>NC_070583.1:14586249-14932499 GCF_027409825.1 Scomber japonicus
GCTGGCCTTCAAGATCCTGAACAAAGCATGAACTGCTTAATTTGCCCTGATCAGTGCCAAGAGGGCCCATTTAATTCAAGTCAATCAACATAGTGGCATTCTGATGTGGCAGAGCTTTTACGTGTCACCGGGGTCTGTTGTGCATGAGTAAATATTTATAAGGCTGATGATGAAGTGCTCTCAGGGTTTATGTTCCATTATCATATTCATGTTGGAGGATGAACAGTGAAGTTCTCTTGACCCTGTGTACTCAAAGGTCAGTGAAAAGAGATGATGGTGTTGCCACCTTTTTAGTGGATCACTTGAGGTGAGAAGTCTTTAACTCATGTATAAACAAGCAAAGCAAAGCAATCCTAACCCTTCATGTACATATTTCAGTTTATCTTTGCTAGCTTGCCACACTTGCTTAAAAGATAAGTCAGGTGTTATTAGAGATTTTCTTATTGTCAACAAATCTCATTAAAAGGCCAAAATCTACCATGAAGTAATCCTACTAACAAGGTCATTCCTCTGTGCCATAGTCTTCAATTGTTGTCTAAAAACCTAACATCAATGAGCCACATCATTACACTGTGTCATGTTTCTTCATTACAATGAATGTGGACATTGTAGTTTATTGAGTCATTGCCACATACACCATCGTTTTGACATAAATACTCACTAAAACACTAAATCCTTAGTTGAAAAGTCCCCGTCAAACACACAACAACAACACTCCTGTTTTAGTCATACTGAACAGGAGTGCTAAACGAAAAACTATAGTGCCTAGCTATTATTTGAGCCTTTCTGTGAAATTAAACTGTATATTCGTGACCCATTCTTAAATACTTCCTTTTGCCTGACGGAGAGAGAAGCAAAGGAAGAGATGCTACTTTTAGCTAGCACTATGATACTTGTTGTGAGTATGTTGTTTTATTGTCATTACTCTGCACAGCTCCTTCTCTCTCTATAGTGGTGCAGTGACTGGACCGCTAATGGACCTTAACGAACAGGAAGTGGAAAGCAGAATATAACAAGCCACTGGAGACATCATACTGGGCTCCAGAGAGCCATTAGTGTAAGTTTCCATTTATTTATCCACACACAAAGAAAAGAGTGCAGTGGCTTCTTGCTAATTGCCAACAGAAAACTGTTTAGGTAGCTTGGGAGCTGCACCCTAGCAGCTGAGTTCTTTCCTGCCTTCCCTGATGGTTTTGCTATGCTTAGTAATTTTCTGTGATGCATGCAGAGTGGAAGGAGATACCTGTTGTACTGACAGGTGGTCCCTTGAAGACTGAAGTTTGCATGCTGATGTAAGACTGTGGTAGCTGGAGTGACGGTGGAGGCTGAGCATGTGCAGTGTAACTGTAGCGTCACATGATGACGTGAGGAGGAGGTAGGTTCATGACAGACAAGGGGGAGCAGTGTAGACAGCAACTGATCTCTACTCCAGTAGATATACTCAGTTATGTGCAGTGAAAGTGGGAGACCTTGTTACAGCCTCACTGTTGCAGAGGCAGACAGTGACTGGCCCTGGCTGGCTCCCTGTGCTTTAGATGCTTCCAAGTGATATGAGCACACCATTTTGTGTGGCGTAACTGACACCCATGGAGTGCCCTGAGTAAGCCCCAGGGAAGGGTAAGGTTAAGCTGGAAAACAAAACACTAAAGCAGGCCATGTAATGGGCCTCTCATTTTGCGCCTGTCTTTGTGAGGCCCGCTGGAGGAAACCTAATTTATTTAATAACCTGCCGCTTTAATGTTGAGTGTTTGGTGCAAGAAAACAGAAGGCAGCAACAATGAAAGCTTAGAGGGAAAGATAGAGGACAAACACTTTGCTCACATTCACTGGCGAGATGTGATTTCCAAAGTGAAGATCTGTGTCAGCCATCTGGCGATAGAGAATAACAGGAAACTATGTCAGCATACTATTTTCAATAATGCAAGCAGTCATGCTGTTTCTACATAATTGACAATTCACAGGGAGCTTTCTGTGAGCTGTCAATGTTGTGTGTATGTTCTATATGCCTTTCTTTCACTTCCTTTAACTATTTCTACTTACTTTTTCTCTCACGGAAAAACGCTGGAAAGCCAAGATAGAGCTGCCAGCAACACAATGTCAGAACAAAAGCTTGCATTTGAAGGGTGGTGTGGTAAGTATTCAGTGTTTAATCTCTGTGAACAGTGACACCAGTGTAGAGCTTTCTGGGGTACAAAAGTATCTGTTTTTAGTCATTTAGTCAGTTTGCAGTGTGGCTCTATGGATGCCAATATCAGTCAGTCTGTCCACCACTTTTGGCCAGACTAAACTATCCTAACAGCTATTGGGTGGATTGCTGTGAAATTTAGCACATTCACAATGCCCGATAATAGATTAAAATGGCTTTGGTGATCCCCTAACTATTCCTCTAGTGCCACACTGATTTATAACAACATATAGGCTACCAGAAAAATTAATGGCAATTCTATCCGCACATTGCGTTACGTGCTAATTAGTAAATCTGTAACACACCAAAGAAAGCAATGGTTCTGTTGGCTTCAACACACCGTGACCTCCAGCATGCACTGGGACACTTTTGAGGCAAATGTAAGTAGCCGGAATGACAGTCAGCACCTCCAAACGTGAGGCCATGGTATTCTGCTGGTAAAAGGTGGACGGATCCCTCTAGCTTGGGAATGAGTTGGCACTCTAAGTGAAGGAGTTTAAGGAGTACAGTAATGCGGACATTATACTGGACCGTTGTTGTGAGGAAACAGTTAAGTCAGACAGCAAAGCCCTCAATTAGTCAGTTGGTCTACATCCCAACCCTCACCTATGGTCACAAACTTTGGGTAGTAACCAAAAGAATGAGGTCCCAGATACAAGTGCCCAAAATGAGTTTTCCCCGGAGGGTGTCAGGGCTCAGCCTTAGAGATAGCGTGAGGAGCTCAGACATCCAGGGACAGCTTGAAGTAGAATTGCTGCTTCTTCACATTGAAAGAAGCCAGCTGTAGTGGTTTGGGCACCTCCCTCTGGAAGTATTCCAGGCATGTCCAACTGGTAGAAGACCGCAAGGCACACCCAGAAAACACTGGAGGAACTATGTATCTCTTCTGGCCTTGGATCATCTTGGAATTCCCCAGGAGGAGCTGGATGGCATTGCCTTGGTGAAGGATGTCTGGGTTTCCTTACTCAGTCTGATGCCAACACGTCCTAGTCACAGATAAGCAGTAGAAAATGGATGGATGGAATGGTAAGAAATGGTAAATAATATACCAACTTATGTTAAGCAGTTAAGTATGTCATGAGTGTGTTAGCATGATGATGTTAGCATTTAGCTAAAAACACAGAGTTGCTAGAGTGGCTTCAGATTCCAAGTCTTGTTTTCTAACAGACCGCTTATCTTTTGTATCAGACTAGAGACAAGATAAATGATACCAGTTCACCAACACGCATACTAAATATTTATGCGTCCTCTCTAGGTTCTGCCCTGGCTGATCCTAACTTTTGACTGCCCTGTAGTATCACATATGATATTATGCAAAAATATGCCACCTCACAATTGAATCCACTGCAAATGACTTCATTTGTTTTCAATAGCGTGCATTTGCTGAAATTTCGCCAGTAGGCCATTCTCTTATGGGCCTGGAGTCGTATTCAGCTAATCAATGATACCATCAGAGATAAATCAAATCAAAAGTTAAAAGGTCCAATCACAATGTGCATTGGCCGTCAGCGAAATGAAAGAACATTTCCAATTCAACAAAACATAAGCTGCTGATTGCATGCTTTCTCATATCCTTCAAGGCCAATGCAGTTGTTAGAGTTGATATATGATGCAAATACATCTGCTCCTCAAAAAGCTACAAGGTTATCCAGAATAAGTATATAAGTAATATTCCCATTGATTTTTACATGGATATTGTGGTATTATCAAACAATAGTAATGACCAAATGTGGTGGATAATTTATTTAATTTCTGTCCAGCTCATTTATTTGGTGCATGTGTGTCAACAGCAGTGCTAGGGAAATTATAGAGAAGGTCTGGCAGATTCATACACTTCCATCTCCACCGCTCCACTCTCCATACTTTACTATTATGAAATGCAAATGTTATGTCAACCTCTTCACATAGAGATAAATCTGTTATTCTGTGCATTTTACAGAGAGCCTCACCATCACATTGTTCCCATTGCAGCACCAGTCACATGGTGTTAATTTACACTCTAGCCCGTACCATTGACACTGTCTTTATAACCATTTCCTTCCCATGACTTGGAAATTAATTTAGTTTAAGATGCAGTTACACATGAAAAAGGGGGAGAGGCACACACTGGCTTTCCTGAAAACAGTATTTGACTTAAATGATGAAACAGAAACAGACTATTCATTGTGTCACAAATACTGTATGATGAATTACTGTTTGAGGAGAAACTTGTTTTGGATCAGATGATCATGATCCTCTTCCAGGAATTCAGTCTGTAAATGTGGTAAAACAGTAAAGCTACAGGTATGAAGAAAACTTGCACTTTGTCTGTTTGAGCACACAAGTAGTCAGCAAATATACAATCAAAACAGGCAAATCAGCAGAATGAGATGTCATTTACAGTCCATGTAAATACATTCCATCTACAGTAGTGTTCCATATTTCGCTGTCCGATTGACTTATGATAAGATCGCAAGACAATTATCAAGGATGAGTCTAGATCTAAGAGTGTATCTGATAGCAGGAAGCTAATAGCTAAAATTTTGCACTGTCTAAAATATGTTAACGAATAATTCTTTCATACTTTCATTACAACCTGGATTTTATTGTTGTGGTTTTAACCAGTCATTTCTCTCAGTTATAATAAGTTTGCATCACCAAGTTAATTGCTTAGACCTCAGTGTACCTCTTAAAAGAAGTCTATCAGAGCAAGAAACAAGAGTGCTCAGATGATTATTCAAACCATTAAAGTTTACAGATATCAACTTTGATCTTCTCTTCTTAACATATTTTGCTGCCTACAATTACATTATATTGCCTACATTTTAGGTGAACTCACTGTCAGTTTTACCAATAATAGGTTTATTTGATTTCGCTAAAGTGCCTCACTGCTTGTGTTTCTTGCTCTATCTAATTTATCAGTGATGTGGCTGTAATCCCAGATCTCAGTGGTTAATTTGGCGTGTAATATGTTATCCTAACCAATAAAAAGGTTACATAAGACCCAAGCTGTAATAAATTGACTGTTTCTTTAAATACTCATATGTGTATGTAAGTATATAGATTATGGCCTGCACAAATGATATAAGTAAAGATATAAACCAAGAATATAAAAGAGCACAAAAATAGCATTTATTGAAAATAAAAAAATACAGAAATCTGTTTTTGTGATATACTCTAAAGCAATTTAGATGTTTAAATGTTATCCACTAAAGGTATTACATAATAATATTTTTGCAAACATATTGTACTGTACACATGGCATCAGCTTGTAGCTTAACAAACATCATACTATTCAAAGATTGATGAAAGTCCATATACTGTACATCTCAATGGCATACGGTATAGTTAACAATATAAATGTATTAATATATATTCAAACTGTGGTCAATCTCCTGATGTTCATGTGGGCTTGGCTGTCCTGGTGTGGAGACTGGCTTCTGAATGACACAAGATCAGGAACCTGGAGGACCATCACATTTAGTCAATGGAAAACATTTACAGGAAAATCATTGTAACAAGATGATACATGAGTGCAGCAGTGACAATTTTTGCGTATTTTATTTCTTTATAAAATCCAGTAAAGAGGCCCCTTCCCCATTTATTATTTGACACCAAGATATTACTCAAGGTATCAATACTGTATGGTACCAAAAACAATCTAACAATCAATTAGTCACTGACAGATAATGCTCAGTAAACCCTCAGAGGCACCAGCATTGACAGGCTAGGTTCATGTATGGCAGAACAAAGACAGAAAATGCATGTCAGGTCACAGTCTGTTATCTCAATATTTAGATTATACACCACAATGATGACAGAGATACTTGGAACTTCCCTTTCAGCTAAAAATACAAATGTAGATTTACCCACTACGACCAAAAAGCATCTTTGCTGTAATGGATGTGTTGAGCTGCCTGACGTGAGGCAGGTAGAGGTGTACCAGTAGTCCAATTCAGTTCCTTCCTGTGTTCATCATGAGAGGCTGCATCTCTCTCTCTCTCTCTCTCTCTCTCTCTCTCTCTCTCTCTCTCTCTCTCTCTCTCTCTCTCTTTCTCTCTTTCTCTCTCTCTCTCTCTCTCTATCTAGCTCTCTCTCGCACTCTCTCTCGCTCGCTCGCTCTCTCTCGCACTCTCTCTATCTAGCTCTCTCTCTCTCTCTCTCTTACCTTGTCAAAGCTGGCAAAATCCATCTGTCTAGGAGTTTCCATGATTAGCTCA
The DNA here is from genome assembly GCF_027409825.1 of Scomber japonicus. Taxonomy (NCBI): domain Eukaryota; kingdom Metazoa; phylum Chordata; class Actinopteri; order Scombriformes; family Scombridae; genus Scomber; species Scomber japonicus. Next base: position 14,592,634 of record NC_070583.1, read on the forward strand.
TTGTGAGCTGCATCTGCAGGGTGAGAAACAGTAATTTAGCCTGATCTAACCTTGCAGCCCCACTGAACAGCTACTGCACAGCTCACTTTAGACTTAATGTAGACCTCAGCAAAAAATGTGGCTTTAATGGTTTAGAGGACTGAGGCATACCAAACACAGTAGCCTCAGTTCAGTAATCCAATCCTTTATTTCTGACTGAAAACTTGACATTTTTGATAAAACTACTCTATGATTTGGTTGATTTTGAAACTTGCATTTTATGTGGTTTTGATGCTACTCAATTACCCACAAAGTAAGATTTCATGACATTTTGATGACATGAGTGAGCTCAGACATTGAAGTAGAAATATCCACTTTGATATACTGTATTTTAAGAAATCTATTGTTCTTAATTTTAGGGTGAAGCATCTTGAAAGGCAAAAATCTTAGCACCTAAGTAATTGTTAAGATGAAGACAAAATAACTACAAGTGAAACTACAACATAAAGATTATGGTCATTTAATGTTATGATGTAGTCAAATTTTACCCATGCAGCAAATACAGTAGTAACCTTGCATAATATTGTATTTTAAATCTACAGTTTGTCAGATTAAATTGAATATTTCACATGTAGTTTGAGATTTTCTGTTATTGTGATTAAACAGTTGTCACTGAAGAATACTATTGTAATATTGAATAGTATGTCACTCTCACCTGTGGTGCTTTCATTAGAGTATCCCAGGTTGACATTCCCCCCTGTCACCGTAGCAAACGGGCTTTGCACATTCACTGATGGCTCGAATCTGCAAATACACAAATGAACAATCCAATTGAAAAGATAACCTTTTGCTGAGATACGGCGGAGCTACTGCAGAGGCGGTACTGTTGTGAACAGACAATTTTCTTTTCTCACAAAGCAGCAGTATATCAGTGTCCTCTGCATTGTTTTTATCATAAAGTGCTCTGACAGATAAAAAATGAACATCATCATTTTTCACCCCACTTTATTAGACCCAACCAAAGTACTCAATTCACACTTCAGTGTGCTCAATGGTAAAGATATAAAATGTATTTTAGCTGCAGGAAAAATGCTGACAAATATAATGTGTAATATATCTGCCTCTTAAATAAGCTAACGACTATTCAAATCTTAATGAAGTTGTTACGAAATGTAATGACTACTTAATGCTCACAATTTCAAATTCATTTCTTCAATTTTCGTTTATGAAGGACAATAAAAGCGCATTCATTCTCAGAAATAAGCTGTACATATTAGCTGAGTTGTCATATTGTATGAGCTTATGTAAAGTATAAACTGAGCTCAATGTCACAGATTATTGGCAGCTCCTAAAATTCATTTAGTTGATTTAAAAAGAGAGGGGAGATACAAGTTTTGCATTGTTCAAAAATAGTCTCATGAAGTAAAATATGTCTGGAAAAATACTTTTTGAATCTTACCTTGCTTCTTCCTGCCGGCTTTGTTCTGAAAGCAAACAAATGAGGCATAAAGAACACAGAGCTATTATGAGCTATCAGCAGTTAACTTAATTATTCTCACTGCATTGACCACAGAACCACTGTGCTTGCTCACTGCATCCACAGCAATATGAAAGCTGTAAAAGTCATGGTGTTTGTTTGTTTTGGGCTCTGTACTAATATCATAGCCTCCAGTCAGTTTGCAATTCAACAGTGAAAGCTAGAGCTGAGTGTTAATGAGTTTTCCAACACAGCTTCATGGTTGTTTTATGCAAAGCTGCCCCTTGGCACTCACCCCAGGACTACAGGTTTAAAACAATCTCATTAGTAATCACAAACAAATAAGTTATGTAACTCGTAGAACACAATTTACAAATAAATGTGAGTGATTTGTATTTGTTTTATATTTGTAAATCTGTATTGGTGCCTCTAATTTACTACTCATGTATCATCTTTTGTGTCAGCTTAGCATTTTTAAATGGAAATATATTTGTGAGTCGCCATCTATTTATGTAATAAAACGATAAGGATTTAATAAATGTAATGGTTTTAATCCAGACAGAGACTTCACCAGTGGGACTAAACTGAGGTTGAACAGAAGATGCAGTTTACAGCCTTCCATTGATTTGACTACCAACGTCTGAGCTCCTACTGGCTAGTTTTTCTGTCGCTACCTCTGTTTTTTTCTGTTGTGTGTGCTGATTCGTTGCTGATTCGTCTTTCTGGCAGTAAAACTGACTCTGATTGTACAGCTCTGATCATGAAATGCACTCCCACAGCTCTGAGGCTCCGCCCCACTGCTGCAGAGCAGAGCAACTGATATAAAAATACAATTGATGCAAATATAATATATGAGGATTCGCAAAAAAGAGGGGAGAAAAGGAGAAACATACAGTGCATCTGGAAAATATTCACACCCCTTCACTTCCCTTCAGTTTTTTAATTTTAAATAAATTAGCAAGAATTTCTAGAAAACCTTTTTCACTTTGTCATTATGGGGTATTGTGTGTAGATTGATGAGAAAAAAGGATTTTATCCATCCAATTTATGTAATTTGTCAACCATGCATCCCATAAAAATATATTTCTCCCTATACATTACTCATATGATTACAGATACAAATCATTCTGCTTTTATTTGTGCATTGTTTTTTAAAAGACGTGACATTTTATGAATCACATGCTTCCTGCATTTGTGGATTTTGTGAACAGTTTCAAAAGAATCCATACAAATATGTGGAGACTCACAAATATATTTCCATTTAAAAATACCAGGTTGATGTAGAAATGATGATATATGAGGGGTAAATTAGAGGCACAGATACAGATTTATAGATAGTAGTCACTCTGTTATTTGTACATTGTGTTTTACGAGTTACATAACTTGACATTTGTTTGTGGATACTAATGACACTAGTTCAAACCCGGACAGGCAGATAAATCGCCTTTGTCATTATACTTTAAATCCCTGCTGCCATGCAGACCAAACTATATTAGATCTCTCCCAATAATTACGAAGCATACATTTCTCCCTCTTGAGGTGGATTACTCAAAGAAGAGCTAAGTGATTTGGAGGCATGCCACATCCTCTAACATGTGAAACATCCTCATGAAGTTAATTTGACTTGTTCAGGGATGTTAAAGCTTTAAGAGTCGCACTAAGGCAAGGACAATAGTGAAGGAGGACTCAGACGTTTCAGGTACAGAATCAGCTGCCGGAGGAGAAAGTTCACACCTGCTTTATGATAATCCCTTAGCCCTAAACCACAGCCATGATTTGCAATGGTCCAGAATCAGTCACAGGGATTATGCTGACTTCTAAATGTGTGACTCAGGGCCACTTTTTGTTATCGCATATAAACAGGCGTCCTCCTCCTCCTTGTGCTAGAACAACGATCCCCTCGGAGATGCCATTCCAGAAACATTTGAGCAATGTCCCTACTTCCTGGACAGACTTTTTACAGTATCACACACTTCCACAGGCTCAGAAGAACCTGCCAAGGTATTGACCCCTCTCTTCGGAGAGTTGACAAGTAATCCGACCCCATCACAAATATCCCGGGTTAAGTTATGAGCTCTAAAAGAACTGCAGTATAACTGTCTTGCTGTGTGGATATTTTAAACCCTTATTAATGGGGGTTTGTCGCGTTTCCTGAGCAATAGTCAGTAAGAGTTGGTATTGCCTTAGTCACCTTTGAAAGCACATTCATCACCATCTTAAATCTGCAGGGTAAGCTCAGTGACTGTGTTTCAGTGGGGTATAGTCACTCAAACATGCTGAGTCATGCAGCAGGGGCAAGGTGTCAGCCAGACCCTCATGTCCCCCAAGGTACAATCTCTGCCAGTGTACCAACAGCTGTAATCCTTTATGCAAACAGGTTGATGGCCTGTCCAAGGTCACTACATTCCCACCACACAACTGTCAATTGTTGTGCATATCTCAGTGGACTTTATCAGGCCGTCGTGCATATTTGACTGACATAAATAAGTAAAGGATGAGGTCTCTGTCCCTTTATTCATTCACAGGAGACGTACCTAAACTGCTACCTCTTTTTCCACAATATTCTGTAACAACTTTATAAATCATACCGTACACCAGCAGTGAGAAGACTATTATTCCCATTAAAGTAAAAGTGCTGTTAGTTGACTGGTATTTAATAGATGACGTGTTTGGAAACTACAGTTGCTCTCTGTTTACAATAGGTGATTTTTATCAACAACAAACAAAAAGTAGAAATCCTCCATAATTGTCATGTCGCTGAGCTCATGATAAACTGAATCATCTTAGATCTAAGAAATGTGATTATAACTATGGAAGTCTGCTAATAATCTAAGTAAAATACACAAAGTAAAAACAGAAATGCCTGTCATCTCTTTTTGCAATCAGAAATGATGCTGACATTATTATTATAACACTTGTTGTGCTGTGCACGTGCTGACTGATTCTAACAGATTCATTATAAAACACTCTTTCTCCTTAATACATTCATGCTATAAACAGACTATTTACGTGTTCACAACATGATGTATTCTTTTCAGCGCGCACTAGAAGGGACAGCTAGCGGATAGTGAGGAGAGATTCTATGTGGAGTGATTTTGACAAAAAATATATTGGATAGGGATGCTCGATATTGACTTTTCTGCCGATATTCCAATATTCCCCAACTCTTAATTTCCGATACCGATATCACCCGATAGTCCACACAAGAGCCAAAAACTCAATCAGCTAAACAGTGGGCGTGGTTTTTGATTTGTCATTTGGGCTAAAGTAACAAAAATTGCTTGCTTTAAACAATAATTTGATGACATTTTGGGCAGAAGTAAGTTTATCAAATCAATTTACAATTTATCACTCTATTTTTCAATTCACATACATTTCATCACTTCTATTATTAATTCATAAGCATTTTATTCATTTCCCTTTTTTAACATCATTTTTTGTTACTTCCACCCTTGAGGCTACTTTTCTTAAATGATCAATGGCAATTTTGTGTTGTGAATGATGAATGATGAATGTAAGACGGAGAAAATGGTGAAACATGGCTCTGTTTTCATTATATCACGACTGTTTTAATTAAATCGACAATAAATTAATCAATTCACTTGATAATTTATCACTCTATTTTTCAATTCACATGCTTTTTCATCACCTCCATTTTTATCAATTAATTTTTATTACTTCCACTCCTCATAACTTACAAATAAGCTACAAATATATCCCTGAAGGCAACACTCTCTGTAGGAGTTGGTATTACACTGGTACTTTCTCCATTCAAAAAGAATACATCATGTTGTGAACACGTAAATGTCTAGTCCTCAAAAGTAAGATGAACCCACTTTTTGGAATGTTATTTCAACAAAAATGTTTTCATATTTAGGCCAGTAGGGTAAATGTATAAAAGTGGTAGGGTGCTGCTTTAAAAAGCACATAACCTCACAATTTACACTTAAGAGTTGCCTTGTATAAACGCACTGTTCAGTTGCTTAACTCTTAACACACCTTGCTCAAGGGCACCCCTGTTACGCCTTCATGTCCAGATTTGACCACTTCATCCCTGCAGTCACACACTTACTCCTCTAACCTTAGTACTGCAGCTGTTTCCTGAGAAGTAAGACTTTCTGCTGACAACTAATGTTCTGCTTTGTCAGAAAAAATATTGAATGCCCTTGGTGAAGGCCAGTGTGGGGCAGTGCCGAGTCACAGCATAACTGCCTATCTTCTTCATTACACTTTAATCACAGTTTCTGCTCTGAAAAGCGAAGTAGGAAGTGACTCTTTTTTTTTCACCTGGAGCAATTTAAGGAAAACAAAGTGCCTACTTGCTTGTCTCCTTTGTCTGTAACAGAGGACAGTGCAGATGCAGAGCAGGAGGAGCAAAAGAAAACCGAGGACGGAGGCCGTTACTGCCAGCGGGACTGTGCAGTCAACTGCTTCTTCCACCACCTCCGCAACTGAGGAGAAGAAGGTCACATCAGTGTTCAGTAAAGAAATGTTGACGTAGGTTTGTTACTTTGCAATTCATTTGCAGGTTTTCAGACATAGTGTAAAGAAACCTGTGTTTCTTTCCCTGTTTTAATTTGCAGTAGCAGGCATGAGAGTGTTTGCTGAGGGTAGCTACTCTGTGTAGATTTCCAAAAAATGTCACAACTACAACTCCAAATGGAGCATAGCTAAAATAATAATGCAGTATTTGTCATTTTGAAGCTGTGGGCCTCAGAGAGGTTTGCGACCCCAGTTCCCACTTCAGTAGCTGTGATTCAAACTTGTGTAGTGTTGATGTGGCAGCTGCTGTCTTTCCTACTCTCCCCTTCGATGATAATGCTTAGTGATGATTCACAGGCTTCCCAAAAGAGAAAGGGACAGAAAATAGGAGAGAACAAAATGAAATCCACAAAGATGTACAAGAAGAAAACTAAACTCGAACAGGACAAAGAAAGGACTGACTTTGTTAGGGTTAGGATTAGGTTCATGTTAATATATGCTGTGTTACTGTCTTACCCACTGTCAGATGGACGCTGCTCATCAGTGGTGCAGGGAGGGCAGACACAGAGGCCAGACAATCCACACGAGAGCTCTTCATTGCCGTCACATTGAGGGTGCTGGTCACAGTGAAGTTCAACCCAGATGCTTCACTACTGATGGTGTATTCACTCTGGCTCACCTCCACACCATTCCCCCACAGAGAGAAAATGATCATTATTTGCAGTATATTCTGCATATATGTTTAGATTCTGACTCGTCAGGTACTCCTGGTACTTACAATGTACTCCAAACATGACTGAATTTAAAGGGGCAGTTCACCCACAAACAATGCAAACCTCTTTTTTCACGTGCTGTGGAAAAAAATCAGCTGTCCATTTATTGTAAGTGGTTGATTATGAGTTCATCTCTGCTATATTTGTCTCAGTTTTAAATGACAAATTTAGAGAGACTGAGCTATTTGGAAGTGAAATAGATTTCATGATTTCTCATAATCTGCTCATCCTATAGAATTGAGGAATCATTTACTGCATGTGCCCATCTATTTGTTCACTCTGAAATAAAATTTAAGGAACTCTCAACGTGAACCTCCCACTCCATTCAGTGACACATCAGTCTGGCCAGACATGATTTGCTGACATTTGGAGATATCTGCTAACATTCACCGCAGTGCAGAGGGACTCAATAGCAATTGCTTGGTGTTTCTTAGACAAGCAAAATATTAAATACACATAAAACACAACCTAGACAGCAACATTTCTTCAAGTATGACGACATGATGATCCATACAGTTTGTTTCGACCTGTTTCTGATGCAGATATATGCAACCATCAGCTAGTGGTGTTCATGACCAACAAATAGTTTTCCATTTTAGTGACACACACAGCACAGTCTGGATAAAGGCTGTTGTTAGGAATACATTGCATGAAGGTTAAATGGCAAATGGACTGCACTTATATAGTGCCTTTCTAGTCTTATCGACCGCTCAAAGCGCATCTTTATTACATGTCAACATTCACCCATTCACACACATTCACAAACTGAGAGGCTATCATGCAAGATGCCAACCTGCTCAGCTATACGGAACTTTCTGTCCAAAGTTCCCCACAATGTCTTGCTCAGCCATTCACTCACACACCACATTTTGGGGTTGAGTATATTGCCCATGTACACTTCAAAATGCTGACTGGAAGAGCTGGGGATCAAACCACCAACCTACTGTTTAGTGGACGACCCGCTCTACCTCCTGAGCCACAGCCTTTTAAATGGACTTGACTTTAATCGATCAAATCAGGCTTCTCTCATCTCCTCTAAAAAGAAGTGCACTCCTCACTGTGACAAGCTGACAGCTTGCTGAAGGATCAATAGGAGAGATCAGGCCACTGAGCCTAAAAGGAATAATTCATCTGCATTTGCTCATTCTCCACTCCATCTTAGATCCCTGTGTGGAGTATTGCAGAGAGTCAGGGGAAGTTTCCAGTTAAAGTGCTCACAAAGAAGTCTGTGAATTGTTTTAACGATGTTATTATATTTAGAAATGGATAGAAACAAATAAATAAAACTAAGGTTTTCTTCTTGTTTTTTGCCTTTTTGAATGCTATAAACTAAATTCATCTGAGTGCATTAGGAGTTCACAGATAAATGTGTAATAGGAAAAACAAGCTTTTATGATGTATTTGAGTGATGTCAAGAGTAAGGATTACGCAGCTGTGAAAAATTTAAAGTTTCTGCAACATTATATCAGAATGTTTTGGAAAATGGCCTGCTAAGTTTAGATAAAAGGTACTAGTGGTGAGGATGAGTCATTGTTGTTCATTTACCTTTTTATCAGTCACCTGCCATCGCAAAGTGGGTTGAGGGTACCATCCTGCTGCTTCACATTCAAACAGGACTGAATGCCCTCTGAAAGCCAACTTGTTGTCTCCAAAGACTTTCACGCTGCCCTTTTCTGCAATGAGAAAAAAAGAGTACATTCACAAACATGAATGTAGTTCCTTTTTTTATGTTTTTTTTTGTATATTCCTGAATATGTATGAATGTGAGTGAAGTCATGCATGCAGATAAAACTGGGTATAGGAATCAATTTCATATCAGTCTCTGTTGAAATTCATGTGCACATGTCTGTACCCAAAGATGAGCATCACCTCTTCAGTTGGTGCGTTCACTTACAAAAGATGGATTTCATTCGTGCCGGGTGATTGATTGCGTGTCTCAAAGTCTCAACTGCCTGACAAATGCTTCCCCCTTTTCTCCTCCATCTCCTTCCATGCCAGCTAAATAAGCCACTTAAGGCCCTGGGAAATACAGTATCACATGTGTGAAGTCTATTGTCTGGGCGAATGAAAGGCGGTGGATGCAACAGACAATTGCTATAGACAGAAAGATAATTACAGACACTTTGGTGCTTTGTCTGAGCAAATGACATGTCTGTGTTGATTTAGGTTCAAATCCTCAGATGTTTTGTACACATTATTGGCTGTCCCTTTTCTCCAGGGTTTTTTACTTGATGGCTGATTTGATGTCATAAACTTCATACCTTCCAATTCTGAAAGCTTCTGATAGTGGACTCAGCTGCTCTTAGAGAAGGTTTGTTAATAACTGTGGAAAGTGAAGACTTTTGGGTAAGGTGTGGAGCCTTCAGCTCACTCAGCAGTGGTCCTCAGAGAGGAAATTATTGCTTTGAAGGCAATATCTAAAGACTTGAATATATCTGTGTTCAGGATTGTATACGTCTGCATGCAAGTTATGTAACATGAGCAGTGATAACACATGTGCCGTATGTGTGGGTGTTAATTTATTCAATCCAATCACTACAGGCATGTTCACTCTATTCCTTTTCTGTAGCTTCAGTCTTCACTGCAGATTGATACAACAGTACATGCTATGTACATCAATTTGTTCATGTGAGAGGTTTGTGTTTGTAAGTGAAAAATAGAGAAGAAATAGCATTGAGAATTGTGTGGTTGTAATTACATCATCTTCATATAGACAATTAAAACAGGGAGTGAGGATGATAGCACATAGAGTCAAGCAGCCCACTGTATAGATTGGTGGCTCCCCTCAACAGTATATTTGAAGCTGCAGTGCACAAATCACAGGCAGAGTTGCTGACTGTTAACTGGGCGTTCCAGGATGCACGATTAATTCAAAGGCTGTGTCAGGCCATAGTGATCTTCTGCATCTACACTGGAGGGCCTGAGTCACCACACACTACTGTTAATGGGTGCATACAGTGCATCAGGAAAGTATTCACACCCCTTCACTTTCCTCACATTTTGTTATGTTACAGCCTTATTCAAAAATGGATAAAAAAAATGTTCTCTCATCAATCTACACATAATACCCGTAATGACAAAGCGAAAAAGATTTTAGATATTTTTGCAAATGTATTCAAATTAAAAAACTGAAATATCGCATGTACATAAGAATTCACACCCTTTACTCGGTACTTTGTTGAAGCACCCTTGGCAGCGATTACAGCCTCAAGTCTTGGGTATTAAGCTACAAGCTTGGCACACGTGTATTTGGGGTATTTCTCCCATTCTTCTCTGCAGATCCTCTCAAGCTCTGTCAGGTTAGATGGGGAGCGTCGCTACACAGCTATTTTCAGGTCTTTCCAGAGATGTTCAATCGGGTTCAAGTCTGGGCTCTGGTTGGGCCAATCAAGGACATTCACAGACTTGTCCCAAAGCCAATCCTACGTTGTCTTGGCTGTGCGCTTAGGGTTGTTGTCCTGTTGGAAAGTAAACCTTCGCCCCAGTCTGAGGTCTGGAGCAGGTTTTCCTCAAGGATCTCTCTGTACTTTGCTCCGTTCATCTTTCAAAGAGTTCAATCTTGGTTTCAACAGACCAGAGAATCTTGTTTCTCATGGTCTAAGAGTCTTTGAAGTGCCTTCTGGCAAACGCCAAGCAGGCTGTCATGTGCCTTTTACTGAGTAGAGGCTTTATATTTAATACATTGGCAAGAATTAAAAAAAAAAAAAAACCTTTTCACTTTGTCATTATGGGGTATTGTGTATAGATTGATGAGGAAAAAAAGTAATTCAATCAATTTTGGAATAAGGCTGTAACATAACAAAATGTGAGGAAAGTGAAGGGGTGTGAATACTTTCTGGATGCACTGTAAGTCAGCAGGGATTTGTGGCACTGGCCGCAATGGAGGCCCTCTTCATAATATATTGGAGACAATGGGTCATTGGTTTTGTTTCCTCTCGCTTTTTGCAGGGGAGATGTTTCCACATAGATTTTTTTTTAGCTGAGCTCTCAATTCAAGGGTTCATACTGGAGATGCAAATGAGCTGAATGATAAGGTCAAGGGAAGCACAGATCTGTGCAAATCTTATCAAGCATTTAATGAGTTGACTTGTGCTACTAAAATAAATGTGAGACGATGTGAATATATTTCCAGAAATGTGTGTCATTTATTAGTTGTTAGATAAAATATGCTGTTTTATCATCAGAAAATCTTAAAAACTAAGGTATTGCATGAAAACGATTGAATTGTAGAAGGTTATGACAAAAAGATAACTGAATAAATAATATTCCAAACTTTATAAAACAACTGTTTTTACTTTCTGTAAAGTGGCTATAGGAATAACTGTTGGTAGAGATAACATTTAATCAGTAATATCCAATAAATGTGTTTAGACCTGTCAGTAGCGCAATCGCTTTTCTCTGCCTCAAAATAGCAATGCGCCACCAATGCGCCTGACTCATTTTGACATCAACATGCCTATAGGCGCACAGACTGGTGCAAGTGCATTTGCTATTTAGACAACGTGTTCGCAGGGCGCGAAAATAGCAACAGCACCAGGGGAAACTAACAAAGACACATGCCCCACGCCCGCTATCCGCTGGCCCTTCTTCTCTGCTCTCACAAAAAAGAAGAAGAAAAAGAATAATGGCACAACACTCCCCATTTTGCTCCCCAATTTGTCTGAAAGTAGAATAATTGTGAATAGTTAGGCCATTTTAAGTCACTTCTTTAGACTTCAGATGTTTTTTTCTTTGGTAATTACTACCACTGTTCCCACTTCTTAAAATATTAGTTCTTCCGAGCTCGAAAACAACTGCAGTGTGAACCAGTATACAACACCATCAGAGCTGCAGAAAACTACTGATTCTTATCAGGTCCTGACCCTAACTCTCCAGTAAATGTGCCACCCGGTCCTAACACAGCACCCCTTTTGGCACAGCATCTTCATAATATACACTAAATGAGAAGAGGAGAGGAGAAAGAGATTGGCTGTAGCTGCAGCCTGTAAATCCTGCTCTGCTGCCTGTTCTGACTGTCATGGAGTCCAGCACTGGGAGCTAATCAATTCCTCTCCCTGACACCACCCACACCATCATTAACTATTTCACAGAGACCATCAAACATGTCTTGGCAACTGTACTCCGCTACACAGGCACAAATTATTTCCCACCTTTAATGTACACCATGATTGATCCTTCAGGCACTGATTGAGCTACTTTACAGAAACTTGAAAACTTTAATTCTTGAATCCCTCACTTCAAACTAATGGAATCAAAGGCTGTTAATTAGGATGTGCACCTTGAATGCTGAGAGAAAGTACTATAGGTTTGCTTGTTTTTGTCTCGTCTCTGGGTGTCTGTGTTCTTTAGTTGAGATGGCAGTGTGTGGGTTGGCAGAATCAAAGCAGCTACACAACTTTTGTTTAGTCTCTTCATTTGTCTCTTTTTACACACTGCTTTTTGCCACGTCAAGGTTAAATTCAGCGTGTTTCGGCACCCTCTCACACTTCAATAGTTTTCATGAGATTTGCCATCTGCTTGCTTTCCTTTGCTACTTGTGTGCGTGTGTGAATGTGTGTATATAAAGTGAGTATCCCTGAGAGAAGCTGGCGGCACAAAAAGCCATTGAATTTCTCTGCAAAAGAAACAAACTGTTCCTTGCTGCCTTCCTGCTACAATGAACCAAGGTAACAACCACACACACATGTATGTACACACAAAAACACATGCACATAGTCCCTCTTCATACTCACTCTCTCTCACACACACACATATGTACACACACACACACACACACACACACACACATATATGAATAAACAGACCTTGTACAAACAGATTGGCTGTTTTTCTTTCAAAGTCCTGGATGTCACAGGCCACTGGTCCCTCATGGAGTCTCTCTGTGTTGTTAAGGATGAACACCCAGCTGTCAACCTTTGAAGAAGACCCATTCTCTGCCATCACATTAAGGTCACGAGAGGGAAGGATGCCGTGCTCTCTGGAGATGGTGAGCGCCACTCTATTGTTCAGGGTCCACACCATAGCGGCCCACTTGGTGTTACTGGGTGTGATGCTGCAGGTGAAGCGGGCCTCATCTCCTCGCAGGACTGTCAGGGTTTCAGGTACCAGTTTTACCTGAGCTCCAACTGCTAAACAAGACAGAAAATACTGTGACAATTGACAAAAAAATTACAAAATATACCTTTAACAACTAATATTAAAAAGTAATGTTAAAACAATGTTACACCAATCAGAATTAATAAGCTCATTATGCAATATATGAAGCATATTGACCTTGAAGAAGAAGAAGCAGAAAATCACTCTTGTGGTGTTAATAGCAAAGAAAACACAAAAGCAGTCTCTAGTCTAAACATGGTTAAACCACAGTCAAAGGAAAATGCTACCATTGACTCCTTCAAAATGCATGCAAAGAGCACATGGAGCATGATCAAACCTTTGCGATAGGAAGTGACTTGGATAAATTGTTATTCGTTATCAAAGGATAAATATAATGGACAATGAGTGACCAGTAAGTATATTACTCAGGAGAGCACACTGTTTTATTCATTGCTCTGTGAGTCAAGTGTGAGTCAAGATTTCAAAGGAGGAACAGAGCACATTTGGGTTACTGCTTCCATGTCATGAATCCAGGTACAGATCTAAATCTTGCCATGACAGAGGACTTCATTAGTGTCACTTTTAGACATATTTGCTAGAACATGCAAGACAAGGAGGGAGTGAGTAAGAGGTGAAGAAGAAAGAAGGAGAGAAATGAATAAAGCAAGTGGCAGCACATCTCCCTACATCTTTTTCTTACTGTGTTTGTCCAGATGCATGCACAAAGGCAATGATTTGGGTGAAATTCTGACATATTAACTGAAGCCTTCACCAACAGACCATAGCACAGTAACCTGCAGAATTGAGTGAACCTACCAAGATTACATAATTAGAGATAAACAGATACTGTGAGAAGACATTCATAACCCACTGTGCACAAACTGTTAGGCCACACTCCTCCATTACACTATAAACAGATGCATATGCATACACTCATCTTCAATTGAATTTCAGCATATCTTTTCCAGCTTTTTACTGCTGACAAATGAAGGAGGAAAGGGAATTAATATTAATGGCAAACTGTGAAATATGAAATAACAGGTTTACGCCACAGTACTCAGAGTGATGTATAACTTGTTTGTGCTGAGCTAACTGCGTTACCTTCTACAGCCGGCATGATGGGTCATAAATTATGCATCCGTTTAGGAAATTAGGTCTGAGAAATATCTAGGCCGTCCTACACAGCTATTTCTTTTCATTGCAATCAGAGAATAGCAGACTAATGAGCAGACTTTGTGCATGCTCCTATTGGGACTGTGATCCAGTGACTCTGAAGTCCCCTGACCACTAGCTACATCTTACTGTTAACTAGATAGGCAGAAATTTCGAAGAAAATTAATTATAAAGTGCATATAGATCATTAGGCCCTCTAATTAAATTGTCTGTGGCTTTAATCTAAAGGGTGCTGCTGTTCAGCAAACCACAGCACTGAATGTGGCTGTTAATACAAGTACATTACTGGCCTCTCTGATACATCTCCAACCAGACAAGCTGCTGTTTGTTTTGAGCTCAAGTCTCACCATTAATCCTGCATGAAAGTAGAAGCATTAACAGAGTAAAGATGTCCATGGTTAATTTGTCCATCCAGTCAGTCCATTGTTCAGTGCTGAACAGATCTGAAACAAAAAACAATGTAATTATATTATTGCAGTTTCACCACTTTGGTCTAGACTGCCTTGAAATTTGGTGATTTTAAATAAAAAATGTTTCAACAACCCTAGGATGGATCGCCATGAGATTTCCAATAGACACTCCAATATTTGGTTTATGATCAAGTACTTGCAAAACTAATTACATTTCCTTCATCTTTAGCTTTACAAAAAGAAAATATTCTAAGAATAAACAAGAAGTCAGTGAGTGTTACCAGAACAACATCATCATCCAACACAGCTACACACACCGTCCTGGAGCTAGTCATTGCTGAGGAAGAATTTACCCGCTTATGGCTATTAAAACTACATAGGTGACTGTCAAGGTCCCATCTGTGTACAGTTCTTAGGTTATGAGCTGCAAGATATGATATATACATTCAATATACAAACAAATATTGTGCCTTTTAAATATATCAACACACTAGCATAACTCCACATTCAAATGGTCATGAATATTTAGACAACTTGATTTTGACAAGAAAGAAACTATGTCCAAAAGAGCAGCTGTCTGCATTTTATTCCTTAGGGGTGTCCTTCTCTGCCTCAAACAGCACCTGGTAGACCTTGAATTTGACATCATGCTTATGCGCTTGGTGGATATTAGTCAGTATGTCCCTACTTTACTTGAGTAGGATATTTCAGTACTCTTTCCACCTCTGGAAAACAGTAAGTTATTAAATGGAACTACTGAGATATTAAATACAAATAACACAA
The DNA here is from genome assembly GCF_027409825.1 of Scomber japonicus. Classification (NCBI taxonomy): domain Eukaryota; kingdom Metazoa; phylum Chordata; class Actinopteri; order Scombriformes; family Scombridae; genus Scomber; species Scomber japonicus. The sequence continues at coordinate 14,607,807 of NC_070583.1, forward strand.
AATAGTAGCATCTCCAGAATAAAACAGTGTACAGTAAATAACCACAGATCCATCCGTGTTTGTGACTCACCTCAGTCTGGCATCTCTTTGGATCAGTAGCAAGTGTCCCACATAGTGGATACACTGCCATTACTGTTTCTTCATGTTAGGAGCTCAGGCATGTCACCCAAAACTGTCCTGTTAAATATTACCAAACTCAGTGGGAACTTTGCCCTGTGATACAAACAGATGTAAATACACACCATGACTCACAGTGCAAACAATGCCTCTTTAAAGTTCCCATTTCCCAGGGGTCTTAAAACTAGACCCCCACCCACTTTAAATGAATAGAGCTAGGCACACTGGATGATGTATGTGCAGTCCAAAAATCCCCTTTAGAGACAATTAAACATGACAAAATACTCTACTACACTATAAATGTGTGTCTTGAATGGTTTTCTGTCTTGAAGGGGAATCTATTCCCCTTCATTGAACAATCCCAAATTAATTAATGTACAAATATGTGTCACTTCAAAAGATTAACCACCTTACACTGAAAGTTTCCACATTATACTCAGACGTTTTGGACTACGATCGGCTTTCAAACTTGTTAAGTGTCCAATCTCTGACTTGAAGTAAGCACAGACAGGCGTGCACTTTTTAAATATTTACTATATACTTTCACATTTAATCTGCATCTTGAAGTCCTTGACACTATTCTTTATGCAAGAGAAATGAAAACAGTCTTCTAATGTCAAACTCTGCACATACATTTATTCACAGTGATTTCCAAATGAAGTAACCATTTTTTTGTATCTAATAATAAAAGTGCAACCCTAACCCTCCTCCACCTCTTTTCTGAATCTATAGGGACACAGCACATGCTTTCCTGTTTACCCCTGTACAGCTCAGACTGCACAATGGTCTACAAATCTATAAATATACCAACAAAAGAGTTTCAAATAAAACAAAATATAACAATGTTAGTGGGTTGTTTTTTTGTTTTTTTTTTACCAGTTCTCTTTATTGCATTTTCCATTTCATCCAATACCTAGTCACATGTTTTACTCTTCATTCAACAAAGTGCATTGGTTAGACAGCAGCATTGGCAGACGTCATTGTCGTGGTGGAGTAGTTTACAGTCTTACAGTGTTGATGTCTTAGTTTACATTTACACATTCAGTTGATATAGGGATGTTTTGTAGTCATCAAGGCACAACATTGGTAAAACTGACACAAAAAACAGAATAATTCACTCACTAGAAAGTGAGTTATGAACCTTGGACAAGCCAAGTTTGCATTTTCTGACAACTTTGCTGCCTCTTTGTGTTATAAAACTAGAATTTCTAAAAGTAAAACATGAAAAATGTGTTTGAGTTTAACATATTAATTTGTCCTACAGCATGTCTCAACATCCAAAATATAAAAATTAAGTCATAATTGCAGTCAAAAGGGAGAGGGGAAGGGGCGGCAAATGCGGGTTAGGACATAGATTTGGTGGCGGCGCCTTCAAGCACATGACCAGCAATTTCCAGTAGGGTCCAGTGTGGCCGTGGGGAAGAGTGGGGTCTGAAGGGCTGAGGGGGTCAAGCATCAGGGGTCAGGAAGAGACGGCACGGGAGGCTCCTTCAGGCAGAAACACAAGACAAACAAGAAAAAAAATAAGGTCACACGTTTCCCAGTTGTCATGACGGTTGAGGCATCCACTGCCACCACTACCACTGCTCTGCCCATGCCACCCGTGCCCACTTCTCCGGAAGGCACATCTGAAGCTCACTTAGCAGCTCCGTCTAATAAGGCGTGACAGGGGCTTGCAGGGGTTGGGAGACTGCTAAGGGAGGAGGGGAGACAAGCATTGCCTATTCCTTCAAAGCCTGGTCTTTGGTTCTCCCTGGACCCACACATTTCCTGCAGTGGGTCATAGATGCCCGACATGCCAAAGAGAGACTACAAGACAGGCTTTGAAGATTAGGGTTATTACCATTATCGTCATCAGCATCACTGCCTCAGAGGAACAAAAAGATAAATAAAATAAAATTGTGAGATGTTTTCTTTGTGGCTTCAGATGATCCCCAGGCACTCTGTGTGCTCACTGCAGCTGTTTGCAGATAGAGACAGTGGTGGTAGTACAGCATATATCTATGGGTGGCAGTCCCTGGTAAATAAGTTGCTCCACTAGTTTGTTTCCTCTTACTTAACACCTTCAGGTGCATGGCAACAGGAAACAAAAGCAACTCCATGCACTCACCAAGGTGAAGCAAGGAGTCTATCAGTGTTAGTGTATGAGATTTATGCATTTCATGTAGAAAGGCAAGAACATAATATTGCAGGGAATGCTATACCATTGCTTCATAGGTTCAGTATATAATGTAGATAAAACGGAGAGGCTGAGTAATTGGGTTATTATACAGTGGCTTTTCGATTTGATAGCAGGGTCAAAGAGGCACACAAAAGCAAATCACTCTGCTGAATACATGTTTATCTATTTAATTAATCTGGTTACATGAATGCCAAATATAAAAGCGGCACCAGGGGGATCTACAGTATTCATGCTGTGGTGATGTTTGCTATTGATCCACATGAGGTTTTACTGCCATCCAGTGTTAGAGCTGAAACATTGAAACAAAGCAGCAGAGAAATGTGTAACATTTTACCTGGATGGTAATAAGTTGACATCAACGTCGCCTGGCGTTAACTACTCAGCTGCTTCCTCCTGTTAGAAGAAGAAAAATAATAATAACTGACATGTCTCATATTGCTCTTCACCAAGATTGCTAATTTCAAAACAAAAGTTCTTAATAGGTCTAAACTATCAAGATGTTCTACTTATGTGTGTTTGTGTTCCACACAGGTAAAATGTTTGCAGGCAGGTCAAACACAGACAGCAGTTTGAACAGACCAACATGGATTTTAAGTCATTGCTGTCATACTACCTGTGTTTCTTCCAAGTCTTCTTCTTCTTCCTTTGATACATCAAAAAAAGAAAGAGAAACAAGGGGGGTTGTGAAGTCATGGTCCAAATGGAAGGAAAGTGAGAGGCCTTCACATGTTTGTGATTGAGGTGTTGGTGGGTTAAAAATGGAGGAGCAGTAATTCGAGGAAGGGGCAGTGGATAGCAATGAAAACAGGGGCAAGAACCACTAAAGAGACTAATATCCGGGCAGATTTCTATATATCCTGAGATGACATATTGAGTGAGACAAGAGCGGTACTTAAGACGGCGCACCATATAAGATTATGTCTAATAGCCTAAATTTTAAAGGACCAGTGTGTAAGATTTACTGACATCTAGCGATGAGGTTGCAGATTGTAACCAACTGAATACACCCTCCCCCTTCCAGGCAAGTAGTAGAATCTATGGTAACGTGAAAGACCATCTCTAGAGCCACTGTTTGGTTTGTTCGTTCTAGGCTACTGTAGAAACATGCAACAAATGCAACATGTGCAACTATGTAGATATAAAAGGCTCATTCTACAGTAACGAAAACATAATTATACACTCATTAAAACATACTTATGAATATTATATTGCATGTCTGCCGAGTCTATTCTGCTAGATGCCACTCAATTCTACACACTGCACCTTTAAGTTATACACATCTTACTTAAGTGTCATCACTGGGGCTGCACTGACGGGCAGTTCCTTCTTAGTACAGTTTGATGCCTGCCTTCTCAAAGTAAACAACACACATCATTATATAATATCGATAATGACATCATTATCTATATTTCATGTATACTATTTACTTAAAGGCAACAAACACTTGATTCCAGTATGTTGTACAATGTAAGATTCTAAGAACCCAAAAACATACACACAGATCTAAACAATCTGGAAACAAACTAGGCAGGCGTTCATAATCCAGTCATACATCCAAGGTAAAAAAAAATGATAACAGTATTGCCCAGTAACAAGAAGTGCTCCATCTCATCCATCCATCCATCCTCTTCAGAACTTGTTATATCCACTTTGTTTGCTCTTGGCAAAAAAAGAAACAAAGGCCATGCCTTCTTAAAAAAGATAGGCATGTCCCCTCTGTGCAACATAACCAGACTGAAAACAATTTGTGCTCATGTGCACACAGGCAGGTTTGAAGAGCAAAGCAATGCTTTTCACCTGTTGTTAAGGCATCAAAACAGAAAGCAACAATGTCTTGGCAGACTCATTGAACATGCCCACTACAACACTGGGCTAACAACAAATACATCTTGTCATCTCTGAAGTAATGCTCATCAACAAAAATCATTCCCACATTGTGCAGTTGACTGTACGATGCCAGACTGCATTGGGGGAAGACAGAAGAAAAGTCTGCATTAACCTGCAAATAGAGTTTATGTATGCAATCACATCATGCATCAAGACGCCAAGAGGATTCACACCACGCAAAACACGGACCAAGACTACAATCTAAATATACCTCTTGCACTTCAGCCTCTTCTTCTTCCTATGGAAGATGAAATCAGGGAGTGTTGAATATATGGATACATGTCAAAAAAAAGGAAAATTACAAACATTATGGTTCTTTATGACTGGCATTTTTGTTACCTCACCAAATTCACCTAAGGTTTAATTAAACTATTGTCATATTTCTCATGCTGCACACCATCAGGCATCTCCATGGAAAAGAATCTACATATTCATGCAGCACACAGAGAGAAAGAGAGAGAAGAAGGGAGGACAGTGAAACCCTCTAAAGAGTCTAAAAACAACATTACGCTACAATTGCCAATCACAGGAAACTACCTCACTGCCTTGTTGATCTTGCTCCTGCAACAAAGGTAGGACAAGGACAAAAGAGATAGAAAGGTAGAGAGGAAAGCGACAAAGCAAAGCGGTGAAGCATTTTTAAAGGAGATCAGGCAGAGAGTTGGAATGTCTCAGAGAAGCAGAAGCCCTTTTCACACAGTGCTCAGGACAGAGACGTCTAAACTTACAACTGCAATTGTGTTGAACACAAGAAAATGTTGCTTTGGGGTTGGGTTTAGTCCAAACTCTCAAGATAAATCATCCCGAAGTTAAGCAGTGCTGTGTGAAAAGTGGCTGGATTGATCTTGTACTGAGTCTTAACTCAGCAACTTGCAGCCCTGTCCTTCAAGAAACTATGTGAGGAGTGTCATGTCAGGTGTGTGTGTGTGTTTGAGTGTCTGTGAATGCAAGCAGGGATGCAGAAGAGGGTAAACACAGGATGATATACTGTATGTAGATTCTTATTTCTTATGACAATCACTGCAGGTCATACTGTAACTGAATCACTGCATATATGCGTGGAAAGAGACAACAAACAACTGAGGTTACGAGCAAAACCTCTTGGTATGGCCAGCAGTGTTGTCCTTTATCCTGCACTATGTTCTGACCACAAATGCCACACTACTTCTCCAGCAGTGTGATTGGTCCTTTTTGGCTTAAAAGTGTGGTAAACTGTGCAAATGCTCTGGAAACTGCTGGAATATCCTCAATAAGAAAAGGTGTACTGACTAGTGGAGGATGAAATTAAAGGAATGTTTGATATAGTGGAAAAAGGAGCAAGAAAGTGAATGGTGATCCCCAAAAAAATACAGACAAGACCAACTGAGGGACGCTAGGGGGCAGGTAAAAGGAAAGAAAAATCGCGTGAATCTACCTCAAGCTTTCGTAGCTCTTCTTCTTCCTAGAGGGGATAACAGATAGCAGGTCAGCAGGCTGTTTGGGGAGCAAGAGAGCACCACGGGCATGCGCTATAGAAGACTCTACTGATTTAAAATGGAAACTATTGGGACAGTTGAGGTTGTCAGGAAGCAGCAACAGGACTGGGAAGAAATAAGGAACATGATGTTAGCAGAAAGAGAGGAAAACAAAATGTTGTTTTTTTTAATGGAGTAGAGTGATAAAGAGAAAAGTCTTGAGTGAGTGAATTAAAGAGTCTACAGATGAGTGGGAATAGCAGAGCAAGACAAAGACTGTCGACCGTTTCCCACCCCAACCAGCACAGCCTTCCCTGATCTCTGCACCATCAAACCCACACTCTTGATGACTACAGGGAGCAACCGTAGCAAGAGCAGATCACCGACGCACAGTTACCTCTGACTGCAAATCCTCTTCCTCCTGAAGGGGGGGGGGGGGGCAAACCAAGAGATGGACAAAAGGGCAAAGAGGAAGGTCAAAGGCTATATAGCGCGTGCAAGAGGAAGCAGTAAGACTTCTGTAATTGATGCATCTAAGTCTTAAGTGTGCAATGAGTCAGGTAACTGGCATGAAACATGAACTGAGGAAACATGTAAGTTGTTAAATGCAGCCACCTGAAGTAGAAGATAGAGATTGATGTGTGTAGTGTGTCAGTTAGTCACTGGAAGTGGTGCATCAAAATATGAACTTGATTCAAAAATGCACTCTTTGGCATCTTGCTTTCACTGAAAAACATTTATGTGAAGTCTTGAGTTAAAAGTACATTTTAGCATTTCTGAATGTGTTTCTATATTTTTATCAAATTTCTATAGTCGTAGATATATTTGGTGTTGGTGTAAAGGCTGTCAAATGAGTTTGGTTGGTTTATGACATGCATTCCCACAAGCGTCATTTTCTCTACAAATTGGCAGAAATAGGTTAAAAAGCAGACATGAAGGTGCTACTTTTAGAGACTACAAAACGTTTTTTTAGAAGTACACAAATCCCACAATGGCATGAGCAGCTACTACAGAGAAAGATGATTAGTTTGAAACAAAACCAAAAAAAAAATAGTCGAGGCTATGCACATCAAACGTTTATGTGTTTTTGAATATGGCTAATTAACTTCTGGCTGAGATGCAGGACATTTTTGATAAGCACTGAATAGACTGTGCATGGCTTATCACATTCATGAGGGAAAAGCTATCCTGTATTTTAACATATTTAATATGGAAACTGAAAAATACACAGTACACTTTCTGGACAGAAATATATGTTAAACTACTGAATATAGGACATTTTAAGCAGCACAAATGTAAGCAAGCCTCGCCTGGCTTAACCTGCTCCTCTGTTGTCTCTGCCTTGTGTCTTGTTTGAAGAAGAGCCCTTGTGAATAGAAATATCATTTGGGGCTTTTAAAACTGTGAGGGTTAAGCTTTTGATGATCCATCTGACATCTATTTTGCAGTATTTGCTGGCATGTTGAGGAGAGATGCTTGTTACATTACACAAGTAGATTTGAGCGGTAAGAGAGAGCCAACAGGTTGAGCTCATGTTAGTAATAATTTTCAAATTACTGGGAAGCAGACATGGCTGGGCAATGGTCAAAGATTGGTCAAAGCGCTGGAGGAACAAAATCACAGTTGTTTTAAGTATTGACTTGATTTCAGTGTGACCACAAACTTTTGAGAAACGTACCTGTTCTTCTTCTTCCTCTGCGTGGGCCTCCTAACAAAAAAGAAAAGATAATATTAGAGATGGCAGACTGCAAATCTGAACAACAAGAGTAGAGACTTAACACACTTTGACCAGGACAGTTAATAGTGAACGGATATGCAGTGCAATGTGCTGGTAACAGTGTCATCAACAGAGTACAGTACAAAGGGAGGTGGCAAATGGAGAAAACAAAAAGAAACCCATAAAAAGTTAAAGGAATGCAATATTTAAGAGGTTAATATCCAATGGTGCTGAAGGGACAAATAAGAACAATAAACATAAATGTTGCACATTGTCGGTTAGAGGGAGAGACTTGACGAGGAGATGCAGTGCGAAGATGACAGGAACTTGAAAAGGAGGCAAACCCTTAATATGGGAGAAAAGGACGACATTAAAGGGAAGGAGAAGATGCTGAGGGGAAAAAACAGAGCATTCCAGGAATGATGGGGAAGTGTCGGAAAAAAACAAACATTCAAAACATTTAAGGGATGGAGGAAGAGGCAAAACAACGACTTAAGGTTGGATTCTAATGTTGGGAAAAAAAAACAAACATTCAAAACATTTAAGGGATGGAGGAAGAGGCAAAACAACGACTTAAGGTTGGATTCTAGTGTTGGGAAAAAAACAAACATTCAAAACATTTAAGGGATGGAGGAAGAGGCAAAACAACGACTTAAGGTTGGATTCTAGTGTTGGGAAAAAAACAAACATTCAAAACATTTAAGGGATGGAGGAAGAGGCAAAACGATGGCGGAAGGTTGGATTCGAATTAAGTTGCATTTACTGTGTCCTCTGTGACCTCGTCTGTTTCTTCCACTGCCTCCTCCTCCTCCTCCTCCTCCTTCTCCTCCTCCTCCTCCTCCTCCTCCGCAGGTGCCTCGTCTCCTGCTGTTTCCCCTTCCGTGGCTTCATCTTCCGCTGTCTCTGCTTCTTCTACCTCCTCCTCCTCCTCGCCACCCTCACCCTCTTCTTCATCAGCAGCCTGTTCCTGCTCCTCCTCTCCATGTGCATCCCCATTACGTTCTTCCTCTGGGACCTCCTTATTGTGAGGTGAAAACAACAACTGGTGATCAAGGTAAGCAAATGAGGTTATTTAGCAGTGTTTCAAACAGATGGTCGACTGGAGAGATTCAGAAACATTTAAGTCCTGGGAATTAAGTGGAGGAGAGAGGAAGCAGTAGCAGTTAAGTAGTGTAGACTGGAGTGTCAGAAGTCATGATGAAACTCAAAAGTTTGGAATAATGTGTTTTGAGTTGCCAATGAAGACAACATTTTTGTTACAGGTGAAATCAGTATTTATAACATGAACAGCAAGCATTGAAACAAAATGCAGCTAGTTCAGAGAAGCGAACTTATTTTGCACTTTGCTGCAGCACTACATTAGAGCCTTTTGGGATAACAAACAACTGTGTATTGTGTAATGTGTTGTTGAGTTGGGTTTTTAATTGTTTTTAAGCATAAAATCTATCGTCTTCAGTTTCAGTGAAGTGATTCAGGATTTTTCAGCTATGTCAAACAATGACCATAGTATATCAGTAAATAAAAAAAATTAAAAAACAAGTAAAATCCTGCTTATGTTCAATATACTTATCTACTGAACATCAAGTACTAATATCTCCTGTTAAAGAGGCTTAAAGCAGAACTTGTAAGAGTTGTTTGTAGAAGGTGAACTGAATGCATGTATGTACAAACATATGTCAATGGGTAGCTCCAGGTTTGAGCTATGTTGCAAGCAGGGATTTTCTTCAGGGGTGGGGAATTGTTAGAAAGTCACTGTAATCAAATCATAGTAAAGACACATTATGCTTTAGGAAGAGAGCCATGACAATGAAACTAAACATCACATTTCACAATCCAAACCAAACATATGGCACCTTGTAAAGAGCTAATTACACAAGTGATTGCAGGAACATGATGGACACCATGACAGTCTGAACACAGCAGTTAGTGTGACAAATAAACATCAGTATATTGTGGTCTAAATCCATGCAGAACATAAAAGGATTAGTCTGGACAGCATGGTGACTGGTAAGACAGGCCTAAAGGAAATTAAGACTCAAGTTAACAGGTATGGACAGGGTGAAATTGTTAGGTTGTACTCAGTAGGTGATTTCTTAATTTTTAACAGGGGGGATAGGCCAATAGGAAAGTAATCTTAGGACTGCAGGGTTATCAAATACTGATTATAATTTCGATTTAATAGAACTGCTATTAGACTAAATACTGATTTTGTGTAGGCCTATTCTTTTACTGCATGTGGATATTAAGCATTTCAATCATGCTTATTTTTCAAAACCCACCATAGTTTTGATGCTATTAACTTTACCCTGAGTTATGTAACTGTAACAGCTGAGCATAGTGTGGTCAGTGCAGGTTCATTTCTTCAGTCACATTATGTGCTTCACTCCAAGGTTACACCAAACATCTATATTAAAAACTATACCTGTAGTCATGTCTCCCCTAAAATAATTTATTACAGTGGTGGGTTGGTCTGGGTGTGTATTTTTAGCATTGATTTATCAATACACAGCACAGTTAGGCTACTGATATTTCAGAGCTATGGTCAGGGCCAAAGATTTTAACTAATGACTGTATATGTATGTCATGGCAGCTGCCCAAAAGTGAAGCCCACATCTCAATGGCCCCTGGTGACTGCAAATACATTTTTCCCAAAGATGATTTCTGTCATTTTAGGTAGTTCTCATCATGCTGCTGTTTGTTCAAGTGCTTAATTTTCTGATAAGTTTTAATTATTTGATGATATAAAGAGTGAGTGTGACATCATGACTGACAGCTGTGACAGCCGCTATCAAACCTCCGTTAGACTCTACTGCACAGACTCTGGCTCCAATTGACATTATGCAAGCAAGATGGCAGTTACCGGAAAGGAGATATGTTGGCTTCACTTTTGCATAGTGGTAGGAAGTGGAGACACATACTAACACAAACGTCAGATTAAGGATCAATGAGTCAGGCTGACTAGACTAACATTCAATTTAACACCCCCTCTGCCCCTGCACCCTCTCTACTACTAGGTGATGGAGATGTGGGGTGGCAGGTTAACAAGAGATGCATTTTGGTAATTTTGCTAACAAGGAGGATGGTATACCCATCACCCCCCCAAATCGCCTACTGGTCATAATGGATGTAAAACAAAAAGGGAAGACGCGGTTAAAGAAACAAAACATGGCGGGACACCAAAAGTAAGAACGGCATTACTGTGGAATCATCAACGTTTTCTTCTGCATTAGCTTCCTCAGTATGGGTTCCGTTCTCCACAATGTTTGCCATGTCAGCCTGTTGTGCTTCCTGTGTCAAGACAATTATCCAGTTTAACAGAAATGTAATCAAATCAAGCCTTGAAATGAACTGTTTGGATCACCCAAAAAACCCAATAAAAACATCTGAACAATAATAATAATGAATATCTTTAAGCCAAAAGGCTATTTGAACATATTTACTTGTAAAAGTAACAATAGTTTTATTCCACTCGATTCAAATGATTCAGTACAAGCCTAAAATATTTGGGTGTACAAATGATCAAATACTGAAATGGTTGCTTGACTTTGATGTGTTTGTTTAAAGGACAAAAGAAGAAAGATGGACTATTTAACTAGTCTTTTACAATTATGTATGTTTCATCTGTGATTTATGAATTTTGCTTTCACAGTTATATGAGTTATGGAATCAGATAAGCAGGTATTTGGCAGGTTGGTAACAGTTAATTTCAAGTCCTGTACAGTGTGACAAGTGTTTATAGATATAATGAAGTCAGTGGATTGCACAGCTTGTAATAGTTCTGCTGCCTTTACAATATAGGACAATGCATTCATTTAAAAAACCAAAAGGTTAGGGATAAAGACATTTAGTTTCATTATTTACAGAAGAAAGGAGATAAGAGGCCTGACCTTTGATCCAGGAGGAGGGGGCAGTCCCAAGAAGGAATAAACAGCATTGTCTTCCTTAGCATCGAAGAACGTTTCATAGTCCTGCACAAAAAATGAGAAAAAAACTTAAATTCACATTCAGTCTTCTGAACATTTAAAGTTTTTGGCACTTATGAGAACGGGTTTTCAGTAAAATGACTTGTGAAAATGTTTGTGTGCTCACTCCACAGTAGCTCTCTTCGTTGAAGATCTGTGGGGGCAGGGGGATGCCGTTGGTGGGCTTCTTCTCCTCAGGGACGTTCTGCCTCATCCACATTCGGTTGTCCTCATTACAGGCGATGTCCAGCTGAGTGTAGTCCACTTTAAGAGCCTCCAAGAAGCCGACCACATCTTGCTGCTTCTTCTTGATCTGGGGAGCAGGAAAACATGGGGATATGGCTGACATTTATAATTTAAACAAAGAATGTGGCTCAGTGGAGCTCCTCTCAAGCGTGTGCACAAATTAAACATGACATAATAAGCCCAAACAATTAGACTGTCTAGGACAACAGACTGCTCATCAGGACTTTTAATGACTGTCTATTCTGAAAGATGGATCCCTCATCTGCTGCTCTTTCCTGAGGTTTCTTCTTTTTTCCCTGTTAAATGAGTTTTTACTCATCTGAATCGAGGGTCTAAGGACAGATCTATTGCTGTACAGATTTTAAAGCTCCCTGAGGCAAATTTGTGATGTTGGATATTGGGCTATGCAAATAAAACTGACATAACCTAGTCATTTAATCAATAAGTCAATCAAATAAAAAAATAATCATGAACAAATCTAATATTTGATTAATTATTTAACGAATTTATGAAGCACAAATTTAAAAAAAAACATCTTCTGGTTCCAGCTTCTCACATGGGAAGATTGGTTGTTTTTTCTGTATTACATTATTGACTTTACTACATATATATATCGACCTGTGTGTGTGTGTGTGTGTGTGTCCCTTTCAAAGCATTAAATGTGTGGTAATAAAGTCTCCACAAACATGCAGTGAGGTCCACTCAGAGGAATCAAACTCTGGTATTTTTCACATGGACAACAGAGCTTTCCAACTGGGCCACCATGTCATCCCTGGACTGGCTCAAACTGCCTGTTCAGCTTTGCAAAAAAAAAAAAAAAAAGTAGATCTACAAGATGAATTCATTTTCCCTGCTGTGGTTCAATCAACCCCAACTCGTGTTTGGACAGATTCAATGAATATCTCCCTACGATCACTATCAGTGTGTGAAGGGGTAAAACTTGGGCTATGGTCTATATCGGGGTCCGTCACATAAAGAACTTAGGGAGCCCCTGTTCTAGAAAGCTCTGCCTGTTGACTCACATCGACCGGCGCGATTATTCAAGTCTCAAAGCACTCCTCAAGCAATCTTATCTAAACACACACCGACTCATAAACATGCCAATAGACTTTATGTAAGCGAAATCAAAGGCTAGAGACGCTCATTTCGAGGTCTGTGCTGCAGCGCTCTTAAATCAATGTGGGTGAAAGTCTTGATCTATTGAAGGAGGGAAACCATTGAAAGGTTTACTCTAAAGAAAAATGAACCGCATGGATTGGATGCTTACCGCTGTGGATCCCGATGAAGAGGCGAGAAACACTTTGATAACCATTTTGTTACAGTGTATTTTAGAGAGTATGCAACAAGTAGGCTCTTAAAGGCGAAGGCAGCCCCCTCTATTATTAGAGTGCACCGAGGATAGACACACAGCACTGAGATCACACACACACACACACACAAACACACACACACACACTGGTTAGGTTATTTTGGTCTCCAGGCTCCATCAGTGCAGGATTGGTGGTCTGGCCTCTGGGGGCGCAGCACCGGTCAGACTGATTGGCAACTTCAGCTGTCAGTCGGCGCAGGGGACAGTGAAGTTAGTTCCCAGCTCCTTTCTGAGTGCATATATGGACAGAAATAGCACTGACCAGCACTGTAGGCTGTAAGGCTTTGGATTCCAAGCGCAGGACCTCGGGCCTGTTAAGGGTCCTTGAAAATAATTTTTAAAAATGAGTTGAATTGATCCAATAGACGTTGGTGCGTAATTGGGACACAGTTTGACTCTCTTCTGTCGCTGCAAAGTAAAATAGCCTACTTATATGGATAAAAAAGTATATATAAATAATAGTATTGATATCCAATTCTTTAACAAGTTGCAAATATGTTTTCCTTTTCCAAATAATCATACATAAAATACACAAATGACAACCGCGAAAGTGTCTATCCAAAAAGGTCCCTGGCAACCGTCGGTAGAGTAATTTATTGACAACATATTTTCAGCCTGGATTCAAAATGACAGCCCTGCATGTGTTTGTTCTTCAGTGATGTACAACAGGACAGAAAAGAGAACTGCCCTAAAAAAGAAGATTGTTAACAAGAAAAGGTATGATGCTCTTACTTTTCAGGCTACACTATTTAGTTTAGTTCAGTTTATTTGGAGCATTAACATTAGCTGTTACCCAGGCAACAGTTACTCTTCCTGGGGTCCATGTTAAACTAAATACAACCAATTACAATTACAATATAACATAAATGCCTACCTAAATAGAGTCTCATTATAAAGAGTCTCATTTTTTCCCTTGTTTTTACTTCTGTTCTCAGAGTGAAAAAGCCTGTGAGGAAGTGATGTGTGTGAGGCAGCAGAGCCTGATGCAGCAGGCCTTTGCTCACAAGAGGGGTTATGGTGATGCTGTGAGCAGCACGGACACCTCCCAGTGGTCCTCTCCCTCCAGACTGTGCTGTGACTCTAGTTCTCCACACCACTCATCTGAGTTTGAAGACCAAACTGACTCATGTGCATACAAAACCCCAGGAGCCAAGTCATCAGACAAGTGTCAAGAATTAAAACCAACTGGAATTACAAAAGGCATTTTATTAAACTATGATTTAAAACATGTGATTTGGTTGTAAATCAAATAAAGTTGCAGTTCCTTTGTTAATATGTATGCAAACATGTAAGAAGTATCATGTGAAACCTCTTTCCGTCTGTTCAGCTAAAAAAGCACAAAAGGCCCCCAAGCAGAAGACAAACTACACTGCAAACCATCAACTGCCAAAGTTGCCTCCGATCAAGCCCCTGCACGTGTCAAAGCCAAGGATCCAGTCTGCCAACTTGAACTGCATCAGTGAGCTGAAGAGCCAGGTGTGGGATCTGCAGCATCAGCTGAGTGAGGCCAAGAGAGAAAACAAACTGCTGAACAGGCTCCAGCACCGCCACACGGTGGCACTGCAGCATTTCCAAGACTCAGAGGGCAGCATATCACAGGTTGGTGTCTGAAATGCTTAGTCAGATGTGAATCATTGCCACATCACCATGTCCACAAGATGTTCAGAGACAAAACACTGCTTTTGGAGGGTCCTCATCTTTCAAAGTTGCCACGCTTTTATCTGTGTAAACCATGCTTTCTACAACTCTCTTTCAAAAGCTCTTCACTGATTTGGACCAGGAATGATTTCTTGTTCCTAATCTTTCCCAGAATGTCATGCTTCTGAGTGTAGTTCTTCAACTAATGTCTGCTTAATTTCTTCACACTAACGTCCAGGTGTAGCAGCAAATCAAAAATTTCAAGTCATTGCTCACAAATCCTTGGTGCCCCCCTTATTCTCAGATCCTAACCAAGCACAACAACGAGGTCCGAGTCCTGCAGGGGTTGATTCGTGAGACCCGCACATGCCGTGACAACCTGGCTAGACAGCTACAGGCCACAGAAAACAAGTTGTTAAATGCTACAGCCAGTCTGCAGCGCCTGCAGCTGCTCAACCATGATCACAACCTGCTGGAGAGGGAAGAGCTCAGCCTCAGGATGGCCAAGGCCACTGCCAAGCTGGAGGAGAAGGACAAGATGATACTGGTATGGAGGAGCAGGGGTGGGGGGGGGGGGGTGTCTGATACTGTTCAAGTGAGGGCGAGTCCAGTGTCACAGCATCTACAGTCACAGCCTAAATCTAGATTGTGTTATCAGTTAGAGGTGTGAACAGGAAAAACATTGATTGTGATTTTACTTCTTTATCTCTAGGACTTAAAGAGGAATCTTGAGTTGTGCCAAGCTTCATTCAATCACCAAATAACCACTGAACATAGAAAGACCAGCGAGGCGAGAAAGATGTCTGGCAATCTGCAAGAGCAGATATATCAATTAACTACGGAAGTCCAAGTAAGTTGAAAAAAGCTGTATTTTAGTCATTGCTTTGACAGTGAAGACAGACAGCTCACCTGGACTATTACATTATCCATTACACCTGTTATATTTCAGAGTCACCTATATACATCTTCAAAGTACTGTCTGTATATACTGCTATATATACTTTGTGTAAATTATTCATGTTTTAATGTACACAACATTCTAACATATATGAACAATTATGAACCTTATTATCATCAATGTTTTACTTTCAATGATTTATATATTAACATCACTTAACACTGAAAAAAATTACATTGTAGTTATGGTTATATCTCTAGTCTTTATTCCATTTTTATGTATTCTATTTTTAGATAGTTATATTTGAGTTGATTTAGTTATTGCATGTATATATTTAAACCGTTAATTGTTTTTGTGCATGTTTCATTTACCCATCTCAACTGTTTTTGTATTAGCCACTTATATCCAGTGGCTCCTGTAACACTGTCATTTCCCTTTGGGATTAACAAAGGATTCTATTTATCAATCCATCTATGTATGCTAACATCTATATTATTGAGCATGCTTGTATCGTCTAGATAATAGCAGTGCATTTGATGTTATGATGTCCCATCTACAGGCAGTTTCATAGGGTGTCCCATATGAGTGTTAATGGGTTCAATGCTTATAATTCCTGCTTGGTGATTACCAGTGATCCTCAGTAAACTGAATCTTACAAATTGATGTTACGCATAAGCATTTTGTAAGAACATGTTTTAATATATGATGTATATGTCATTTAAATTATGTTAGTTGTTAAAAGAAGTGTCTGGTCTTTATTTCCCCTCACACAGGATAGAGAGAGAGAGCTGGAAAAACACAATATTTACTCCCACAGATTCCTAAAAAGGTCTAACCAAAAAGGTATTAAAAAAAATTAAACAAGCGGACTCAGTTTGACAGTATCTAATTTGTTGTCATTTGTCGTGGATGTTGTCTGAAATTCATTTCTGATTTACAGGAAGGGAAAGTAAGATGGTTCAAACAGATGGATTAGTCCCTTTGAAGTTACAGCATTCTGAGACTGAAGAGAGGCTGGAAGACCAGGAGAGCTGTGTGAACATGGTACAGGAATTAAATAATCTAAACATGTAACTGTAAGGCTGCGGTTGTATTTTCAAGATATCAACATACTAACATCTTAATCCACTCCATACATTTATAAAGCCTACATGCTGATTAATGATAAATGTAGGCCATTTTATGTATTTACACTTACTTTTACACTATAACTTCATACCATCCTTTTTTCACTTTTAGCTATCATAGGCCACTAATAAATCCTGTGTATTAATTTCAGTGTTACAATCATTGTCCTGTGCAGGAGTCTTTTACTATCGAATATCTGGAGTCAGAGGTTTCAGTTAATGTCATGTCAGAAGAAAATCACGTAGAGGAAACTGAGACTGAGAGATGTGCAGGTGAGTAGGCTACTTCATGCCACATACACTTTTACAACCTGCCAATACATGAAAAAAATATCAAAGTTGTATTTATTGCCCTACTTGTTCAAGACAACACAAAGGAACAAACTTAGACCTATGTGCTTAAGAATGGAGCCTAATATTACCAAAATATTTGTTGTCAGACTCTGTTGAGCAGAAAGGTTGCTCAGAAGAAAACCCAGAGTGTCAAAGTGAGGAACACTGTACTGAAAAAAAAGAAGGAACAGACATCCCACAGGAGTCAGAAGAAGAGCACCCAAAGGAACGTGGAAGCCAGGTGTCTGATATTTTGGAGGAAACTCTGAATACAACTGAACCTAAAGGCAATGGGTACAAGCTGTCCAAAACCAAATGCAACTACACTTTCAAACATTCTATTGAGAACCTGCACAATGGAAAACCCACCTGCAGCAGTGTGGACACACCAGTGTGAAAGCTCCCATAGCCAGATGAGGGTGAAGGGGGATGGAGACCCTCAGCACAGAGATTTGTGAACCTACCGGCTGGGAAATCCAGGAGAGATGGAGTAGGCGTCCTTCAATGTGATTAAAACTAGAAGACTAGGCACTGACTTGTAGAGTGGACAGGAATATATAAAGGAAACAAATGCTCCATATAAATATGTTTCAGTGAGAAGAGGAAATTATGACTTCATTGGCTGCAGATAAATTTTTTCATGCTGAACAATTTCTCTGAATAAATGATAATCTAAGAGCTACACACAATATATTGTAGTTATCCGTTTTATTTTTCACTATTTCTGTTTCACTTAAAGAACTGAGATTTCCAATGTTTCAATAAATAGATGCTTTTGTTTTTTATTTTACTTATTTATTCTTATTAAAAAGGCATTTCATGAACCAAATCATTCTGTTTTAAATATACGGTCAATACACACAATTCACTTACAACAAAATTACCAAAAAAAATCCAGGCTGTTATAACACTGAATGTCCAATGACAAAATGCACTGCATTTTATATGCTGACATGAGCAGCTAACACAATAAGCCTAGCATTTATCAACTCATTGTTAGGCAATAACTTAGAAAACCACTTTATTTAACTTCTGTTATTAGAGCTGAACTTTTTAGCTGACGGCATGGAGACCCAATGTTACTACTTTGTTGCACACCACCAACCAGCATGTGATTCCCACTCCACCTGAAAGGACAAGAGATCTCCATCAGTGACAAGCAGACTGACCTTGACAGAGGTCGAGCACAACATGTCATTCATATCAACACTAAACTTGTGTTTGAACCAGTATTAGTCTGACAATGTTATTTGTCTCATCCAATTTAGATTCCAATACAAAAAAGCTATACTGTACATGCATTACATTATCTACCTATCTGGAGGTGCCCTGAAAACAAGAGACTGATTACCTGCCACTCCTGTTGGGAAGGCCACGAGCCGCTCCACAGGGGCAATCCATTTACTAGGAACCACTGTTACTGGGTCAGAGTAATACTTCCATATCAAAGAGATCATCACAGCAGCCTGAAAAATAACAAAAAAATGTATACAATTCAGTCATGTACTATCAGGTGGGTACAGATCTACTCCCAGATCCCCAGATTTGACATTTTCATGTATTTAAATTAATTTGGGAAAGGACAGATAAAAACATTGCATGGCATTTTATTAGACTGTCATGAAAGGAATGTCAACTTCTACATTTCAACCTCAAAATGAAAAACTTATCAGCAGGTTTTGGAGCCAAAACATGGCCCGTGATTACATTTAGAGTACAGAACAAGGACATGCACAAATCTGGAAAAAAAACACTTTTGTTTCTACTTAAAATGTCCACCTACCTGCAGTATGTAAAAGACAATGTTCACAACCCATTTCATTTTGGCTTGTTGTGCTGTTCTTGATTTCACTGTAAAAGGAAGGAAATACATAACTGTTAGACTTACAACACATTTCTTGCTGATCTAGCCTTTATTACTTCCCCAGTTCCTGTTACCCTGATAATCTCTTGAAGGTAACATTTTGTTTCACTTTATTATCTGATTCAGTGGGAAAATTTGAGGTGTGGGCACTTACCCAGAAGTCTTTACCAACCCATGTTTTACATTACCAATTAATTTGTTCCACCCAGTCATAGGGTAACATGCCAAGTATTACAGCAGTGAATTCTCTGTAAGGTCTTGGGCAAGACTGAAGTCTCCACAATAATAAGAAAAACATATCAAATAATTCATACACTGCATGAAGTTAATCTGATCGGAAGTCCTAAGAACAGTAAAATCAGGACAAATAGGTGTCAAACTGTCAGTGTACAGAGAATATCTATTTAAGATCTGAAAACACTTTTGCACTGCTGTACACGTGCGTCACACTGAAACTCTGTTTAGGCACTTCCTGTGTGAGGCTGATGGTGAAGGACAGCAACAGGCAGCAGTTGTTCCCAGAGAACACTCAGTATGTACATTATCCAAAGCCTTCTACCACTCCCTGCTGTTAGTGATTTGTATGTGTGGATCTCCTGTAGTAGACATGCACAGGTGTGAAGGACACATGTGCTATACAGTAAAAGTGACTGAGTATCACCATGCATTTTTCCTTGTGTCTCAAATGGGAAGTGAATGCACAGGGAATTAACTAACAAGAACACCAATCCAAAACATTAACCCTGCAATGAAAGCTATTTTAATTGCTAATCAACACCCTTGAGACAAAGTCCTGGCCTAGACTGATTCCTTTACAAGGCAATTTGTTGCTTTTTTGTTTTAGGACATTAACCATGTGTTCCTGTTATGTTGCCTGCCCTTGGGTCGTCAGTCACAGTTAGTACTTCTGTTCCTCACCGTGTGTTTTCAGCTTGTCTGTCATCTTGTTGATTTTGCGCTCCAGTCTGGCATATCTAGCAAACTCATCCATCATGCTAATTGAGGACTGCTCCTTCTTCATCTCCTGGATTTCAGCCCTCATGTCGCTCTCCTGCTCAGCGTCTTTCTGCACCATCTTTGAGAGCTTAAAAGGAGGGAATCAAAAGAGAGACAGGATTTAACTGCAGTATGGGATACTTTTTGTGGATGCAGAACCCAGTCATACCCATTGTCCTAATCATTTATTTCTTGGTAGGCCACCAGGCCAAAAAACTTTTTTCTTTCTATCCATTCATTCAGAAATAAAACATTTGGGCGCCTCTGTGAGGCACTGTTACGAAAACTGAGTCAACTTATGTGTCATTGCCGAGGAAACTCTTGATGCAATGGGAGTGCCAGTATTATCAGAGTGCCTTTAAATTACTAAAAAGTGAGAGTGCAAGCATATGGGATGCAGGTTAGCGAATATGAACATAGCACTGCCTAAACAGAGAATAAGGAAACTAAATATATTCACATTTTTCTCCAAGACCCCAGATCCAAGCAAAAATACAGATGAGGAAGAAGTCACTGTCCCCTCTCCTTGTAATCTGACCAGACAAATATGCCATTTTGTGCACCTCATCTGTTTTTTTTGGTGGGTACCACCAGGTCTCTAGAGGAAACACTCATTCCTAAAATTGGATAATCACATATGAATCCATCATGGATGGACGGGAGGGATGGGAAAGATCCCATCAAGACTGTTGCACAAGTGTTGACTTCCATTTACAATGTTTTAGCATAGTGAAAATTAAAGTGGATTAACATGCTAGTCACAAGCTTCTGGAAACCTGAGGTCCAAGGATGCTGTACTATTAGCAGCTTTGAGTCGTTGACGGGATGAAGCTGATCACTATCTGCCTTTTATAACCTTTCTATTCAACAGAAGGTGTTTGTGTGCATTGTTTTCTTTGATATTGACAAATGCATGCTATCATGGTTTTGAAGATGAGGTCTGCAGAACCATATTTAGGTTCAGACTAAAGAGAACTCATTTATTGGCCTTGTTCTCTGGCTACATGTTTAACAGGGAGTCTTGTTCTCAGACAACAGAATTTAATTAAACGTAGAACTGTGTACTTTGAGTTTCCTCTTGCCAGACACATTTCAGCCTTCAATGACCCAGGATTCTGACCCGAGTAAAACAAGGAGAGACCTTGAAGTATGTTTTAACTTCACTGTGTAAAGCAATGCAAGTGACTATCTACACATATTTAAATAAGCTAGTTAAACTCATTTAAATTTAGGGTGTACTATTCCTTTTTCCGCATGTAAGCATGATTGATTCCTCATAGCTGTTTTATGTCCTGTCAGTTTTTCTTTGTACTTCACTACTATGCCCTCAGCATCTGCACATCCTCCCCATCAACAGTCACAGAAGTAACCATCAAACTACTGGTAAATATGTCCGTTTCTTATTTACATTTTTCATGTGATAGTGCATTCAGCTATGAAGAGGTCTTCCATAGAAGTGTGTGACTGAAACCACAGATACAATTTCATTATCTTGGCTGTATTCAGTCACTGTGATCCAAGTGATACAACAGTAGTCAAAGGCATGGACAGAAATTTGCCTACTGGACACAGGAAGCATCCCACCTCAGGGAACTTCAGGGTGTCAAAAACCACCTCCATCAAACTGTTGCCTGATTGACAGAGTTGCAGAGGATAAGGTGTATACAACAGGACAGGGTAAATATTTTAAATATATATCTTTGTGGATGCATATCATGTGGATGCATATCATGGAATAGCTTGCATTCTTATGGATAAACAGCATTTGCGTATGCATCAGAATTGACTCTGTTGGGAGCCTACTTGAGTAGAATTCTGAAAAAAAAATTATATGGATTTTTTTGGTTAGTTTTCACTTCGTCCAGTTTAGGTTTTTCCTCCCTAAAATAAGTTATCCTGTAATTTTACAGCTGCAGTTGTGATTGCATGTAGGATATTGTGTTTTTTATTTAAACTGGGGCCTAAACTTTGTGCAACAGCTGAACATCATGAAGGACTTTCAAGTTCTTTGCTGGGTACCGTCACTGAAAGTTATTGGGGAAGTGACATAGCCTGCTGTTCTCCAGATGGACATGAGAATCAACAGAGAGCCCTCAGAGACTTCCTGGGGGGAGAATCTATTGAATTAAAAAGGACTTTTTATTTATCTTCCAGGAGGACATGGAGACATTCTTTTCAAGTTGTGCGGATGAAGGGTTGAGGGTTAATGCCACGTTCCTTCATTTCTGATCAGGAGGATGAATCAATTTGTGACTAGTTAAAAGGGTTTTTTTCTTGCTGGTGCTGCATTCATATTACTGTTGAATCACCTAACAACCGTGGAGGTGCACGTCAGAGGATGGCATATCAGCCTAGAGACTCCAACCAGAAAGAAGGCTCTAAGGAAGTGACATGACAATTACAGCTCAGTTGTCCTAAAAGGCACATACTACTGTTTATTTACACAAAAGCACATTCAACAATAGTACACATAATGAGTATGTAGGCTGCGATGATCCCATTTAGCATAAATAAAACATAAAGAAGGGTATGCTTTAGGGTGTAGCAACATCATGATTAACTTTATTTTCAGTGTGTTTTCAGTTCATGAAAGTTAATTGTAACATTTTGGTAATCTAAAAAGGTCTTGTTTAGCATTTGGTTATACTAAAAAACTCTCTAGGGAATCTGATGATCTTTTTTTTCCCCCATTACGTACATTTTGGTTGAGTAACATTTTTCACTGGTGAAAATTAACCTTAGCAATATCACAGTTACCCTAAGACTCTAACAAATACACTCTGCTAACCAAACTAGTAGCTGGCTGCTAGGGTCAGCGCCAAACAGCCAACATGGCGACGGTCAAAATGTAAAGTGGAGCCTTCAAAACAGAAGATGGACATATAGCCACCATAGATATCCACAAAGAAATGGGTGACGTCACGGTGGCTACGTCCATTGTTATTATTTTATATATATATGAATGATGTCACACGACAGCCTGGTGTAGGTAATTGTGGCACTATTCACTCACCATATTGGCTCGCAATTACAAAAACGCCTATGAACGCTGTTTATATGTATGGAGCTTTACTATGATAAGCTGTCATGTAGCTAGTAATGTTACCTGGTACACACACAGTGGGCAGCTTACATTTCAACCATAAAGCACCACAGACAGTTTCCCCTTTGTTGGTAGTAACTCTATGAGGTTAACGCTAGGGAAAAGCACACCCTGAGTGTAGGATAATGCAGCATTATCCATAACTGCTCTGTCAACAGCTGCTGCTGCTGCCCTGTTTGGTGTCTGTTGGACGAGACTACAATGCGTAGCTATAGTCGATACATGTGTGTCAAACAGCAGCAATAGCTCATACTTACACTGGAGGAAATGCTGGGCAGGAGTGTTTTCATGAGATTGCACAGAAAAACTGAGCCGAGCACCAGGAACCACGCAAAGCCGGCCGCCATGTTTCTCTCCGCCTACAAGCCTCCTTCCTTGTTGCAGCTGGACGGGTTTTTTTTTTTTTCTCCACGAGGGTTTGCGTTTCGTCCAGGCTACAACCAATTCTTTTATACAGTCTATGGCTACAAGGCTACAATCAATTCTCCAACTTTATTGACATAAAGTTGAATGACACGTACAAAGAAAAAACTAACTGAAAACAAAGAGTGAAAGGACATATTAAAAACGAGAGATAAGAAGAAAAAGGGGAAAATGAATAACATTTTATATAAAGTATAAAATGAAATAAAATCATAGTTTTATATCAATCCATTCTGAGTATTGAGACAGTATTAGTGGTTTTTCCATATGGATTTATCACCCCCTCCACACTTGTTTTAATCTACAAAAAGATACCCAGAAGTGTTTAAACAAATATGTTTTTTCCACAAAAAACAATAACATCATTGAATATTTGAATTTCAAATGTTTAACTGCATTGATACACTATGTCTTCTACTTCACTGAAAAGTCCAGTCTGTGTGCTGGAGATCATCAAATTTAGTCTTTATTGTCTCAGAGGTAGGTTTGTTTACACAGATACATCTATACATAAACTGTTATGGTCAGGTCCAGTGGTGGAGAATAAGTACATCTACTCAACTTCTGTATTTAAGTACAATTTACTTGTAGCCAACTTTACTTTAATATTGGCTAAACTTATTTGAAAACTTCAGTGACTCTTTATATGAAAATCTGACACAATAGATAATATAACAAGCTTTTAAAATACAACATATTATATAAAGTATTTAGAGATTGTATTTTATTTTATTTTTACCCCTAGGTTGGGCACCACTGGACTAAACCATAGGACTAAACTAGCTAACTGTAGCACCACCTCCAGCAGCTACAACATGCTGCTTACACACTAATACTTCAGTATTAATAATCTAATGATGTCATACATAATATATGAGTCAGAGGGACCAAACCTCTTTTACTGTAATACTTTAACATCACCAAGCAGCTAATACTTATGTACTTTTACTTAAGTAGGATGTACTGTAATAGAGTATTTTTACCACGCTGTATTGGTACTTTTACTGCGGTAAGGGATCTGAATACTTCTTCCACCACTGCTCAAGTCTGTTTCCCAGCCAATAGGCTACCTATATACAGATGTATGCACTCACACAGATTAGTCGGTATTAATACAACACTGACATTGTAAGTTTATTAAGTTGCACACTGGATCATTAATGGCTCCATACTACTTGTGATGTCACAAATCTTGCTCTTAGGTGCCTTAAACCTACATTTAAGGTGAGCACAGAGAAACTTTCCACTTTCAGCAGATAAGTGTGGAAGCAGCCTTATAGTGTCAAACTCTGCTAATACATGGCACTGTGAATGTCAAACAGTGTGAAGTAACAATAAGTAAAATACATGTTGTGCAGAGAGGCCATGAGACTTTAGGAGATTCAGCAAGCTTCAGTAGGTTCACAAAGGGCTACAGGAATACAGAAGATATAAGAAATGACTGGTTGGGGAATTGTGATTGCATTTCATGTTATGTTGATTATAACTTGTTTGATTACAGAATTTTGCAAAGTGGTGAAGACTATTTGAAATCAAGTTAACATTTAGTTATTTACTTGTTTTAGGTAAGAGACAGACACACCCTGATTAAATTCCTAGACTGATAAAGCAGTAAATTAAATGGCCTGTTTAAGGGCGTTGTGCTTGGTCAGTCAGGGTAAGTTTACTTCTAACTGTGTGCCTGTGATATTACTTTGAGTTAGTAGATATATTTTCCTCAGTTCAGCGAAGTTTGCATTTTTGTTTTGATCTGTTTGAACAGTGTGAATAAACCATTAGATGCGGGCCCTCTCTTCACCACAGTTCCAGGAGATGTCGATAACATCCTTCAGTTTGTCAAAGATTTTTAGAGCTAACATCACCAAGATGTTGGTAACCACAACAACCACCTTCAGACTGTATAATTTGAATGACAACCTCCAGCTGTATCTTTAAGTATAAGCAACAATTGTCTTCAGGTTCTTGTTTTCAGCATTATGTTTCTTAATTGTCTCTTCCATACGGGACATTTTGTTCGTCTGGTCGGTGACATTAACAACCAGCTGCTTGACTGTATAGCAGAAAGGGAAGACATTGCTTCAGGGGGGTACATTGTCACATTTTTTTCAAAGTTCTAGACTAGTTCAAATAAAGCCTTCAAAGTTTCATCATGTTCAATAGAGAGCTCTTGAATGGCCCCCCGAATTGCAGTGGTGTCATTGTTCCTTTTGTTTCCTCAGTGGAGCAAGCTCTTCTGAAGGTTTTTATTTTGTTTTTGTTTTTTTGGGGTTTTTTAGCAGATTTTTTTATTTACATTTTTTTCTCATGTGATCTAATCTAAAATTCTACTTTAAGACATTTACTCTCAAACATTATAAATAAATAATGTGCAACGTTCAATACACACAAACATATCTGATAATACCACAGATTCTAACCTAAGTAGTGTGCTCAATAATCTACAATCAAATGTAACACTACTTGATACATTTTTTTCTAATGTGATCATATCTAATCCAATATAATCTAGTTGTAAGTGTAACCAGAAAGGTCTCAAGAGCCCAAGGTGATATCTTCAAATGTCTTGTTTACCTTATTGGGAGACTTGCTTGACTACATATATATAATAATTAGGTCAATCAGGTTATACTGGTAATAGCTAAAGCAAAGCAAGGGTTATTAATACAAACTCATCGTCTTCACAACAACACATGCAGCCCAATTTGTTTAGTATATGTCACATAAGAACTGATAGATATAGATGATATAATGATAGATAGATATGTAATACTTTTTCAGGGTGTTTGCAGCTTTTATGATTAAGTTGAAGTTAAGATTGAAGTTGAACAACAAAGAAATACAGATCACACAGCGGGAAACTCCGGCATTTAAAAACGTGTCATACTTCTTTTAAACGTTATATACTATTAATACATAATAACATTTACATGGTCAGAAGAACCATGCATGTTTTCAAACAGTTTTGCACGCCCTCCCTGAGAACAGTCAGTGATTACAAAGTGAGAGTTGCTTGCTTTGACTGATTGGCACACGATCCTGTCCACACAGGTAAGTTGCTATGGTTCAAAAATGTGCTGCCTCGACCTCGAAGCCAATCACTGGAAGCAAGGGGCGGGGAATATCTCTTCCTGGTAGGTTGGTAGGATAAGGAATGAAATATACTGAGAGGGGGATCCAATCCGGTTTGAGCTAGTTCTGGTACTGGTCGGACGTCGTTTACATTAAGTTACAGACTGTTCTGGAGGTGAGCTGACTGAGGTGTGGGGCTCACTCACGTTTCATTGAGTTTCCTAAACTGCAAAAAGCTGCTTTGTTCTTTTTTTTATATATATACCTCTGCTGCACAACCTGAGCTACAATGGGAAGGAAGAAAGTAAGTGAAAATATGCGGACTGTGGAATTTCAGTGCATGCAGACTATTAGTTAATATTTCTTAAATCGATAGGCTGTGTTTCTATTTCGCTACAATATATCTTTTCACTCTGCATGTGCTGTTATATAGCATTATATTCTGCTGGCTACAATGTGTCCATGTGCATGCGTGAAGTCCACCTTCACTGCTCAGCTCTGCCCTGTTGATACAGGGAAGTGGCGCCTTTTTACTTAGTACAGGGCAGCGTGCTTTTTAATCGAGCACGTTAGCGCATTGCATGTTCTCCTTGAATGCTACCACTTTGTAGTTCTCTTGCTAAAACGTATATATGTCTTTGGTTTAATAATAACAAAATCTTCACTGGGTGTCGAGATCAAACAAAGGGGTGTAACCACCGTCGATGTACAGGTTGCCATTTCAAGGAAATTTCTTGCGTAATTGCCTCATTTCAACGTATGGCGGGCTGTACTCGTCGCCATTCAGGCAGCTCTGTTTGCACTAAAGATGTGTCGAAGTATCAAATGCTTATTTGCAATCTAAACCGTGGAGATTTTGACCCCTGTTGTGCGCGCACCGCAAATCTGGTGCGCGTCACCGCTGAGGTGCACAGTCTTTTCTTCAAGAAGCGTCATGGTGGCTGATGTATAATGGAAAAGACAGCGACACGTCTGCTCCTTTTAACTCAAGCCTGTGTGCTCATGTCGGGGAGGGATGAGTCTGATCTTCAGTAAAGTTGGGAACATGAGGCGGATTCAGAGTATGGTTGCATGGAAGCGCATGCGGAGGTGGAGCGACTACACTTCCCTCTTCTTAAAGTAGCTACACCACCATTCTTATTAAACAAAAAAAACATGTCTGCCCCATGAATAATAAACCACAGCGCGTAGGGTTAAACTGCAGAAAGCTCATTTTTAGTGAATTTAGAAACGTGTAGACTCCCCACTTAAAGATTGCATAATGTCTTTGTGATTTAAGGGAGGGAGATGTGCCCATCCCCCCTTTGCATTACACACCCACTCCAGCTCACTCATGAATGGTTGTTGTTCCTCACTTATTTCTTTCTTTCTCTCTCTCTCTGTCTCTTATAGTCTAGCGGTGATGCAGATGCAAGCGCAGAGGTTGGTATTAAAGCTTTCAGTCCATTCTTTTATTTATTTTGTGAGGTACTCTAGCCCCATCTGACACCTAAATGAACATTTTGTTCTACTTTGTGTGAAGACAAAGAGAGGGTCTCAGTTGGTACAGCACGGCTCTTAACTTAGTTCAGTACCGCCCAATTTTACAATGCTAGTAAGAGACTGAGGTTCCAAGGATAGCAGTGTCACTCAATTGGTGTTTTACTACACAATGCTGGACAAAACCTGGTCAGTCTACATGGGTTTGTGGAGCTATGCAGCCTCTAGGGGGCACTGCTTAATATGCAACTCAAACTGGCCAGTATTTACAGTGTGCACTCTATTTACCTTCCGCTCTTTCAGAGAGTTTCCCAACTCTAACACTCGAATTATCAAATGTTGGGATCATAGGAAGAACACCATGAAAAAATCCTACAATTTTCTCAATTGATCTAAACAAAATCTAAAACTTCTGAAAAAATTATTAATTAAAAAAAATAATTAAAACAACATTGACAATAAGTTAATTAATCAAGTAATAGTTGCAACTCTACTTGAGTTCAGTCTTAGTTTCTTCAGTGTTATGTTTTCACCATTTCATTAGTTTGTTAATTTGTGTATAATTAATGACTCTGAGCTGCACATGTCCAAGTAATTCTAACTGTCAGAAGCAGAAAGCTTTTGACTAACCTTTAGTTAGGTTTAGTTGTAGGTGTAGTTTAGAAATTGGTGCATTTTGAAGGTGATTGTGAGGATTTTTTAATAAACTTGTGTCATAGCATGGCCCAGAAGTTCATGATTTGTTGAAAAATGTTTTGTGTGTTAATGTGTATCAATAACTAAATTGATGTCTTACGTTCTTTTTCAGCCAAGGAGAAAGTCTCTACGGTTGTCGGATGTAAGTTTTATGAAGACGAGCAATGATATTTTCATAAAATCAAGATGTTACTATGCATATTCTGTATAATTATTATTATAATTATAATAGATAATATAATTATATGCTTTTTGGGGTCTTTCTTGTGTTACAGAAAGAGACGCAGCAAAAACCACAGCCAGAGAAGACAAAGGTAAAAGAAGAACTCTTGCATCTATTCAAAAATAACTTCTTTAGTCACATTTAACAGTGTGTTACAAGCTTGGTTTGTTTGTTTTTGATATGTTAGGCAGCTCCCAAGCCTAAAAAGGTGAAGGAGCCAGCAAAGCCCAAGGCAGAGGAGAAGAAAGAAGAACCTGAGGTTGAGAAAGAAGAGGTCCCTGCAGAAAATGGAGATGCCAAAGCTGAGGAGGTACTGAAAGTTTTCATCTACTCTTTACACGTAAAATGGAGTTGGTTCCATTCCAGCCAGGAACCTTTTATGTTGCATGGTAAAAAAATAATCTAAAAACAAATGTATGCTTTGTTTGCACTGCAACAATGTTCAAAGAGAACAGAATGATTGAGCATACTTTCTCCTTCCAGGAGACCGCTGCAGCAGATGAAGCTGTCGAAAAGGAGGAAGAGGAGGAGGAAGAGGATAAACCTGAAGAGGAGGAAAAAGCAGCAGAGTAGTATAGTAACAACCCCTAAACTCACATGCCAATGCTCCCTGTACCTCCTTTCTTGTACAATGCAGAGATTATTTTTATCTACTATTTTCTTAAGAGAGCAATGTTTTTAGGGATGTGAATGCAGAAATGCATTTTTTTTTAAATACTAAAAATGTCATTCAATTTCATGGCTTCTGTGAAGGGAAAGTTTTGGTCATTGTGTTGGGCTTTTTTTCCCATTGTACTTGTTTTTTTTTTGTTTTTTTTCCTTGTCTCTCTGGCTTCTTATTTTGCTTTTAGATACTAGTTTTCTGCATGACATGCAGTCATGCCTATATCAGGAATTTGACGTTCAACTCTGGGAGAGTTTACCTGAAACATCTGGAGGGATTTTGTACCTGTACTGTTTTGAAATGTAATACATCGTAATTTTTCTGTGTTTGATAGGGAAATGGATGATCGAAAGTTTGAGAGTTGTGTTCTATGCTAAATAATTTGTTCACAATATCAACTTAAATCATACTCATCAGTACTGGAATTTTTTGGGTTGACTTTTTTTTTTTCTTGTTAGTTGCAGCATTATAAGAACATTTGTATAGCTGCTGTAAAATGTCTTTTAAATCATGATGTCGCAATTTCTATGTGCAGTCAGTGATGGTACATTTATGGACTGTTAATGTCGTCAACTACACTCAAAACAAAATGAATTACAGAAGTAACCATACTTGTCATGGCTTATGCTTTCAGGACAACTGTACTTTCACTTAAGTCAACAAAATGTCACATTTGTGGATGTATCCATTGTTGTTTTTGGAGGTCTCTACCAATGTACAGTTTCCTCTTTTAAAAAATAAAATAAACACATTTTTTCTTTGATATGAGTGGTATAAAATGCTGATTAAAGTGGGTATTTTAAGTATTTGCTTTTCATTTGTCATCATAGTGATGGAGGTAAATTCACTAATTGAATTATTGGTATTAACTATATCAGTATAAACTAGATATGAATAGAAAACCCTGAAGCTAAAGATGCCTATATTATACTATGTGCTGCACTCTAATTTGAAACCCATTTCCAAGTTAACTTGATAGAACTGGTGGAGATAACTACATAAGTTGTTTTTAAATCTTGGAGAAAGAAGCCTGAAGAAAGTAAAATTAATGGTTAAAGGCCCAGTCAGAAATTAGATAAGTCTGACAAATTCACACACTATCTCCAAGTTTGGACATGATTTTGGGCTCTGAGGCCTGGTGGGGTTATTTGCTTTGTCCAATTGATGATTCAGTCTTGATCAATAAATTTAGATTTAGTTACTGTAACAAAGGTATAAGAGGTAGGTTCCAATTATGCCCATTTAACTTGTCCTTCGAAAATCTTGAGCTAAGTGTCAAATGTTGAGAGACAACTATACAGTCTGTTAAACATTACAACTACACAGTCATCCTTACTGTAAAACCCTATAATGCACTAATGCAGTTAATGTTGGCCCCCTAAATTTTTCATAAAAACTATCACAACATGTGTGACAATGACACTTTAAAATTTCTAAAAAATGTGCTAACTGTATGTGCACGTCTTAAAATGTTTAAGTTAGACTCAAAATACTTTCTAAATTCACTCATGTTCAAACGTTGAGGTCCCTTACTTGGGTATTAAAAAGTGGAGACACCTGCCAGCATCAGTCCCAACCAAAATGAACATCTCACCCTGCATTCATTTTCTCAGCTCAATAATCCCTATAGTACCTTCAGCAGGATACTGGCAAAAGCTGGCAAAATCCTTACCACCATACAATGTTTGGAATGGTAAATGACCCAACATTAAGTGGTCATACCTCCAATTCACTAAGAGAGATGGGCATGTTCAAATGTTAAACTATCACTGGACATTTGTATAAACCATTTTTAAGCTACTGGATGGTGGATAAAGTTCCGTCTTGGGACAATATGTAACAAGAGTTAATAGCACCAATGAGATCAAAAGATTTTCTCCTTGTCGGTATGTCTAGCCAAAAAAATGTGCTTCATAATATGGTGCAATTTTATATCTAAAGCTTCAGGTGCAAGGTGCAAGTCATCTCCAATATGGAACAATAATCACCCTCTATCTAGGGGGAAACCATTCACTGACAGAGCTTGTGAGAATGAGGTTACTACAACTCTTCAAGATATTAAACACTATCATTTACTTTCAAGAACAATATAAGTCAAGTCAAACTTTATATAGCATGTCATAAGCAGGGTAACACAATGTGCTTTACTTTAAATGTCAATGCAATTGTCATACTGCCTCCCTCAAACTCCATATTCCAGCAACACCAATGACTTCATCATAGACTGTTGTGAAAAGTAATGTTCTCGCCTGCTTTTGAAAGTGTCAAGTGTGTGTGTGTGTGTGTGTGTGTGTGTGTGTGTGTGTGTGTGTGTATGTGTGGGGGTCCTCAGGTAGGGATAAATACAGAAGGTAGCCTCTCCTGCTGCACAGTTAGTATGAGATGGTTAAAAGACCGCCTCCCGAGGACCTGAGAGTTCTTGCTGGTTTGGATCTGATTAACATCTTTTTTTTATACTGACATCCAAGGCCATTTAGAGCTTGATTCTAGTTTTGACGGGAAGCCAGTGCAGAGATATAAGAACAGGTGTAATGTGTTCATATAATGCTAATAAAACTCTTCTTTCTACTTCAGAGTATGGTCAGCCTGTGAGGCCTATGGGGTTTCTTGGGGTCAGATTTAAAAAAACAACCTTTTATTTTAGT
Organism: Scomber japonicus; assembly: GCF_027409825.1. Taxonomy (NCBI): domain Eukaryota; kingdom Metazoa; phylum Chordata; class Actinopteri; order Scombriformes; family Scombridae; genus Scomber; species Scomber japonicus. Next base: position 14,639,899 of record NC_070583.1, read on the forward strand.
TGGGTACAGAGTGCAAATAGTGTAATATATCTATGATAAACTAAACTTCTATAAACATATGCTCACATCAGCAATGGAAGCTTGGGATATGGATGTATCTGAATTGGTACAACACCTAGATTGGGATGCAATTTGACTGTCCCAAATCACCAAGTATACACATTTGAAATTTGGTCGTAGGCTACAGCATATCTGGTGGTACTGGTACCCATGTTGCTCATTTTGTTCCCATAGCTCTTTTATACATGTTGTACAGGATTAGAGCGTCCAGGAGTTTTTGGATTTTGGGGGAAGATTAGTAGTACCCTTTCAGATTTAATGTGGGTACAGTTACCCTGCTGTACATCTTTTGAATAATGATTCCCATGTTTCTCTCATAGAAAAAAGCAAAGTCTGGCTGGCAGGCCCGACTGCAGCTAAGAAAATTCAATGAATGCATGACCACACACTATTTAATGTGATATTAACTTTAATATTTAACTAAAAGGATCTTCTAACCAGGCAATGTTGCTCTATCTGTGTAAGTATCAGTACCCTGTTGATTGGTGGAGGGAGGAGGGGTGGAGAGAGGGGTAGGGGGATAGGAATAAGGGTAGACGAGTAGTTGGGTTAAATAATCAAAACATACTTGGTAGCCTATTGTACAGTAAAGTTCAAATGATGGACAAGACTTATAGTACTAATAGTACATCCTCAGCTTCCAGCTTAATTGAATGGTTGGTTTGAGTGGTTTGAGAGTCTTTTTTTTCTAGAATAGTGATAGATACTAACTTCTTCTTTCTGTATGAATTGTAATCCTTATTGTAATCCACAAATCTTGAAATAAACAAATATGTTGATTGGATATATATTATGCACAATTCAAGTTGTTGGGGATAACGTCTTCATTATGGATACATTGCTTTAACACATTGAATAGAGTTTCAATTATATTTCAACAACACAAATCAAATCTGATTTTTAAAATAAAATGAAAACATTAAAAAACTGTTTTAAAAAAGAGGAATACACACATACAGAAATATAAACATATTCAGTCAGAGGTTTCAGGTGGAGAAAAGTCCATAATGTTTAAAAGCTTTTTAGTTTTTTTGTTGTTTACAATCACATTGATAAGGCAACTCATTGCCTATGACGTCATGTGCAGACCTCACGACCTTGCTCGGTACAGAGGGGCCGGGCGTGTTAACGTTGCACTGCATTGAACATATACATTAGTTTTCTCCGTTTTATTTTAAACGATAGAGTTTGTCAATCGTACTAAGAGCCACTGTAGCAGTAAGATCGCGCAGCTGCCGCTCGGCTCCGGGCTAACGTGTGTACTTTTTGTGTGTCTTTTGTTGAAGAAAGCTCCTCCTCCCCACCCCCTTTTTCCTGTGTGCGCTCCGCTGTGGCGGAAGTAAGTCGTATCGCTGAGGGCCTCATCCTTCCAATGGCGACTGCAAACAGGCTGAATAGAAAGCGGGAGCAACCGTGGAGGGGGGTCAGAGCTGTGTAACGGAAATTAAATAAATATATCCTATTCTCTGTAGTCACAAAGTTAGCCTGAAATTTCTTTTCACTTCTCCCAAAAATCACGTCCGTTTCAATGGCCAAAAATCGGAACATTTCGCTCCTTGAGTCGGGTAAGCAGCACAAGTAAACCCAATTGATAGCTCAATTTACAACGATATCGCCGGTGTTAATTGATCTCCCTGCTGCTTTTCTCACTATTTTACTTCCCCTCTGTTCAATTTCAGAGCTCTACTACTTGATTTCTCGTTTTCTGACAACGGGTCCGTGTCGGAGAGCGGCTGAGGTGAGCTAGCATGCCTCGACTGGCACCGTGTCTTGTGTCTTTTCGGAAATTAGTTTAACTAGCTAGTTGATAATAACACTTAATAGAGGCGACGTTAATCTGATTCACCTCTTTTAATCAATCCACCGCAGGTCCTGGCGAGCGAGTTGGAGGAATATCAGGTGTGTAACATTTCTGCTGCTTGTTGGTGCTAGCTGCTAGTCGTCTAGTCTTGGCATAAAACTTGTTTCACTCAGTCGACTTTTTTAATACCTCCTCGACGTCTCACTCGTTTGACATCACTCGGGTTTTTTTAACCGGCTAAATAATGTGCAGGTTGCTGGTGGTTTTCTGTGGGTTTAATTCAAAAGTATTTTATTTTTTTCCCCACAGGTCTTACCGGGGAGATTGGACTGGCAGGGAAACGAGCACCCGAGAACATATGAAGATGTGGTGAGATAATATTTAATATGTGCTGCTAACTTCATTGTGGACGGTTGTTATTGTCTTGTGACAGGGAGGGGGGACTCGGTGCTTGTTTACGGTCTTTGTTCTTCTTCCTGCCGATTACCGCTGGATATCCTTTAGTCGTGGTGGTTGACAAGGTCACAACTCGTCCCCGCTGACTTAATTTTTTAAGTAAAACTGCGATAAATGGGCCCAGAAAGCAGGTATTTGGGAGAGAGGGGTTTACGGTAATATTGTTTAGTCCCGACTGTTGTACTGCAGATAGGGTGGGTAGTTCAGCTCTTGGAGACGCCGAGACCGCCCTGCTGGCCAATCAGAGGGCGAGATGTGCTGTCTCTGCGTTATTTTGCATGTGACCCTTAGCTGTGATTGGTCGATAAAGAGTTTTTGCATAAGAAGCCACGCCTCCCCAAACAGCACATGAAACAACCGACTGCCCTGTCAGACATTTACTCACTAATAACTTACTGATAATATCATATTATTATCATCATACGACTACATTCAGAGATTTCAGGGTTTTAGAAATATAGTCTGCTGTACATTGAAGACTCAAATTGAGCCATGTGCAACAAAATGGTTCTGATTTCTTGGTAGTTTACTTTAAAACATAAGACTGTTTTTATGTTGCTCAGTATTTGAGAAGGGTTCCCTAAATGAGAAACAATTGTACTGGTTTCCGACCTAGAACTTGCAGAATAAACCCTGTATTATTCCACATAAAAATATACAAAGCAAACTCCTATTAGAAAATCTTTATTATATGTTGTTAGTAGGATATACTGTACATATATAACACATACAAATATGTATTAGGGCTGCTACTAATGACAATTTTCAATATAGAATTTTTATTATAGATGTTACTTATTTTTCTGATTTAATCAATTTACTTTGTATAGTCCCTATAGATGTAAGAAAATAATGAGAAATTCCCATCACAAGTTCTTGGACTTAAAATCCAAAGCAATGTCCTGCTTGTCTTGTCTAACCAACTGTCCAAAACTAAAGGGTGTGTAATTTACAACGATATAAAACAGAGAAGAGTAGCAAATCTTCGCTTTTGAGAGGGGGTTGCCAGCAAATGCATTGCCTTTTTGGCTCGATAAATGAATGACTTATCATTAAAACAGTTGTGTAATTCTCAGTCCATCCATTAATCAACTAATTGTTTCAGCAATGATCTGTAGGCTACGCTGTGTCATAATCTGTATTCAGTGTCATATCCCTGATCTGTCTTTGTTTACCCTGGCAGGTTGCAGCCAACAGACATATTGCACCAGACCATTTGCTCCAGATATGTAAGCAGATTGGACCACTTCTTGACAAAGAAGTGCCATCTTGTGTCCCAGGTGTACACTCTCTCCTGGGTTCTGGAAAGCAGTCAATGCTTAGGACCGCAAAAGGTACACAATCTTTAAAGAGCCTCTTAAGTGTTTTGGGGGGGAAGACATCTCTGATAAGCTTTTTTTTCTCCATAGAGTCTATGCAGTGGAAATTATACATCCCTCTTAGACTGACTTTTACATAATATAAAGGTTTGAATAGTTCCCTGGCTTTGTGCAATAGCCAAAACTGTTACATTTGTTTCCCACATTCAGCTGGTAAACAGCTGAGTAATCCTGAGAACTTTCCATTTTGTTTTCAGATTGCGACAATGTGCGGTTTAAAGCTTCATCATATGCAGCCCTTCACAGGGGCAGACCACCAGAGAGGCCTTTGAACTGCAAGAAGCCGCCACATCTAGGTAGGTTCAGCCTCAGTCAATATTCCTGTTTTGTGCTGGAAATGATGCTTGTTCTGGGCGTGGTATTGCTTGCTACCTCTGTCCACTCACCATGTATGTAATGTGTGTGCTGACAAGTCATTGAATCATTGGACACAGTCTTAAATGGCATATGTTTTACACTGTATGTTCCTGTATTTGTATATATTTTGGCGCAAGGCCATTGCTGACAGTGAGTTTGGTCTGCTGCCATGACTCAGGTCAAGTCTGGATGTGGTCTGTTGCATTGTAGCAGTGATGGTTGTCAAGTTGTCAGTTATATTGAACATAAGCCAGTATTTCATCTAGAGTTGTGAGGATTTCAACTGTTTCAGTGCTGCAAAGATTCTGGTTACCATTGTTTCTATTTAAACCTGTCCTTCCCTGCCCAGTGGGTCTAACAAAATAATCCACATGTAGGTCTTTTGGATTTTCTTTACTCAAAAAATGCTGTTGAAGTTATAAAGCTGCCTTTTCAGAAGACCTTAACTACAAATGATCTTCATTAAATGCTTAAACAGCTTCAGCTTGAGGCAGTGATACTTAAAGTAGATAAAAACATTATGGACGGTGTTCTTGTTTCTTTGATATTTTGTCGTTTCCCTTAGCAACAGATATAAACCAGATGCACTAGACTTCAGAGCAGCTGTGATATTATTATTGTTTACAGATCAGGTTTGAATTGGAGGTGGCAGTTTCTTTTCGTCGCTATTGACATTGCTACATTTATGTAACTGACACGTTAAGTATAAAAAGATATATAAAGAAAGAAAGCGAGAGAGACAAACTCAATTTTTATATGGCACATTGGGTTTATTGGAAGACAACACCACATGTTTAGTTAAGCCCAAGAATAACAGCCTTTTGTATTTTCATAAGTTGACTTTCATCCCGTGATGATCATAACACTTCCCTCCACTCTTGTCCACATTAGAGTAATTATATCTCACACCCACAGTATTTGTGTCGATCCCAGTCCTGTTGCAACCCACTAATGTCGTCACCACATTCTGATGATTTGCATCTCATCATCAACAGTGAAGGTCCATCGAGGAAGAGAGCTGACGGGAGTACATCGCTTCAGCTCCATCAATCCTGTCAGCAACTATGAGCACATGCGGCTACATAGGCGGATCCTAGGGCATCTGTCTGCAGTGTACTGTATCGCCTTTGATCGCACCGGTCTCAGGATCTTCACAGTAAGATTCAACACATCCCCCTACTCAATAAACTCTACCTAATGTGTTTGAATCATTGTAATTGTAATTTGGTTATGGCTCTTTGAAAAGCTCTGATTAGCACAGTGGGAGATTAATGCTGCATTTTTTTTAAATGTATGCTGAAGTAGAATACAGCCAGTATACCTGCTTTGTCTGGCTTGTTTAACTGATTTTTTTATTTTGTCAGGGCTCAGATGACTGTTTGGTGAAGATTTGGTCTTCATTTGATGGAAGGCTTCATTCAACATTGCGAGGACACTCTGCAGAAATCACGGACTTGGCGGTTAGTTATGAGAACACGCTCATTGCCGCAGGAAGCTGTGACAAGACCATCCGTGTATGGTGCCTTCGTACCTGTGCACCTGTGGCTGTGCTGCAGGGGCACAGTGGACCCATTACCTCCCTACAGGTAACATAACACACTTATTCTGTCTCTTTAAACACAGGGCTGTCCCACATCATGGAAGTCAAAATAAAGGGCACTCTTTTTTTCTGTTGATATATCATCATTATCAACTTGCCAACTGTGAGCATGTTAAACTGTCTGGATGGAAGCCACAGAAAAGTAATTCTGGTCCAGTGAATCTGCTAGTTATTGTTTTATATCATGTCAGCACTGTGCTTGTAATTTTTAGTGTACATGATGAATACAATTTAACCCTGGTTTGTTTTATTTTTTGCATTTTGGCTCAAGATCAGGCTTTGACTTGAACAGGGCAGTAAGAGGTTTATTCAGATTGCATTTCTTGAGTATAATGTAAATAATTCAGGTGCCTGATCTGTGAACGTCTCTTCTCGTTTCAGTTCTCACCGTTTGCTAAGGGCTCAAAACGTTACATGCTGTCCACTGGAACTGATGCTACTGTCTGCTTCTGGCAGTGGGACGTCAACAACATCAACTTCAGGTGAGTGCTGGTTCAAATAAACTTATATGTGTATGAAATTGTAACACCTTTTTAAAGAAATGTATGAACAAAATGAACAGCAAAACATGTTAGTATCTTGTTTACTATGAATACTTTGTGTTTTATGAGGCCATTTATGAGGAAATGTAATTTCAAAAACAGCCCACCTGATGAAGGTCGGACAGACCGAAACTTTGTGAACTAATAAATATTCCAGAAGTAAGCAAGAAAATTTTCATTGTTTAAAAAAAAAAAAAAAAAAGCAAAAGATTGTGAACAGTGTATTGAAGATTTGAAAGGAAATGCCCCCATTGCGGATACTGAAACAAAACAGGGTTGAGTTTGTTTGTATATCAGTTAGACCAACATGGCTCTTAGTAAACACTGTAACATGCTCTGCTGTTGGCTGTTATGTAAATGGAGTTAAAGATGGCAGCTTTCCTTATGGAAATATGGGGGTTGGCCTTCAGCAAACACTGGAAGACAAGCCAAACTGGGTTGACTGCTTTTTTTTAAATGAAATTGCTAATACAGCCCCTAATGAAGCTGCATGCAAAAAGCCTGCTTTCCCATGATAACTTGAACTTGCAAGCACCTTGTATAGAAAGCAACACAGTTAAAATATGAAAGAACTGAACCAATCAGATATTCAAAATGGACTTGAACTAAAGGTGTATGAAGTCATCTCTGTTGTCCTGGAAATGTATTGATGAGACTTATCTGGCAAAGGAATGTAAACCCATCCTCTAACCTGACTGTAATCACATCTGTCCATATTGAAGCTGAATGAAATGAAACTTTACTTGTTGACTTATCCTTCAACAACTGTCAATTAAACACTAAATGTAAAAGTTAGACTTGGAAGTGTAATGAACTGTTGGTTGTCAATTAGCATGTTTGGGTAAATGATGATGTGGGCGTATTTTCATATGCAAATATGGGCAAATGCTCAAGATAATTTGTATGAATTGTATCATGAAATACTGTTTTTAAAGAAACAAAAAGCAAAGAACACAGTATCGACAAATGAAGCCTACTCTTTTTTTACTGCGTGTGTTGGTGTTGCCCTGGACATGTCAGTAAACTTCAGACAAACCTGTCCTGTTTTGTGTAAAATGATTTCTCCTTTTTATCCTATCTCCTAAGTGATCGGCCACACAAGTTTACAGAGCGACCGAGGCCGGGAGTTCAGACTGTGTGCTCCTCATTCAGTCCAGGTAATGAGTCCAACATCCCTTGAAGTACATTATGTTGCATGTAAACCTTGTTTGTTTTTGTTTTTCTAACTAATCTATATATAATCTGCTTCTCAATGATTACTATAACACTTAATTCAGTTTTTTTCCTATCATTTATTTTCAGGTGGAATTTTCTTAGCAACAGGAAGTACTGATGATGTCATCAGGATATATTACTTGGGTAGCGGGAGTCCAGAGAAGATATCAGAGCTCCATGAGCACACGGTAAGAACACAGGCCTCTCAAGAGCAGCTTATTTATTATGCTGTGCATATAGGGAACATATTCATGTAAAACCTTTAGCTGCATATTCTGGTGTAACACATGAAGCTTTAATGTCTACTTACTGATGATCGCTCTCTTTATATCTGCTCTCTCTAGGACAAAGTTGACAGCATCCAATTTTGCCACTCAGGTGAAAGGTATGATATCATGATTGTGTATTCAGTTGAACACTGCACCATGCATATATCATAAAGATTAAGACTGAGGCATGCAGGTGGTCGAGTGGTTAAGAGCGCATGCCATGTATGTAGCGGACCCCGGTTCAAGTCCCGTCATGCAGACCTTTCTGCATGTCACACCCCCCTCTCTCTCCTGTAATTTCCTGTCTCTCTACATTCAAATAAAGGCGTCTATTCCAGAGAAAATCTTTAAAAAGAAAAAAAGATTAAGACTGAATTGAACATGTTGTTTAAAGTGTTGGTGTAAGGTTTTAGTTACTGTCTTTTCTCAGGTTTGTGAGTGGAAGTCGAGATGGAACAGCGCGAATCTGGAAGCTCCATCAGCGACAGCAGTGGAGGTGCATCCTGCTCAACATGTCTGCCACTATTCCAGGGTAAGAGCCATTTCTTTGATGTGTCCTTAAAAAATCATCATTTTTCATGAGAATCAGCTGTACACTGAATATTCAGCAGAATACTGGCAAACAAGACCCAAATCCCCATTTGCTATAAAAAGTATCAGGTTGGTTTGCTCAATTAAACTCAAACATTTGCTCTGTGGTCTGCATCAGAGAGCTGTCGGAGAACGTCCAAGTGAACCAGGTGCTGACTGCAGCTGAGGAATCCATTTGCCGGAATGTATTTATTATTTTCAGTTGTCAGATTGTAAGCACCGCCCTCATCTGCTTGTAAAGCAGCCAACTGGATGTGAAGGCACTTTCATCTAAGGGCTGAGCAATGCAGGGTTTTTATGTCAATATATGAATGTGGATTTCTAAAAACCTTTCTCTGCTGATATGCTTTAAAATGAAAGTCTGACAAGAAGATGCATTGTTGTTGTTGGTTATAGCAACATGATGTGGAAACTCTTTGCTACAGTATGATTTGAAAAGGGTTATATTTGTTACTTGGATGTAACAAACAAAGGTTAGATATTCCTTCCTTATTCTGTATTCTGCTTGTTAACTTGTTTGTACTTGCAGATGCATATCGGATATGTTTGACTGACAAAGTTGTGGTAATCAGTTTAGTCATACTGTCAGCTTCCTTCATCTTTTTTTTTTCTAGTGCAAGAAAAACACGGTGTTTACTACTCAGAGCTTGTCTTTGCGTTAAGAGCCATAAAGGAGCCTCAGTGGCAGTTTCTAATTGTTTAAACTGCCAGAGGCTGTAAACTAAAAGTGAATTTTAATTACAAAAATAATTAACATTTTTCATAGCTGCATATTAACCAACAGTTTTCACCATCTTTTTTATGTGTGGTGTTGCTACAGCAGCATACAGCGACACAAGAGATAGATAAACACAAGAGTTTCATTAATGATGTTACGTACACATTGTAGCAGTGTGAAAACCACAAACCGCAAAGAGAACTTTGATCAACATCACTCGAGTTTACTTTCATTTTCAGCAGTGATGAGAAACATTAGCAGCTTTTGAATGACCCAGTTTTGCTGCTGGTTTTCTCACTAATAATAAATGAAGAATTACTTTTCCTCACTCATTTAGGTGAAGAAGTCATTATCAGATCAAACTAAATGAATCCAGTTTGTTCATTATTAGATTTTTGTGGGACATCTGCTGGATTGCTTTATGACACAAAATGAGAAGAGTGCAGATGTTCTTTGAGCCGAAACAGTGTTAGGAACTTTATCTCCTTCAGCAAAATGAAATAGAAAACACAAGCACAAAGAATAATTGTGTGGAGGAGCTGTAGGGAGGCATACTGTTGGGATTTTATTCATATTATTGGTCCAGTTCTTAATTGTTACTTTTGTTTTTTTTTTTACTGAAGAATTGTTTTGTGTCTTTAAAGTATTCTTCAAAAAATTAATTCAAAATATGAAACATGTTACTAACATGTCTGAAAACATTTTTGACATGAAAATAATGAGTAAAGTTTAGAAAGAGAGAAGACTACAGACATCAGTTTCATCGTATCCTCCCTCTGTCCTCCCTCTGTTGCAGCTGTGATTCACTGCTGCAGGTGTGGCTGGTTTGTCTTTGCCAGCAGCTAACTTCACAACAATTTGCCAAATTTTAGGATAAGTGGAGAACTATGGTTTTATTGCACTTTAAGTGACGAGGATCATCAAGTCGAGTAAAACTTTATCTATCATTTCACTCCACTGGGGCCTCTCTGCTGCCATTTGTGTAGGTGGAAGAGGAGGAGGAGGAGGAGGAGGAGGAGGAGGAGGAGTAGTAATGGCTGTTAGCTACTCAAAGCGGAGAGAATGCATATAGTTAGTTTGTCAGGATTATTTTGTACAATGTGAAATTTCAGCAGTGACGTTTATCATTTAGCAGTGGATTTTTCTAGAATTGTCATGTTTTCAGTAAACGTATGACTGCATCACAGTTGGATATGTATTTTAAGCAGTGCGTCATGTATATGTCTTTTTTTTCTCTGTCAGTGCTGAACAAATGAGTGAAGAGGAAAGCTACTTCAAACCCAAAGTCACCATGGTAGCGTGGGATCGCCATGACAATACAGTCATCACAGCCGTTAACAACCATCTCCTCAAAGTGTGGAACTCCTACACAGGACAGCTGCTACATATCCTTAAAGTAATTGTGCACAAAGTCGTCCTTCTGTTGAGCATACATGACAAGCATCTAAGTTTACTTCCAGACACTTAAAGAAGAGACTAACCTGACTTTGTTGTTGTTGTTGTTGTTCTCAGGGCCACGAGGCTGAGGTGTTTGTCCTGGAACCGCACCCCTTTGACCCCAGGATCATCCTGTCTGCCGGCCATGACGGGAATGTCTTCATATGGGACCTGCTGCGAGGGACAAACACACAGCACTACTTTAACATGGTACGCTGACACTGAGCACATCAGCACTGCACCATAATGAGCAAGTAGTAATCATGAAGTGTGCTGTCAAATGTTTTTCAGCCTTAATCCATCACTGATTTCTTCTGAATCTGCTACTTCACTGTTCACAGCCCTTTTCAGGATGATTTTTCCCATTTTTAATCTATCTGTGTATTTAGCATTGAGTCTGACTGCAGCATTCGTTTTGTTATCTCTGCACAAACAGTGAAAATGGAGTATAAAAGGATTGTGATATTTATTCAAATCTACTTCAAGGCACCTCACGATCTGAAAAGAAAATACATCCATGGACATGAATTGTGAACAAGTATTGAAAACCTAAATGGGGAAAAAAAACATTTTGGCTATTGTTAAAAATTCTCTGCCTTTGTGCTTAGTTTGTCTCCTTTTCACTTCATTTTCTTTACCTGGGGACTGTTCCGTGTTTCTCTTTCAGATTGAGGGTCAGGGTCACGGAGCCGTTTTTGATGGTAAATTCACCCCTGATGGTCAGCGTTTCGCCTGCACAGACTCCCATGGCCATCTGCTCATCTTTGGCTTCGGCAGTTCCAAGCCCTATGAGAAGGCAAGAATAAATCTCACATGTACATTTTAAAGCTTCACTCAGACAATTCATCATAGTTGTCAGGTGAAAACTGCATTAATGTCATTCTTAGGGTTCACTGTATGATTTGAAAATGTCACACTAGGCTTCTAAAAATAATCGTGTGAGAATCTGAATAATCCTAGATCCTGTTAATCTAACACATGCAGCTGGATGAAGTCGAATCTTTCTTCCTCTTGGTCTCTGCAGCTTCCAGACCAGGTGTTCTTCCACACAGACTACAGGCCGCTGATCCGGGACACCAATGGTTTTGTTCTGGATGAACAGACACAGCAGGCGCCTCATCTCATGCCCCCACCCTTCCTGGTGGACGTGGATGGAAACCCCCATCCACCAAGGTAGACATGGCCTTTCAGTTACACTTTCACAATGATCATTGATGAGTAATGTTGTTGACGTTAATCTTTTTATGTTGGTCTCCAGCTGTTTTTACTGCTTTGTAGTATTATCCTTGTTTTACATCAGATCTTTGTATAATTCACAGTTAGGTCATTGATTAATTTAAAACGACAAATGATCTGTCAAAAGAATCAGCAGCTGTATTCAGTTTAAAATATATCCTGAACTTGTTCAATATTTAGATTTTTTTTCTTCCTGCCCTGATTTTCAGGTACCAGCGTCTGGTTCCAGGGCGGGAGAACATCGCTGCTGAACACCTGGTTCCTCAACTGGGATATGTTGCCACTAGTAAGGATGCAGGCTTTAATTGAGATTTTTAAAACATAATTATGTCGCCATGAAACGCCAGGAGAAACTTGTATTTTAAACTGCTGCGTGTTTGAGCAGTGTGACCTACCACTGATGTACCCTCATGTTTTTGCTCTCCCTGCGTGTTCACATCTTCAGGTGATGGCGAGGTGGTGGAGCAGGTGATCAGCCAGCAGACTGCAGAGCATGAGGAGGCTGCAGTAAGACGCGGCAGCCTTCTGGACCAGGCCATCCGACAGCTCCAGCAGCAGCAGGACCGGCAGCAAGTTGCAGAGCCAGAGGCTGGAGCAGGACCAGAAGGGCAAGCTGGGGCTCAGGGCCCAGCGCCAGCACCTGCACCAAGCACACCACGCAGAGGTATCAACACTCTACCAGCACTGCATTGGATCGTTCAGCTGGCATTTTGATCTGAGGAGCTGTCGGAGGCTGGTTGTGTGTTGTTTTTTCAAATAAATATTTGTTATTTTCCTTCACTGCAGTGTCTGTGAACGACCGAGCAGATGTGCAGTCTCCTCCTAATGTGGGTCTGCGCCGCAGTGGACAGGTGGAGGGTGTCAGGCAGATGCACCAGAATGCTCCTCGCAGTCAGATGGCCACTGAGAGAGACCTGCAGGCCTGGAGACGGAGGGTGGTGGTGCCTGAACTACCACCCAGCGGCTACAGGTAAATACATACAATACATTTCTATATAACATCTAAATGATTTCACTCAGTTGATTTTTGATGAATATTTAGATCACAACCAACAGAATCCAGTGTTTTTATATATTTGTGTCAAGGAAAAATTGTAGAAAATATTCAGAAGCTTTTGTTTCAAGTAATTGATATGTGAACCATTTTAGATCATTCTCAGTTATGCTTCTATTCCTTTATGTTCTAAAACACTATGGAAATTGATTCCAGGTACCAGGAGGATGTCCGAACCGCCAAAGGAGATGACGAGGTTTTTCTGTACAACGCAAAGAAGAGACGCATTATCTACAGCAGCTGTCGAGTAGGTTTCTTATCCCATTGCCAATTTTTGTAGTTTTAAATGGCAGATAAAATAATTGTTAGTGTTTTTTTGGAATTGTTTTCCTCCTGTTCACAACAGTTTCTGTACAAATGTTTGCACTGGTGTTGAGTCACTTCCATCTGTCACCTCAGGATGATTCAGATGATGAACCTTCCGGTACGAAGCGAGCACACGGCTGCGGTGACACGTTTGTTTTCATGGACTTGTCATGTGAAGAGGGAGAGGAGACGGCAAGCTCGGAGGTACACTCTGAGGTATCACAGTCTCCACTCTCCTGTGACTTTGGGAAAAATGTCATTTACAAGCACTTTTTTTTTTTTTTGGATGGGGATTTTAAATGTTTAAATGTTTTTTTAATCTGTCCAGGACAATGAATTGGATGGCAGTGACCTAGACTCTTCCAATGATGAGGAGGAGTGGAATAGTGACAGCTCAAGGTATAAAAAAGTTTTATAAACAAGTGTTACTAGTGCATAGTCATTCTTGTTTTAACATGTTTGGAACACCAGATAAGACAAATATTTAGATTTTACTACAGCTTTGTGGTGTTAAGGTGGCAGTACTCAACCATCTGGTACCCCGAGCAAGTTCAAACAAGTTGGTTAACACTTAACACTGGTTTTTGTGACCTAAAATAGTAATCATGAGTGCTTTTTTTTTTTTTTTTTGGTTGGACAGCCACACTTCTAGCGAGTACTCTGACTGGACGGCAGACGCTGGTATCAACCTGCAGCCCTCAACCCCCTTATCTTCACGGAAACGAGTGCGGCGCCAGCTCAGCAGCTCCGAAGAGGAGGAGGAAGAGAATGAGGAAGAGGAGGAGAAGCAGCAGCAGAGTGACGAGGAGGAAAATCCTGGGAAGAAAAGCAAAGAGAAGCCCAAGAAAGCAAAGAACAAGTCGCCCAGGGTGAGTCAGTGAACGCAGCACGTCCTGCTCTGCATGTGTGAATACAAACCTGCTGTGTCACCGTCTGAGTCTGCACTGGGTCGTCATTGCTCAGACTCTGCTTTAGACTCTGTCACATTTTAACCAGGTTCACATTTACTCACTTACCGTTTTATATCTTGGTGACCTGACCAGCGACCAAAGGCCAGACCATCCATCAACAGAGAAGTGTCCAATGAGTTCAGACCGTCACCGTGGATCACTGATGTCATTCCCAGGAAGTCACCTTTTGTTCCCCAAATGGGTGATGAGGTATGTGTTACAATCAAAAGCAGTATTTTTTTTCTACATAGTTGTTTTTATCTCCAGCTTCTGTTTCATTCTTGAACATAAATCATAGTAGCCTATACGCTTGTTCATTTACCTTGACTTTTTTTTAAAATCAGGAAATCATGTTTCTTTTTACAACAAGATGAAACTTTATTCTTACTCAGAAGACATTTGAGAACAGAAGCAGAGAAAATGTAAAGGAAATAAAAACATGGATAAACTTATAAGTACACTAGAAAGGCTTCACTGCAAATAAAGACAGACGAAGAAATGTGACCAGGGGGGGTTTTATGATTTAAACATCAAATTATTTTAAGTGCTCCAATAAAGGAAGAAACGCAAATATTAACTTCCTCACAAACTTTGTGCACCTGAATGTGGTAGTGCAGGTGTGTCCATGTCTGTTAGGCAGTATAACAGAGCTTTATTGGGGCAGGATGCCATAAATAAATGAATGAATAGGAAGTCCTGATATGTTGTCCTAAATATGTAGCTGATGTAGAGATTTAGTCTTAGCTCTTCTGACAAGTGTTTCAGTGGTAGTAGTAGAGCATCACAATAATCACCCCCATAACTTACAAATCTCTGTGTCTGTCAGGTCATCTACTTCCGGCAGGGCCATGAGGCTTATGTTGAGGCAGTGAACCGGAATGAACTGTACCCCATCAACTTGGACAAACAGCCATGGAAGAAAATGGAGCTGCGGGTAAGACAAATATGATAAGCAGGGTTACAGCGCAGGTCTATCTTAACATAATAACGAAAATTCTGTTTTTTAAAATAACACAATTGTGAAAGAGGCTTCTTGATTTATGAAGTCTCGACTCAGATCATGAGAAATGCAGGTGATTACAAATCCAAATGATGTAAATTATAGAGATCATTATAACCAAATGTAAACGCAACTAAAACAATTACTAAGTGTGTTTTCATATTTTGTTAATCAAAAACTGAAAGTCTGCTGCATATTTCCTAGGACCAAGAGTTTGTGAAGATCACTGGGATCAAGTATGAAGTCTGTCCTCCAACACTCTGCTGCCTGAAGCTGACTCTTATTGACCACGGCACGGGCAAAATCTCAGACAAGTCATTTTCTGTCAAGTAAGCAGTTGCTCTTTACTTAAAAACATGTTAAATATTGTTGCTTTTCTTTTTCTTAACAACTAACAAACATGAAGGTGACATTTGCTGCGTCATGTTGAAACTAAATGTGCAGTTAAGATTTTAATCACAATGTGGAAAAAGATGCCTTGACTTGATTGTAGGCATGAAGGTTGGGTGCCATTAGGGCTGATTCTTGGTTGACACTGCTGGAGGATAATTTAGAAGTGTGTTCTTATATTTGTGTATTTGTGTGATAAAGGTTTTATTATCAATATGTTATCATTCATGATAAATAAAATAACTTCCTTATTTATATTTATATACTAGAACCAGTGAACCACCACTGAATGTTGAAACACATCCTGTTAACAGTTTTGTGATTTACATTTTACTTTATTATTTATCTTTGATTTATTGTTCTGACAGCTCAGGTCCCTTTAAACAACAGAAAATATCTTTTTATGTACAGCATACGTTTTGTTTTTTGTTAAAGCTATATGACATGAACATTTAGTTGTTTTTTAAATTATTTATCATTTAATATTACTTTAATACCTCAGGGACTTTCAAGCAGCAACCTGTTGTCAATGTAATGCTCTGTCTTTGAATAAAGGGGTGGAAATTAAATGATATATATTTTTTTTATCTGATTGATTAATCGAAAAAATAATTGACTGATTAATTGATTATTAAAACAGTCATCAGTTGCAGCCCTAGTTGCCATAAAGGTTATCATCATAAACTCTCCGCTTTTAAAATATAAATGGTTGTTGTTTTTTTTGCAATGCAGTATATTTCTTGTACTTCACCATTAAAGTGCCTCTGATTTCTCCTGCAGGTATCATGACATGCCAGATGTAATAGATTTCCTGGTGTTGAGGCAAAGTTATGATGAGGCACTCCGAAGAAACTGGCAACCAAGTAAGTAAGCCTGGTACTCTACTGCTTCCTAGTGAATACAACTCTGTCAACATTTAATAAGTACACTAGTATGGGGGCATTACTCTGGAGAGAGAATTTAATTTGATATGTCAACATCACTACTTCTTAGACCAGAGTGATTTCAAACAACAAACAAAAAATCACGTGGTTCACGTATGGTACGAGGCAAAAGTTTGGACACCTCCCCCCATTCACTGGAATGAGAAAATGTGTCCAAACTTTTGATTGGCTGTACATCCTGTTTCAAGTATTGCATCAGTGCAGCCACCTGCATAAATAGATGCCACACATTCTTCCTTCTCCTGCTAAATTTGGTAATCTTCTCTCCTGTGCAGACGACAGGTTCCGCTCAGTGATAGATGATGCCTGGTGGTTTGGGACCATCGTCTGTCAGGAGCCATACCAGCCAGAATACCCTGACTGCCTCTTCCAGTGCTTCAAAGTCAGGTGCGAAACCACAAATGTAATAAGATAACACAGGAGATACGGTGCTGTGTGCAGTGAGTTAAGTGAAAATTGTTGAGAAGTGTGAAAAGATTAATTTCCTTGTCCCCTATTCCAAGTTTCACCTCATTTGTCCAGTTTTGAGTCGTCTGTCTCAAAGATGGCAGCAAGCATTAAACAGAAAACTGTAGTTAATGTTACAGATGCTAATTTTTTTATGATTATTATTTTTAACAGTTCAGATTCAGTTGGCCATGACTTGGCCAATTGTCCCCTAGTGGTCATTAAGTGGCATGACAGTGTTTATAAGTGATCTATTGAGTCAGGATCATTTACTCGTCTCCTCTCTGCTAAACTGTGTATAGGACTTCATGTCAATGATTCTGTGTGGTGTTGTCAATGACGGCAACATATTTTGTAGTTGTTTTTCTAGTAAAATGATTCAAAATCAAAGTGAAGTGCTTAGTTTAAATTTGATAGTTGAATCTAGCAACTTGTCTTAAACCCATTTTATGTTTTCATCAGATGGGACAACGGAGAAACTGAGAAGCTGAGTCCTTGGGATGTGGAACCTATTCCAGATGATGGTAATCAAGAATTTTTAGCCGTGCTAGCGGGCGTGTTTCTACAGACTGCAGTGTCAGTCTCTGTGTTGGACTACTGCTAAAATACCTTGACAACTGTTTGATGGATTTCCTTAAAAATTTCTGCGAATATTCATGGTTTCTAGATGATATATCCTCTTGACTTTGGTGATCAGCTAACTTTTTCTTTAGCAACATTTCTGACTTTCATTGAAATATCTTGAGGTTTACACTTGTTACCAACCTGTGATGAATGCTTCACTTGCTTTTGAGCAGGTTGAGGTCATGATAAGAGATAAGAATATATTTAAGGCCCTTTTCCAGTCAGCATTCAGATTAGAATGAGTGTGGTGTTTTTATTCCCTGCATAAGACTGGACTGAAAGTACCTACCCCTGTGAGATGCACTGGGTGACAGCTTAGCTGCAACATATTGATCAAGCCTGTGTTTGCTGTGCAGCCCAGCAGCCAGAGACAGAGGGAGGTGGCATCCCTGTGACAGCAGAGGAGATGAGCGAGCTGATGTACAAGACTCTGCAGGGCGAGTGGGGGGAGAGGAGCAGGGACGAAGAGTGCGAACGCATCATTGCTGGCATCGACCAGCTCATCACTGTCGGTGTGTATGCAAAAATATATTCTTAAATTCTCTGTCTCTGATTACTGTCATTTTCAGTCTGTCACTTGCATCATGGTGTCTGCAGGTTCCTTTTTAAAAATAGTTGTTCCCCTTTTATACTGACTCACCTTCCTGTGTATTTCTGCTACAGAAATTGCAGCTCCCTTCTCTGGTCCTGTTGACTTAGTCCAGTATCCCACCTACTGCACCGTGATCGCTTACCCTACTGACCTGGGCACCATCAGACTGCGACTCTTGAACAGATTCTACAGGTCAGTCCCAATAATCTCTCCTTAGTCCACTTGCCTAATGATGACAGGGCAACGACTGACCTGTAGCTCTGTCCTCAGATTGTCTTCTGTTGTTGAATTCTAATAACAAATACTTAGTGTGGTTCATTGTGTGTCTGCTCTCTTCTGATGGTCCACAGGCGCCTCTCAGCATTAATTTGGGATGCCAGATACATTGCACATAATGCCCGCACTTTCAACGAGCCAAGGAGCAAGATTGCCCACTCTGCAAAACTCATCACAAACGTCCTCCAGAAATTTGTAAAGTATGTTCTTCTTGTTTGTTTGACCAGACTAATATATACAAAAATGATAATCTGTTGTAGGTAATGTTAGTATCCAGATTACAGGCACAGTACTATTCAACACATGATCTTAACACTTTTTAAATTGAATATTTGCTACTCTTCCCAGTAATCCAAGCTGCACAGATATCATGGAGATTTACAATGCTGTGGAAGAGATGGATGAAGATGATGAGGTACATCTCGCAAATCTTGAATCTTTAGTATTATAATGTCTGTCAATTTATCATTTACTGCTGTTAAATTGTGACATATTAGTTTAACCTCTTTAATTGAATTTGACACATAAATAAAAGAGTGGACTGAGAGAGGCTCTAACTTGCACATAAGCAGTTACATTTTCAGTTATATGTGGCTTTGGAAAAATAGATAATGATTTGGTTAAAACATTGAATTATTTGCCACAGGAAGAGGATGCAGACGCACCAGGAACCTCCTCTGGACACAGACTACGTCAGGTACATAGAGAGAATTTATAATATATAATGTTGCATATAAAGGATTTTGACATTACTATAAAAAACAAGACAACGTGTTTTAAAAGGTTAAGCAAGAACTTGGAAACATTGATTATGAACTTGTGCTTTAGGTCATCAGTTATATTGTTATGTGGATGGGAAGATAAGGATGAGAATTTGAGATTGAGTGTTCATGATTTAGCAGACAGGATGTGTTATGTGTCATAACTAGGGATGTTATCGGCCGATATTTACTTAAAACTGTAATATCGCTTGATGATGTATAACAACAACACACTACACTCATGGGTCGCTAACTGTGGCTAACAAGTACATAGCGTCCACCGCCATGTACATGAACACACAAACCAGACACGAGGTTTACCTCCTCGTTTACATTTGGAAAGCCATGTTGCATTTATGTATGCATACAGTGGTGCATCACAATAAAATTAGGCATAATGTGTTAATTCCACAATAATTAGTTATATTCTTACCTAATAGTTTTGGTGTAAAAAGCCTGCATATATCAGTATCGGGTGATATCAGTATTGGAAATTAAGAGTTGTACAATATCGGCAGAAAAGTCAATATCGAGCATCCCTAGTCATAATCTTCTCCTCTTCTTGATTGATATTGGCAGCGCTCTGTGGAGGTGCCGCCAGACAGAGACTCCTGGAAGGAACAGTGCAAGAATCTGCTCAACTACATATTTGAGTGTGAGGACTCTGAACCGTTCAGACAGCCCGTGGATCCTCAGAACTACCCAGTAAGTTAACAGAGCGCGCTAAGGTCTTGTTATCAACTAAGCAACATCAGCAGGGGATATGTTTTGTGTTTTGTGTTTTGTTCTGGTAAACATTGAGTCCAACGCCTGTTTTTGTGTGCAGGACTACCATGACATCATTGATACACCAATGGACTTTGGCACAGTGAGAAGGAATCTGGGGGAAGACCGTTATGAAAACCCTGTAGAGCTCTGCAAAGACACTCGGCTAATATTTGCGAATGCTAAAGCCTATACACCCAATAAACGCTCCAAGGTAGGTTATTAAAGTCTGTGGAAGAACTGCCCGCCAGTCTAAGATATAACCATATAATTATAATGGTTTGAGTTGAACTATTTGAACCTCCTCAGGGTTCAGATTTTAGATTGAATATCATTATTAGTCATTTATATTTTGACTTCGCAGTTGATGTTTTAGCTTCCCTGACTCATCTGTTTTGTCCCAGATTTACAGTATGACCTTGCGGCTCTCTGCCTTCTTCGAGGAGCGAATCAGAACAGTCATATCTGAGTACAAAACTGCCATCAAGTGCAGCGAGAGGCTCCGTCGCAGCCAGAGGTTCAGAAAGAAAATGCAACAACAGGATCAGTCCGCTGGTTCAACAAGGTCTGTTAGTTCTGTCTCTCCTCAGCTCACTTGCTCTCAAGGCCACCTGTTAAAATGTGGCTAAAGAAGAACCTGACACTAACCCTGTTGACTCATTTCTTTCTTTTGACCCTCTATTTAAAGGTGCATTGTCAACATCGTACATAAAAGTTTCTATTGTGATTCTTAAAACAGCTTAGGATCATGGTGTAGGGCAAATACTATCAGCTGACCAATGCTATTCATCCTTATATCAACACACAAATCCTCACATTATGAAAGTCACTGACTAAGGTAGTTCATAGGGTCCACATGTCCATTCATCCTGATATCACTCACACTTATCCACATGTACTGACCGTGCCCTCTATTTGAAACATTCTGTACAGACCAACTTCATACACTATCCAGCATCTCTGGTAGCTATGTTTGGCATTACTCAACCTTTGTCAGATGTGCAGTTTTGCTTTAGTGGGATGATGCTGCCCTGCTTACACTTAGTCAGTGGCTTCAAGACATAATGTCCTGTCTTAACTTAGAGATGACATGCTTCTCAGTCAGTTGCTATGACAAATTCTGTAAGACCTTGAGACCCTTTCTGACTTTAATAATGCTCAAACAACATAACACTACATGCCCGTTGGACAAAAAATAATGCCTGACTTCTAGACATTGTGCCTCATTCTTATTCTAGATAATCTTGGGGGTGGGGTTGTCTTATTTTATTAGTTATTATTGTCATTGTTATTATTTTCATATGATACTATATTGGACATAGTGTATATATAGTATAAATACTAAGTGGAACTTGTTTGCCCAACCCTGAGAACTTAAGTTGAAAATTACAATTGAAGCATTATAAATAGAAAGAAAAGCAACAAGGTTTAATTCAAAACTTGTGCGATTGTAGATGTTAATTTGTACCTGTTCAAGTCACTGTCTGATTACACGTTGTGTTCTTCTTTTCACAAGTCAAAAGAGGGCTGCTCACAAAACTCAGGAAAAGGTGGAGTCGACGTCAGTGACCAAATCTACCTCAGCCAAAGTGTCTGTTCC
The DNA here is from genome assembly GCF_027409825.1 of Scomber japonicus. Classification (NCBI taxonomy): domain Eukaryota; kingdom Metazoa; phylum Chordata; class Actinopteri; order Scombriformes; family Scombridae; genus Scomber; species Scomber japonicus. The sequence goes on from NC_070583.1 coordinate 14,661,269, forward strand.
AGAGCGGACCAGGAGGAGTCGAAACAGCAGCTCAGGTCACAGCTCCTCGGACGATGACTCCGGCTCCAAAGCTGCTTCATCAACACCAGGTACAAATTTAACTTTGCCTTCCCGATAGCCATTTTTTGTCTGTTCATAACCTAAATATGGCACTCTAACTTCATGCTAACAGCACTATTTTCTGCACTATTTTTGTTGTAGTTTAAAAATTGGAAAAGTGTGAGGATGTTAATGTTCCCTAATGAGTTACTGTTCAATAGAAACATTTTAGTGTTTGGCTGAAGTTTAAAAACCTGTGAAGTCTGATAGCTCGCAGGTATAAATAAGTGAAGCATCATATCTGACTGAACTAAATTACTCACTGACTGTAAAGTGAAGAATGTTTAAGGAAATAAAGCCTGAAGTGGGAGGAAGCTTCTGTTTAAGAGGAAATTAAAATGTTAACGCATTCTGACATTTCTTCTACTTCAGAGTCTGACAGTGAGAGCGAGCTAAGTGAGTCGGAGGAGGAGAAACGTCCAGGTTCCTCAAGGCAACAACAACGTAGACAGAAAGCCAGAGTTACAAGAGGCAACAGTGCCAAGCAGAGGAAAAAAGGTCAGGATTGTGTTCAAGTTGAGAAGAAAAGCAGTAGTAATGTGGTTTATTAAAAAAAAAAAAAGCTTGTTAAATTATAATCCTGTAATTGCTCTCGTTGCCAGTTGCTGAGAGTGACAGTGAAGAGGAGGAGGAGGAGGAGGAAGAAGATGACGACGAAGAAGAAGAGGAATTTGACAGTGAAGGTGAAGAGGGAGAAGATGGTGAGATGTCTTCCCAGTCTTCAGGTCGTCGCTACCCCAGCAGGGCGAAGAAGAGCCGCAGCACCCGACTGACCAGGAACAGTGCTGCTGCAGACAGGAAACGGACTGGTAAACATACTGACATCTTTTAAACCCAAAGTGTTTTAATTAGTATGTAGTAGAAGGTAGTATAAGACTAGTTACAGTGGATGTTATGTATACAGGTATGTTTATCTTTGCATTATTGTTGGAAGCTGGCATTTCCACCAACCTTGTTTAACATCCTCCATACGTGGCTTGTTTCAGAGGGCAGAGCAGAGATGAACGGTCACGGCAGCAGGTCGTCTCGCAGGGAGAGACGTCGCCACCAGGACTCTGACAGAGCCATGTCCCAGGGCTCTGACAGAGAAGAGGAAATCACAGGACGCAGGTCACTCAAGAGAAAGACTGCAAGGGCGGCCGTCAACAAGATCAAACTACTCGAAGCGTCCGATGAAGACTACGAGGAGGAAGAGGAGAAGCCAAGAAGGAACAGCAGCCGTCTCTGCAATGCACCCCGGATCAGCAAACGCACCGCAGTGCTCGAGAGCAGCTCTGAGTCAGACGGAGAGCCATCAGCACAGGGTAGGTGGACACTTGAAAGTGCTTCTTTTGGTACTTTAAACATATCATATTCAATTCAATTTTAAGAAATCTTGAAAAATACAGATGTATTGCTCACAGACCGTGCACTTATAAACAGTCCTTTAATATCCTTAAAAGGATACAAAATGTATTTGCATTTGAGGTTTTAAAAGTTGCATTTTTATGTTTAAGGCACATTAAAAGAATATTTAATCACAACTCTGCATGTGTTTTTTTTACTTTTAGCGTCTCAGAGTAAAAAGGAGTCACCTGGAGAATCAAAGGATGAAGATGAGGATGAGGAGGAGGAGGAGGAGGGCAATGACAGTGATGCTTCATCCTCCTCACAGAATCAGCAGAATGGAGATACGAAGTCCACCAAACGGAAGACATCAAAAACAGCAGCAAAGACCAAGGGAAATGGTATGAAATGTTCATATCCGTTGTATTCAGTTCAATTTGTAGTTGACATTTTCCTTAAAATGCTAATGAAAGGTTGCTTTAATCAGTTGGACTTTATCCTCCCTTCCTCTGCAGATACTTTGTCCCACATGAACGGACACAGTGCAAAACATCACAAGTCTGACAGCAACTCTGAGCAGGAGGAAGCTGCAGAGGAGAGCTCTGGAGAAGCCGATGAGGAGGACGAACAGACAGCTGTGTCTCAGAAACCCTCCAGAAGCACAGCAACCACTCCAGCCAGGAAAAATAGGATTACAAGCGAGGGAGAGGAGGAGGAGGAGGTAAAGGACACTGAACGCAGGACCACACGACACAAACCGCCTGAAAGCTCGGATGAAGAGGACAAAGACCATAATTCACAGAAACACTCGCACCAAAATGGGAGAAATGTGGAGGACGCGATCCACAAGGACTCAAAGAAAAAGAGTCGCGTTTCATCGTCGAAAAGCCAAGATCAACAAAAATCTGCCTCAACTAATAAACTGGATGGAGCAGAGTCGGAGGAACTTAGTGATACTCCAAAGAGATCTGGACTACGCAAGAAAAAACTGAAAAAAGACAAGGAACGCGAGGTTCAAAGCGATCACTCCAGTGATGAATTTGAGGTGAAGACAAAGAAGGCAACGAGCAACAAAAGCAAATCTAAACGGTCTCGTGGTGACACCTCCGCTTCAGAGAGCTCTGAGCAGGAGTACAAACCCAAGAGGAAGTCGTGGAGGAAACGCTCCACTGGCTCATCAGACGAAGAGTCGGATAATTCGGACAACACACCTAGCAGACGGCCGCGCCTCCGGGCCCTGCCCAAAAAGAAATACATCAGTGACAACTCCCTTTCTGAGGAAGACTCTGCCTCTGCGAGCAAAGCCAAACAGCGGAACGGTAACAAAACAGCCACGGTTGCTAAGGAAGACAGGTGTAATAAGAGAGAGTCTAAAAGAAGCTCTCCCAATGAAAGCAGGAATCAGACGTCTTCCAAGCGGAAACGAATTTACACCTCAGACTCTGAAGATGGAGAGGACGGTGTAGAGAAAGATCCAGTGCCCAAGAGCAATAAAAATAGCAAGTCAGGCTCCTCCAAGCGTCCCAAACGAGAATCCAAACAAGCGGAGAGCAACGAGGAAGACACCGCATCCCAATCTGATTCCAGCGAGGAGGAGGAGGAAGAGGAGGAAGACGTCAGTTGCACGAGGACGAGGAGGGGGAAGAAGAATGAGAAGCGGCCGAAACACAAGCGAAAGGAGAGCTACAGCAGCAGCAATCACAGCTCCGACTCAGAAAGCGAGCAGTTGTCTTCAGCCTCTGAAAACTCATTTGCCAGCTCAGGGTCTCACAGCAGTCCAAAGAGGAGAGGTCGCAGACGGTCCGTGATCGGCGAAAGGACTGCCGGCCGCAAGCCAAGGCAGCGCCGTCAACAGGCCGCCTCAGACGAGGAGGAGGAGGACAGTGTCGAGGAGGACAGCAAATCACAGAAGAAGACACGCGTGAACACCCGTAACCGGGGCAAGCGGACGGTAACTTATCACGACAGTGAATGAAGGACTTGGTGGCTGGAACTACAGGCTTTAGAGGAAAGACGGAGAGGCATTAACTGGAGACAGTAGAGACACTTGATGGCCACGTTATGGTAGTAGCACTGGAGTCCTCGAGAGAAAAATGCTGTGAATCTGTTTCATTCAGGGATATTTATATTTTCTATGAAAAACAATGTTTATAAATGTAACACAAATTCAAGCATTTTGAAACTGCTGGTTTTCACAAGGATACAGAGCAAAACTCCACCTCCCATACTGCTTGTTGTGATTTGGCCAGCAGAGTAACCATTCTGGGGAATCTTGTCAGCTTTGGGTGCTATCTAATATACCTCCTGTTTAATCAAGCATATTGCTGGCTTGCACTAAGATACACTGTAATGAGGTATTTCATACACTAGTTTTGCATTAGAAACTCAGGGGTCAACTAAGTTTACTGTAGTCTCAGACATGCAGTTGTTTTTTGAGCTAAGGTGTAAGGACAAGAAACAATTCCAGGTCGGCAGATGTCCAAGCACACACTCACTGGGACAAAACGAATCCATGTTCAGACTTTTGACTACAGCACTCCTCTGTAAATCCACACACTTAATGCTTGACTGTATTGAGTTGATATGAGCCAAATGAACAAATATGAATTCTTTTCCCCATACTTTTTCTTTTTCCTTTTCTTTTGTTTATTTTCTTTTTTTTTTTTTGGGTTAGTTTTGTGTTGTATTCTAGTGAATAGATGTAAATATGTGATGGAGAATGAGAGGTTTGGCACTCAGTCAGTAGCAAAGCGTTTATTTAAATTTGAAGTTTTTTGTTTTTTATTTTTTTTTTTTACATTTAATAACTGCATTGTCTTGCCATATGTCACAAATTGGTACTTTTTTGCCAAGTACAATAACCTGTACTTATTGCAGAAATGCTGTGATTTCTCATATTGGGAAGACTTGTTATTGTTGTCCTGTGTTACCTACTTTCAGTATTAAATTCTTTTTCAGAGTTGACTTAAAACATTTTTGCCAGTCACATGGTTTAGTTTGGTTTCTGGGGAGGTTTCTAAATACAGTCGCTTTATGACATTTTGCTTAATGTTTTTCGTACTACACCTTTAATAAACAGATCTCACAGGAAAACTATTAATGCAATGTGGTTGTGGAGTGCAATGAATGAGTTATTCCTCCTATTAATAAAGACATAATTTCAAGGTGCATTCTGTGTTTGACTCAGTCGTCATCACGAACACGAGCTTTCTGCTTATTATGTAACAATCAATTACTTTGATATGTAGCAATAGTTTTTAATGGGCTGTTCATGCTTCTAATATGTCTATTATAAGACACCTGCAGTCATTAGTCTGACATGTTATTGACTGAACACTCCTCACAAAAACTAAATACAATATGGACTAAATGATATTAATATATTTTAATTCCGAATATACTAAGGCATAACTTTGCTCTGCCATGCCCAGTTTGTTCTTAATGCACTTGTTTGGTTGAAAAGGGGACTTCATCCTGGTTTACTGAGAATAAATTAGATATTGACAAACTATATTCTTCCATTTAAGAGTTTGTTCCATATAAGCATGGTACCAACGTAACCAAGTAGATACTGATACAAGGCCTGTGTGAAAAAATATACATGGCTTCAAAGTAGGGTTGCCAACTTTCTCACCTCCAAATGAGGGACTTTGTTCTGGGTGCGGGCAGGTCCCAGTGCAGGCCCCAGAGCGCACACGTGCACCCAGCAGGTGACCCACAGTAACTCCAAAGTGTCATTAGCCATACCATAAACCTACTGATGTCACAGTTTAGTAACACAAACCCCATATTGTACTTGCTTAGATGTGTGGTTTACAGTAACATATGCCACAGACACTGGAAAGCCAAACTAACTCTTAGTAATACATGGGAGGTCCATATCATTTTATATATTTTATAAATACAAACATTTTATTATAACTTTTGCATGTAGGGTGCAGAACTTTCTGTTATCCATCTGTATAGAACTTATCCATGTAGGGTGTAAAACTTTTTATCATCCATCTGTATATAACTTTCACATCTAGGGTGTAGAACTATTTATCATCCATCTGTATTAAATGTTGGTCTCAAACTATTTCATGTGTTGTCTGGACCAGTTTCTGTTGGGCTTTATTCTGTTGTCTGAGTCTATTATTCTTTCTTGTCTGTCTTTCTGTTGTAATCATCAGTTGCCTGTGTCTTTGTTGTCTGCCTCTCTGTTTCTGTTGCAATCCTCATTTGGGCTGTCTCATGGACCTTCCCTTACCTTGCAGTAAATGACAGAAACAAATGTTTTATGAATAAGCAATAACAATAAATTTAAATAACAAAGCAAAAGAAGACTCACCATCTCTAGGGCTTCTTCTTCCATGGATATTTCTTGTTACCTTGTTACTTTTGACTGATTCCAACAGTTTATTATCCTTCTGTGCAGCCAGGTAGAAGTCCTGACCCTAACCCTTCCCATTGTCTGTTGTAGCTGCATTGTTTTTTTTGTTGTTTTTTTGTTTTTTTGAGAGAGAGAGAGAGAGAGAGAGGTTCAGGTCCGTTCATTTTAACAGTGTCACACTCGAGTCAACGCTCAGGTTCACTCGCACAGTTAATCAAACACCCGCCCCCAACAACAACAACAACAACAACAACAACAACTGTATCTTCTAACGATGTTACGTGAGTTTGGTGGTTTGGGCACGTTACATGTACAATGGCCAACTATTGACAAGCAAAGCTGCCTGTGACTGAAATTCGGGGCAGGAGCTGTCAAAATCAAAATCACCCAATATACGAGATGTCCCGGCCAATGCGGGACGGTTGGCAACCCTACTTCAAAGATAATGTACCAACCTCTACTTGGTGCAAATATGAGGGTCACAAATCAGTCTCCATTTTAGTTTATGATAACTGTGTATTACAAACTAATTTCCACATAATGAACCCGGGGTATGTGAGCCCCTAAGAGCCCAGGACCCCAAAGTAGTTAGAAAGCTTTGGTGGCTGGTAATCCAGCCATAAACCAAGGACATGAGTTTGGTATCAATGTTCCCTCTTTCTGAGAGAAAAGTGAAGTGTGGCTTCCAAATTTTAAAATACTTTATTTTAATTTGCTGCATTATAGTTTTTGTGAATTGAATCACTGACTGATTCATGGATGAACAACCAAATATGACACAAATATTTTGAGCCATTACTGAATATATTTTACAGTTGATTGATTGATTGACTTATTGATTCATATATCACCCACATACAACATGACCTTGTTTTTGTGAATGGATGTTTTTTTTTTTTTTAAAGAAAGGACCCACCGTCAATTCCGTGTGACGACATCACGTACAGGAGGGAACTGATTGTCTGTAGCTTGTCGCACTTTCGACAGATTTGAGTTGTATTATTTTTTTATTCTTGTTCTTCAGGGACATTAGAAAAATACAACACCATTTCGAACAATACACACAATACCATGAGGGTTTATCTGCTATGAAGACAGTTTTCTTCAATTATTATTTATATATTGCTTTTTTCACGAAAATACCCTGCCGTAACAGTGTTTGGTATCAGTTAGTAAGCTAACATGTGAGCTGTAGTGTGAGCTGACAGGTACGCTTCATACATAACTAAAGAAACACAGTTAGCCTTTAATTCTCCTCAAGAGAAAGGTTGAGAATATATTAACGCTATTTAACAATATATGAGTCATTTACATTCGTTCAGATTTGTCCAAACAGGCTAACAGTGCAGCTAAAGTTTAGCATGTCCTCTGTCAGCCTTCAGTAGACATTAGCTCAATACAAGAGGACAGACATACAGCAGCACTTAGTACACAATGTCTTCGTGTAAAAGGTTGCTTTACCTTGTAAAGCACAGGAGTTTGTGGACGCATGTGCGGAGAAATGTCACAACATGGTCACCTGTTGGAGCTGCTTTTAACACCAAACCTCACAGGAGACTGGAGCTGCTAGAAAAACACAAGGTTTGTATATGTTTTAAATGTCTCTTCAGTTTGCAACACAGCCTCAGTGAAATGATAAACACCACTATAACTGATGGTAACCTGTGTGTGTGCAGGGTCTGTTTGGAGTACCAGAGCTAAATTGTCCTGCAGGTTTCCAGGTTGCCACAGAAGCAGCTCTTAAAAACACAAAACTCCTTGTGGAAAGAGCTTGTTCCCATGCTCCAGGTGTTGAGACTGTCGCAGCTTTTGACCAGCTGTCTGATGGTTTGTGTAAAGTGGCTGATCTGGTGAGTTCAACACTCAACGATGTTCTCAAGCTTTGTAAGCAACTGGGCAAAAATGTAACTTTTGTCAGTTGTTGTATTAACCTACATTATGATTTATTTGCATGTGCAACCATAACAGTTAATCCTCTCCAGCTGTAGCTAAAACTGTGCTTCATACTCAGTCAGTTTACCCTGTATATAAACTAATAAACATACTTGCACGTTGACAGTTTTGATGCTTCTGACATAGTATGTGGCAGAAGTGGTGCTGGATATTCTTGACCAGCTACAGCTTGGGCTACTGCCATTACCCCATGTGTATTTAAACTCTTTCTTACATTGTCATATTTGTATTTTATAGATTGTTTTAATGTGTAAATGTATACTTGCTTGCCTCACATTGCCCCTTGAGGGACATATAAAGTATTCTTCAACTGAATTGAATACTGTACACTTTGCATTGAACTGTACTGTATGTAAGGAGTAATTTATCTCCCCATATGCAGGCAGACTTTGTGAAAGTGGCACATCCAGATCCAGCATTTCGTGAGGCCGCAGAGAGGACCTGTGTAGAGATTGGCACAGTTGTAGAGAAGTAAGAAGCAACCCATATTCATATTCACTCATCATTAAAGATTTGTTTTAAGAAATGCATAAGAAAATGTGTTGTCATAAACGATACTGCTCAACTGCTTCAGTTGAGACAAATCTTGAGTAATATTCGACAGATGTTCAGGTTTGGTGGTTATATGTTTCAGGCTGAACACAAATGTGAAGCTGTGCAAGAGCCTTAAGAATCTGCTGGACAACCCAGATGTTGTGGCTCAGCTGGACCCTGACACAAGGTAGATTTACTGCTGTCGGTGGCACAGCTGTAGGCTTTGTACATCTGTAATACATGTTGAAACTATAAAAGGAGTACAGAACATCAGTATACAGTGTTACAGTAAGTTACATGCCCCCTGAACAGATTGATTGGTTCCTGTCATAGATGCTCCAAATGTCTGAACTCTATTAATTCCTCCAAAAGATACTCCATCATTAGGTGATTTGATGATGGTGATGGAGGGCACCTTCTTAAGTTTCACAACCTCCCATAGGTGTTTATTTAGATCAGTAGGGTGGGATCTCGTGACTGTGGCTATAGTATGACTCACATTATTTTCATACTCATATGAAACCATTCAGTGATCTCTTATACCCTGTATGGAAACATCTACATTTGGTATATGTCTTCACATGTTTATTCAGATTTTTCCTTTAATTTGTTCCCCGTCTGTAGGATTTGTAGTTAGCGCTTTGCATAGTTATGTTGTTGATAATGATGTTTGAATATTCTTTTATTTCTACCTTACCAGGCGAGTGGCAGAGTTGTTCATGTTTGACTTTGAAATCAGTGGGATTCATCTTGATGAGAAATTGGTGAGTGGGTCATTACATGTGATTGCTCCAGCTTCACAGTAGACTGTGAAACATGAGTGTGAGCAGATCAAGAATACCTAACGACAGCATCAATAACACATCCTCTCCTCTTCAGTTTAACTGATCTACTGCATTCTTTGCTCTTTCCGCTGCAGAGGAAGCAGGCTGTTGCTCTTCACGTGAAGCTGTTGGATCTTAACAATGAATTCCTGGTTGGATCTCACATGTCCAACAGAATTGCAAGGTCTGCAATTCCTGAACATCTACACATGCACTTTGCAAATGAAGGAAGCTTCATTCAAGTTGGAGGACTACATGCAGATTCTCCCGATGACCTGGTACATACTGTATTTGGTTTGCATTTTTCACATTGTCCAGCAGGTGGCGCCTTATAACAGGTGATAGGGCTTGCTCCAACAGCAAGTTGGGAATTATTGCTATCCTAACCTGTCCTGATTAGTAATCCGTTTTTTCCTTAATAATGTTGGAAATGTTTATGGACAGTGTATCAATTAAATATTGACATCTCTACTTTCTGATACTTATATTATGTTGTATAAGAACTTTACATACTTTCAAGTTCTTTAAGAACTGTAAGAACTGATATTTTTGGGGGTGAATATATTCCGTTTAACCTTAATATAACTATCACTGCCAAGGTGAATATTATTCTTTCCTAAAGGAGGGTAACAACACAACCCAGAGTTGCAGTCCAGTAGTATGAGACATTAACATATTAAGTAGAGATTCAGTCAAAGTCATATAAGAGAAAAAGTAATTTACATCATTGTAAATACAAATTATTGGTTACATCCGCAGATATCTCAGCCTCAGTCATTTGTATAACTACATTGGTTGTAATTTTTCATTTAAAATTTTACAGTCTTGTTGAAATGTTGCTTTTTGAAATTTTGCTCTGTCTTGTCTTCCACTTTAAGGTGCGAGAAATCGCCTACCGTATTTACCTCTATCCAAACGCAGATCTGATGGAGTGTCTGGACGAGCTGCTGAAATGCAGATACAAGCTGGCCAAACTGGTGGGATACGAGTCATACGGACACAGAGCCCTGAAGGGAACGATGGCCAAAACACCAGGTTGATTCATCTCTTGCCCTCAGTAATAGTATAGTCATCATTAGACTGTACTATAGGTGTATCACAGTTTGATGTAGAGGTTGTGAAAAGGCTGACTTGCATAAGAAAGTGATAAAACAAACATTTTAGTGAAATGATTAAGTGCACTCAGTGGTGATTAATTCATTACCAATAATAACTCCAAAAACACATTTTAGTTTAAATATAATCCACAGAAATCATTTCTCTCAGCTGCTCTTTTTGTGCCTTTGGTAACTAGTCTCAGGTAGTTTTATATGACGCAACATTACTTTTTTTTTGTCCTTTGCAGAGACAGTGATGAGCTTTCTTCAGTTGTTAACTGACAAGCTGTCAGACAGGTACAGTTTCTTCTTTAAAGTTTGTTTCAAAGATGTCAAAAATGTATAGATGCAGTATTCAGTTTGGAAATGTAGATGATTGTTCTCATCATGACCTTATTATTGTTTAAGACATTTGTGCTGTTAAGCTCCCAATAAGTAATATTTGTACTACACTGATTTGCTGTCTGAGAGAGGGGGATGTGTGAGAGTACTTATGGGAAAAAGTGATTTGACGAGTTCATGTAAGGTGTTGATTCTCAGTCAAAAAGCCTGAGGTATTCCTTTTAGATATTTCCTTTAATGCGATGTTTGCATGCTCTCACTGTGTTTGTGCACGTATACTCTGTCTGCTCGGGATTCCTTAAACACACCAAATATATGCAATTCACATGGTCCTAAGACTCTAAGTTACCCACAGGTATGAATGTGAGCCTGTTAGCCTGGCATCCTGTCCAGGGTGTTCCCCTGCCTTCAGCCAAATGCATGCTGGGATAGGCTCTAGCCCCCCTTGACCTTAACTTAAGTATAGGTGGGTAAAGACTGGATTGAATGCCTCGAGTCAATTAGCTCTTAATGAGTTTTTTTTATGTTTTTCTTTTTATCTCACAGAACAGCAAAAGACTTCAAGATGATGAGGGACATGAAGAAAAGACTCAACCCTCGTAATTCTGTGAGTAATATTTTGTTCACAAGTGCATTTTTATGTCTGAGGATATTTTTCTCCACTACACAACATCACACTATACATCAGTGTAAATATTAAACATTTCACTCATAATCAGTTTTAGATTTAGGCTGTTGTAATTAGTTTGTTTTAGTGCATTGTATGTGGCATTACATGTAGAAGACACACATGGTTTGTTGTTACACAGGAGCTCATGCCATGGGATCATCCCTTCCTCAGTGGTGTCTTGCGTGCTGAAAGGTGAGTAGTTGGCTCCTTATGAAACATTTTTTTTAAGCTTTTTGTCATTTGATGAAGTCATTTTAATCTGTATCTTTGTGCTGGTTTTTAGATGTTTGTAACTCCATATTCTAGCACAGTGCGAGTTGTTATTGCGTCCCAGCTTTTCCACAAGTATCAGGTGTTACAAAAGGTGTTAAGGGAGAAGCATGGGTGTTGTGTTAGCGTTCTCTTTTACACTTTTTTCTGATTCAGGACAATATAACCTGGCATAATTAATGTTTCATGCTCTTCGGGGATTTGTTTTAGTTTTAGCTCTGTGTCCAGATGAGTTTGGGCTCCAAAATCATTTGACTACTATATATTTGACACTTGACATATTTCAAACTATTTCTCTGACTGTGTTAGTAGTGTTCTTGCCCTTTTCCATCACCATGTTTAACCTACTAACTCCCTACACTCTGTGTTTACAAATGATGTGTTTCAAGAAGATTTTGCCCTATCCTTTTTATTAGAGGAATCATATTAAGAATGTTATTTATAATCATTTTAATTAGCAATTCATTTGCTTGCTTGGGTTGTTTTTAGGCCTGACAGTTGTATTTGTATTGATATTTAGTTTCTATATTTTTCCAGTTGTTTTCTCAATAACTCTTCCACTAGAGTCAGATTTAGTTTTTTGTTTAATTCATACAGTTGTTTGCTGCGAGCACATGCTGTTCGTCAACAAACTATTTTTTCGAGTGAGTTTATAATATTGGCCAACATGAACATTCATCTGTTTACAGTGACGAACATTTGTGTTGAAGCATTTAGTCTACGGAAACTAATCAACAAAAATCTTGAAATTGTTTGAGTCATTTGTTACAGAGATGTCAAACATTTGTGGGTTCCTTCTAATATTAGATGACTTGCTGCTTTTCTGTGTTTTGTATAAATGTAAATTTCATATGCTTTGAGTTTTGGGCTGTTCACTGGACAAAACAAACAATCTAGGAACATCTTCTTTGAACTTGTGATAGGACATTTTTACAATTTTCTGACCTCTTATAGACTAAACAGTTAATCCAAAAACTAATCAACGCGTTATCATTTTAGTTATTTGTGGCCCTTACCAACTAGAGATACACTGATACTGCTATTGGATATCGGTCCAATACTGAGCTTGATCAGGTACTGGTGACAATTGGCCAATATGATCAATTGTCAATCAGGTACCATTACACCATATTGTCTTACACATAAAAGATTGATCCCAGTCTCTTCCACACAGTAAGGCACAGCTTCTTAATTAAACACTGGTATCTGATCAGTACATGGTATCGGTCGATATCCAAACCGAGGTCTTGATATCGGTCAGATTGGTGCAAACCTCTTACCAACAGCTGTTTTTATGTTGCTTTCGTTCAGAGCTGTTTGGATGTTGCTACTGAAACTCATTTAAACAGCGATTGTTTTTGTCTTCAGCAACTCAATCTTAAAAATTCAAGCTGCCATATTCTAAGTTTGAGAGATGTGATCAGTTCCTTTGAGTGTCTCCATCTTTTTACAGATATCCATCCATTCTTAATGAACTGCACTTTTCCTTCCTGGTACACACCAGAGACTAGTAACATCACAGGCCAAACGTTCTGGAGAAGGTTTTAGTAAATCTTTATTACATTACAGATCCCTCATGCCTCCTTTGAATTTAACCAGCCACCAGATTGTGCGTGTGTGAGTGCTACCATGTGCTGGTGACTGTTCCCAGAACTTTTCATTCTTGATTTTGAGGAGTAGTGTATTGGTTGACTTGCCTCCCCCCCCCCCCCCCCGCTCCCCCCTCTCTCATGCTGCTGCTTATTGAACAGAGGAAACTTAAGGTCATCTACCGTCTGTGGTTTGTGCTCTGCTAAGTTGGCAGGAGATCCCTGAAGAAATTTAGGATGCAGTCTGATTGCATTAAAAAGCAGTTTCCCCAGACCTGCTTCTGTTCTCTACCACACACATACACAAATGCGCGCGCCCGCAGACCCACCCACCCACAAGCTGTTAATCTCTCAGTCCCTTTAGTCACTATCTCATGCTTTTTCTCTCAATCACTCACTCAATCATTTTCTGTCTATCAGCTTTTGCATCAGTAACCATTTGAATTGGAGAGTGTTCAAACCATATTGAAATGAGGTACAGATTGTGTGTGTGTGTGTGTGTGTGTGTGTGTGTGTGTGTGTGTGTGTGTGTGTGTGTGTGTGTGTGTGTGTGTGTGTGTGTGTGTGTGTGTGTGTGTGTGTGTGTGTGTGTGTGTGTGTGTGTGTGTGTCAGATCTGGTAGCTGTGCTGTTCAGCAGCAGTCTGTTATTCATCACTGATAATACACATATGATGTGGTGTTCAAGCTAAACAACCATTTAGTTTGGTGGTCTTTATCTGAAATGCCTTAAAGCACTGTGAATGCATCCATTTTAAGCATGGGTGGCCCCAGCAGAGAAACAGGTCTTGGCAGTCTTGTGGCTTTGCCCTACCAGTTGAAATCACACATGTGCACTCTGATGGTCAGCAGACTGTTCAGTAGCCTGTAGCACTGCATTTACACAAAATATGGGTCTGATTTAAACAGAGGGGGTAATTGTCTCTCTTTCTTTGTCTTGCCTTCAAAGTTAAATACGTAGTATGTGAGCTGAATCAGCAATAAGAAGAGCCTTTAAGCACATTCTAGTAAAAGCAAGACATAATGTACTCTAGCTATGTTTAAAGTAGATTGTGTGTTATCTGAAGACAGACTGTAAGAACTGAAGCTTTTAATCAGTAGTACTGATTGAAATTGGGGTATTAAATGTTCTACTGAGTGACACAACACAGTTAGTTCAGTTCACTTTACTACAAAAAGCAAAAAAACATTGAAGAATATATATTTAAAATAAACATGCATGTCATTTGCTATAAGGCAGCTGTTAAAAAGAAGAGAGAAGGCCACAACAGAGAAAATTAAAGCAGTTTGTCTCATCAGATAAACTTAATTAAAATGTTGTGTTTCATGGTTGTGTAGGATGGTTCTTATTCCACAGATAAAATCTTCTCTTGTCTAAATCTTGGAAGATTCAATGATTTAAATGTGTGTTTGCGTGGATTACTGAATTGGTCTGAAAAATCTATTAAGTGTTACAGGTTCCAAATCCAGCTGATACACTTGCATATTACAGATTATATATATTTATATCTGGAATATAAAAAACATTATGGAAGAGCTGGGCTGAGTATTCGACCTAACTACTAAATGTAGGAATGTCTGGCAAATCTTTTTTGTAATGAAGAATCTTAATAAGGTTTGTTTAAAAAAAAAAAAGCCTGACCTTATCATTACCTCACTGTCTGTAGCAGATCATAACTCTGAAGATTCAAAATGGCTGCCTCCTTCATTCATAAGTTCTGTTTTGTTATGGCAGGTATAATATCGAGCCCAGCCTGTACAGTCCCTATCTGTCTCTGGGTGCCTGTATGGAGGGTCTGAACAACCTCTTCTCTCAGCTGTACGGTGTCTCCCTCATGTCTGAACACCCGGGTGCTGGAGAGGTCTGGAGTGAAGACGTCCGCAAACTGGTAGATCTCGCCCAGCACTGCAAACTGTTTATGACTGTGCTTATTCTATGTGATAAGGAGATGTCCGTCTCTCATTCTTATATTTATTGTATTTTGATGTGCCTGTGTTGTCTATTGAGGTCTGTTTTATGTCACACGTTAAAACAAAGGCAGTTGTCTAGCTTGTGGGAAAACGTAAAGCAAACATCTATATTTCAAAGATCAAAGATTTAAAATACTGTTTGTCTGTGTTTATGTTTGTCTGTGTGTATGATTTTAGGCTGTGGTACATGAGACAGAGGGATTACTGGGATATATCTACTGTGACTTTTTCCACCGGACAGATAAACCTCATCAGGTGCACACACACACACACACACACACGCACACATACACACACTCATCTACTCATTTTTCACAGGCTCATGGTGCTTTCTCCTCTGAAATAACTGAGCTTGAATTTTGCTTATCTTGTTATATTTCTCTACACTTTTCTTATTTCCAGTTGAGTTTAATGCAGAAGACTTTGTTATGTATCAGTGTAATAGAATCTAAACACAATAGGGTAATGATAACCACAAAACAAAATTATAAAATGTTTTTTATTCAATTATTTTTCTTAATATAAATCTCTCTTTCATGGCCCACCACCACCTCCTCTTCCTCCCAGGATTGTCACTTCACCATCCGTGGTGGCCGCTGGTGCCAGGAAACGGGTCAGTACCAGCTGCCGGTTGTGGTGCTGATGCTGAGCCTACCCCACCCCACCAAGAGCGCACCCACCCTTCTCACCCCCGGCATGATGGAGAATCTCTTCCACGAGATGGGACACGCCATGCATTCCATGCTGGGACGCACTCGCTACCAGCATGTTACAGGTGAGGTGGACGCTTGGATACTCTAACCATGTGCAGTATGAAAGCTCTATTTGAACGTATGTCTACCCAGAAATGGCAAATGACCAAAAAGTAAGACATTACAGTGCACATGAATTATTCAGACATTCAGTTATGCTTGCAGATGATTTAGTGAAGTTATCACAATTCAGCAGTGTGGGAGATTA
Organism: Scomber japonicus; assembly: GCF_027409825.1. Lineage (NCBI taxonomy): Eukaryota > Metazoa > Chordata > Actinopteri > Scombriformes > Scombridae > Scomber > Scomber japonicus. The sequence goes on from NC_070583.1 coordinate 14,677,274, forward strand.
CTGAATACTTTATGAACTCTGTATTTGAAAATGATGGCTGTGCACTTCCCAAATGTCACAAGTGAGAGGTATGCTGTCAGACACAGAGCTATAGGTTATTCATTACAGTGTGGGGGATTGAAAATCCAATTAAAGTGTAAGCCCTGGGGAGAGCTACTGATTATCTTCTGCTACCAAAGCTGTCATTGGATCCTGTTTAACTTGTCAGGTAAAGTTGATGGATATCTTTGCCAGTAATTCAAGATCCTAAAAGCATATATTCCATACTAATAACTGCATCCATTAACTTAACGATTGTGTGGGATTTGACAATTTGAGGGTTTTTTTTTCAAGTGGACACCATTTTTGTACATGTTTAGACGTGCTACTTAATTTGTGTCGGAAAGCTCATTTCTCATAATAATCCCCTGTATGTTAAGTCTGTATTTTAGCTGCACTGCTGTTCATCGTCAAAATGATATATAACATAATTGCAGTCTAAATGAATTGGAATCGAGCATGAGGACAAGATGCAGAGTTTATGTTTATTAAATACTGCAGGAGCCGCGCAGAACTTCAACGCCTTTAGACCTAAAAAACAGAAGCAGGAGTTTTCGTCATTTTTGCTTGATAAAAAGATGTTTGATGAATTATTCACTTACCAGTACATTTACTGGAATGCAGGAAAATGCAGGAAATGTCAGTTCTGGGTGCTTTGTGGTTATTGTTTGTTTTTTGGGGAAATATAAACACCTGACTTTCCCACACTCTTGTTTTTAATGTATTGCCCTCATGAGATGTGCCTTGGTGTGAAGGCACATATGCAGGTGATATGTCAGCTGTTGTCAACGCAAACAGGAAACATGAGCCGAGTCATAACTTCCTTTGAGATTTCTCTTCTTAAACCTGAGCTCTGATGTTGCTCCTGTAGGAACCAGATGTGCGACTGACTTTGCTGAAGTCCCTTCCATCCTCATGGAGTACTTTGCCACGGACTATCGAGTCATCAGCCAGTTCGCACGTCATTATGAAACTGGACAGGTACAACTAAACCCTGAGAACAAATACTGTTTTATTTAGGGCCACCATTATGAAGACAGATTTATGCAAAAATTAAAAATAAATAAATGTTTGGAAAAATATGCACACATCATAATTATGGCAATATTAAAGCCTTTTAACACATAGTTTTTTTATTTTAGCTGTGATGTTATGATTGTATTACATCAGCTATCATCATGCCAAATGTCAAAAACTTGAAATATAAAAACCTTCAAAAATTTAGACTTGGATATAAAGATGAAATTAATATGAGATCTGTTTGGTTGTCTTCTCAGCCTCTGCCTGAGAGTATGGTGGCTCGCCTGCGTGAGTCGAAGAAGGTGTGCGGAGCTGCAGACACCCAACTGCAGGTATACCATTACAGTGTATACATCACTTATATCAAAACAAAACTGTAGGATCATTTTGCAACTCATGTCAGCTGGCAAAAAGCAAATACAATGTCATCATGAAGGAGGAGAGCCATTAGTGATTTTTAGCTTCAGAGTTTCTTAGTCATGACAGTGAAGTATTAAGTGATAATGAAGCAATCTTCAAGCAGGAAAGCCCCCAGTCTTGAGGGGATGAAGCATGTAGAAATGGGACTAATCACAAACAACAACCAACAGCAACTAGTGGTTGAAGTGTCTCGTGTTTCTTTCCCTCTAACCTGGTGTTTGTGAAATCACTTCTGAGTACTGATGAATCATTAAACCATATCTGCTTTCTTTTTCGTTTTTGTAGGGTTCGAGTCCTTCTTTCACTACTCACTACACTCATTAGTTGACTTTATTGTCAGGACTCCATTGAGATTTCAAACATTTCCTTATCATCATCACTTTGAGTCATCACAGACAGCTGTGGAGCCACACATCTGTAATTTCACATCGACAAAATGAAACCTATTGCATTGTGGTATTATTAGCAAAAAGTAGGGCACATGTCATGTCAGTAGTTTTTTACTCATTGTGGATTTTCTAGAGGACGATATTAGGATATAATCACACACTCACAATTCAGACTCATACCATTTGAAAAAAAACAGGCAGTGATTTCACACACAGCCCTTGATTATGTGCCTTTTTGAAAGTTTGACAAATGGTGATGAAGCTTAGTCTTTGTCTAAAATTAAATACAGATGTGCATTAAATGTGTTGTTGATGCTAATATAAAAATATCAGTTAAATCACACATTTGTTTGCACATATTATTTAAAGGGAATCTTTGACTAAATTTCACTGCAACAATATCTCCAGACTGTTTTTCTAAGCATGTATGTACAGGACTGATTTAGCAGAATCTTTGTTTTTTTTTAATTATTCTTCTCGGGCAGATTTTCTATGCTGTCTTGGACCAGATCTACCATGACACACCTCAGAATCGCTCCACCACAGAAATCCTGAAGGAGATGCAGCAGAAATTCTACGGCTTGCCTTATACGCCCAATACGGTAAATCCTTCTTTTTCTTTCAAATAGCTAGTCTTTTAAATACTTTGTCATAAGATCAGTTACAGTCTTTGACGTTGATGGTAATTTGGAGCAAATTTTGTGCATAATTCCCTAAAGACCGTTCACAGCACAGAAACTACACAAGCCTGACTGGAGAGTCTTTTAGCTTTCCTATCTCTTTCTCTCTGGTTTTATATCTTTTACCCAGTCAGAGCACCGTTAAAGGGATTAAAGCCTTTTTTTTGAAGCCCTGCTAAAATAACAAAGCAGAGGTATACTTTGAATGAGCTCTCCCTGGGGGTAATATTTGAAACTCTTCCTCCTGGTCCTTTAATGAAAAAAGCTCACTATTTCCCCCACTTTTGCAGCTGTGGGCGAGGGAATGAGGCCAGGAGGGAGAAGAGAATCAAAAACACAGTCATAATTTAGCAAGGAATGGCCTTCATAGAGCATTTACGCTGGGCTATAATTATGTGGGGTGCCATCAGGAATAGAGATTACAGAACCACTGTACATTTGCCCAAATTTCAGTGTCCCAGCCAGTGTTCCTCCTCACAGGAGTCCTCCCACTCTTCTGCCTGTGCCTCGCTTTGTAGCTCACTCTCCAGAGATTGTGGTTTATGTTATATAGTTTCCCACTGTCCCAGTCATTCCTCTTCAGCTTTTCGAACCACACTGAAAGCTCTAACAGACACTTTGCCTCCATGTGCACAGCTAACCACAGCAGGATCGCTTTTCTCTGTTTGAACTCCTCAGAAACTGAGGATGATTGTGAGGCCTAAGTTTCAAGGATTGGATCAGAGCAAGTGAAAACAGATTTGTTTAGATCCTTCAATGACAGACTCTACTTAAACTTGTTTCTTTTTTAAATTCACCCTCTTAATCTTTATCCTAGCGGTCCTCATGGAAACACAGCTCAGGAAAGGTTTCCACAGTAAACTGAAGGTTTGAGTGGCTAATAGGTTATGGGGAGCCACAGATTATAAACATTAGGGTGATTCTGACATGTGTATAGTTTATAGAGCAGCGCTATCAGTTCCCGCTCAGCAAGCGAGAGAGCGGATCAGCTGTGAGTAACACAGACCACATGGTCACCCTTGAGCTGAAGATAATATTTGGAAATAAAAGGCAGAAAGCAAGGCATTGCGCTTGCTGTGTTGACATATTTTAAAATCTGCGATTCTTGGCTCGAATGCTTCAGGACCAAATGTTTGTTCCTCTTTTTAACAAGCTGAGTTTTTGATGCACAGTCAAGCATATATAATCCACATTCTCTTGTAAAAAATGTGGAGTTGCACCTCAGCACCACTAACATAACACCACGAGTTGAGTTTTGAAAGAACAAAAAAAAAGAAGAAAAAAGTCTTTTATCTAACATTCAAGAGGAACAAGTGAAAATCCAACGCTGACTTTGTCTCCTTTGTATGTAAGGATCAAAAGGATATCTCACTGACATGTGACCCACTTGCTCTCTCACAAAAGTCGACATTAATCATTTGATGTTGAGGCAAAAAGGGACTGGAAACAAAGAGTCTGAAAATCATTTTTGTGGCACGTCATGACGAGTGTTTAAAGCGTCTTGTCAAAGACTCAGCATACCACACAGTTCTTCAATAGCTACTCCAGCTTATTTGTTTCCGAAATATGAACAGCCGTAATGCCTTTGATAATTGCATGAATCAAAGAGTCTTCAAATAAAAGGCTTTAGCTTCAAGTAAAACAGCTTTGTGCTTTATTCTGTAGCTCCTTTTTTCTCCTGTATCACAAATTTTAGTTTTTATGCCTCAGAAGAATTTAACACTTAACACTTTCTTTTTGGTACGAATTAGACTCTAAAGAGCTAAAACAGACTTCTAACCCAGATGACCCAGTGCACTGTATCAATGCTGCGGTCAGCTGACAAAGCAAACCCAGTCAACTTCAGCTCGCCTGTGGTTTTCTGCGCCATGACTCCTCTCAGGAGTGCTATTTACTGTTATTAAAGTCACTACGGCCCAGAAGAGTCTCGTCAAGGCGACGCTTTGGAGCTTAAGTCTGTTTACAGCCGCAGGATCTCTCAGATCAGATCAGGCCGCAGAGCTCTCTCCCATTATGGTGAAGATAACCGGCCCCCATCTCGGTCTTTTAACCAGCTGCTCTAAAATTCGATACACTCTAGAGACAGTTTTAACAAGATTTTATATCATTAAATGTAGTTTTTTTATGTTTGGGGCAGGTATATCTTTTCGTGATGCTTTTTTTTTAGAGTCCACTTTGCAGGATTTTAATTTAGCTTGTCTTTCATTACAATAACTTTTTCATGCTTTAGAAACATAACAAATGATTTTTTTAAAAAATTAGAAATAAATCCTAATAATTTCTAGGATCAATTCTTCCTCTTGCTAACTTCTACCTCTGTATGTTATAATGAAATGTGAAAATATCATTTCACTATAACATCTGTCAGTATAACCCAAAACCAATGAAAGTTTGTCCAGATTTGACTCAATTCATTTTGAGTTAAGTCTGTACTTGAATCTCATTTTTACTTGATTAAAGTTGCTACAGTCAATATTTGTGTATTAACAGGGTCAAATGACAATGTGTGTTGTGCAAGAGATCATTATAGCGGATTATCACTTGACTTTACAGTTCATTTCATCACTATGAAGCTTTTTAGTCTTAGTCTCATCAGCAACATTTTCAGCCTCAATAACAAGCTGTTTAGTAACATGGGTCTGGAAACACGCCACACACTACCTGCATGTCACCAACACACAGAAAAAGTTAGCAACTAGCTGGTGAACATAGAGAAGCGTTTAGCAGCTAATGAGCCAGATGTTTTCCTCAGGAGTTGGTGTTGATATTGTACTTAGATTAATCAGGCAGCCAGACACATGACTCCAAATGAATGCTATGCTAACTGTTGTTCTACTGGATGTATAAATAAGCAACTTTGGATAAATGTGATCAGTATAATACTTTATTCAGCAGTAATACAAAAATGAAAGTATTTTTTTTATCACCAAGCACAATAGATTGTCCCTGGCATTGGTACTACAGACAGTATGTATACCTTGTGAATGAGATCCTTTGATTCAGACAATGGTTTCACTTGATGTTGGAGTATAATCATTAACATGTTATAAATTAAAGGCTTCTGTTTTTTGGGAGGCGTCTGCAGTCTGTTATGGTTTTGTTAATTATGGCAGCTGCTGTCTTTTCTAACTGGCTAAATGTTTGAGTGTTTGCCAGCTGAATTCCCCCAGAGTCCCCGTTTGCAGAGATCATAAAAGAGCTCGTCTTTATAGATATGGAGAGGGGCCCCCTCAGGCAACTACAGGGAGAACAGAGGAGAGGAGAAGGGGGCTTTCTACCATTTAGGAATTTCCATGTTTTGTCCTTTTTAAAGAAGGAGCTGGCAGGTTGTGATTTTACATTTTGTTGTAGAGGTTTGTTGGAGGAAAGGTGTATTTATTCCACCAATATAATGACACCAATAAAGACAATGAAAGTAGCTTTACAAGATGAAAAGCAGTGCTTGTCTTTTCAAATATTTAGATATCCATTTAAGTTTAGCTGCAGTATCAGAACTACTGAACAACTCAAAGGAGTTTGAGCCTTAAAATATAGAAGCTCTTGTTTAGTTTTGTTTCTCACTTCCAGTGTATGGAGATGTTTTTATGGTCGGGCTGTTGTTTTAGTCTCAGTTGTGGTCAACATAGCCTTGCTTTGTGCCTATTACTAGAATAGTTAGCCGCAGTTTTGGGAAAGCTTCTCTCATCGGGTTTTATGAGCTGAAACATTTAAGCCTTTTAAGGCTGTGATGTTCCCCCTCTACTGCATTGCAGACTCACCACACACACAGCATCAAAGTATAATTGCATGCTCTGTTTGTTTAGTGCGATTTCTTTATATCAGAGCCATAATTCTGCTATCATTTATCAATACAGCAAGAATGTTTTGTCACATTTTAGTGGAAGCTGCCCTGTCTTCTCTCTCAGGTAAAGGTGATTGTGTTGTGACTTCATGTTCTGATTTCCTTTATAGGCATGGCAGCTGAGATTCAGCCACCTGATTGGATATGGAGCCAAGTACTACTCCTACCTCATGTCCCGGGCTGTGGCCTCAATGGTGTGGAAGCAGTGCTTCGTTCAGGATCCTTTAAATAGGTGAGATGGCTGAAACAAAATTCCATTACATAAAAAAAAAAAAAAATTGACTCATCCCTTCTGGACTTGTCAATCAGACACATAAGCAGACAATATCCTCAACATTTTAAACAATGTGCACTTAGTGTTAGTTGTCCAATGCTCTAATTTGAACTTTAGTTTCTCTTTATTATTCATACTAATCCTGTTGCCTAAGGAGCATATTGCATGTTCATACAGTTTCCAGGGTGTATGTTCATCCAACATCCTGGGTACATGTTTAGCATCTTTCCCATGTTGTATATCATCCTGCTCTCAGGCTTAGTCCCCCCCCTGCAACCTCTGCCTCTACACTTCGCCTCTGTTTAAGCGTTTGCTTGGAGGGTTTCCCATGAGAAGGTCTGTCCCAGCAAGGCTGGAGTTAAAGTGAACGACAAAACCACAAGTCTGTGCTGGTGCTGACTTACAAAACTCCTGAATTGAAGTTTATTTTATTTGAATTATAAGACTTTTTTACACTATTTTTTTGTTGTAGATTTGGATAAAATCACAGGATAGTGAAGTGAGTAAAACTGTGTGTGTGATCTCTTGGATCTGTGAGACATGATCTGATGCAGACATATTTCAGATGATCATACTGAGGATTTAGTTCAGTCACAATGCCGTTCATTTAGAATCACTCAATATAAAGTCAAAACAATGAAAGTGTGAAACAGTGGAATCATAAGGACTTAAGGTTCATTCAGATTTATTTTACACATCAGAAAAGTTGACTCGTTCAGCTCCTGTGCTGGAATCTCTGTAGAGATATGGAAGCATGTTTCAATTAACCTACAGTCTTGCTATTCTTCTCATCTCTTGTACCCTTGTGTTTGTGGTGAGAGAACCACACAAATGATGGAAAGGTACAGCAGAAACCTGTTTTGTGTTTGGAGCGCTTAGCCAAATGCCTCCTGACAGGCTGCTTTCCCTGGATCCCGTTTCAAGTCTCTGCTCCCTGACATTGAACATGACATTAATATAAAACTCACACTGACTTGGCAGGTGTCTGCTGAAATTCTCCACCACACGCAAGCATCCACGTTGCCAGACCCTTCCTTATCACAAGTGTTTGCCCCTGGACAAAGCACAAAGGCTTTGTTTTTAAAAAACAAAACTACCATCTCCTCCCTCAGCTAGAGCCCTGTAGCGTTTTCTCTCTGCCTCTCTCATCTTTCCTTTTTCTTTTCCTCTGCTGTCTCTCTGTCTTCCCAGCTTCCCTTTCACTCTGAGATTGTTTTAGTTCCACCTGCAGTTGTCAGATCTCTCTTTCCTGTCACCTGTCTGGTATGAACAGGCAGCTCAGGAGACGTGGCCCTGGGCTCCAAGTGGCGGCGGTGGTGGTGGAGGGGTTGACAGAGTACAGGTGTCTGTAACCTTATCTCTTTCTCTTCTGTGTCTGTCTATCCCTTGCTTTCTCTCTCTCTTTCTCTTCAGGGACATGGGTGAGCGTTACCGTCGGGAGATGCTGGCCCACGGAGGAGCCAAGGAGCCCATGCTGATGGTAGAAGGTAACTCATTATGTCCGACCTAAAAATGATAAAAGTCAGTTAAGCACTTGAAATTAAATTAAATTCCCAGTTTGTCTCAAAATTTTGGGGTTACATCAGATGTGTGTATTACACATTTAGGCCTGAGATGTTTTAAGGTCCTCTAGATTTCATCTCCAGGTTTCCTTCACTTTAGGAATTAAGGTGTCAGTCCATTAGCTTCCAGTAGTACCAGTAAAGAAGACTGTGTGTAATTACTGAAACACAATGCTGTTGAATTTGTTTCGACATGCTGGACAGCCTGAAGGGTCAACTTCTGTTGGATTTTTGGTGTGTTTTCGGTAGTCTGAAGATGAAGAGCAGAAAAAAGCATCCTGAAAACACACACTCACACAGATTCCTAATTACAGTTTGTGTTTCTGGGAAAAAAATAAATAATGAAAGTGAGTATATGTACAGTTTGTACCACATAAATTGAGAAGGTTTTTTTTTTTTTTCTTAAATTTGTCTTGTGTTTGCTACATACTTTGATTGTGCAACAAGACAATATTATACAGTCATATATCAACATATTTATTGTGTGTCCCCACATCATACAACTCACTGCTGTTGCTCATTGCTCCAATAGGATTCCCATGGCTATGTCTTAACCACTTTACCCTACACACCCCATAACCTCATAACCCCTGATCCTATAACCTCAAATTGAAATAAAATAAAAAATAAAAAAGATAAGAAAACATTGATAAATAAATGAAAATACAAGAAACATGCACAATACGGTACAAACCCAGTTCCTCCCATTGCAGAGTAAAGATGTATACCTAACACTTAAGTTAAAGTCACCCCATTTAGCATGTCAACAAAAATATAATTATATTTTATATTATATATTTTTAGTGTGACAGTTGAGCTACAGACAGGACATCTAGGGAGAGTGAGATGGACAGCATGCAATAATCTCAGAAATAGGTATTTCTTATTAAGTAAGATTGACAGTGTTTCTTCATTTCTATAGCAGCCCTTTTAACCTCATGTCTAGATGTTTTGTTGAAGATCACCTGAGGGGAAAGTTAACTGAGTTTGTCATCAGACCGAAGCAGCTATGAGACCATTAGTCAGCTCCTTGTTGTCTCAGACATTTACAGCTGCTGCTGCTCTGCTCTGAGCTGGAGTCTCCACAGTGCTTATTTACCAGTTTAACACACCTCCCAAGTTTTCTTATCTTTTGTTGACCAGAGCTTTGTCAACCCAGAGACACAGTCAGTCCTGCTGTGGTAGGCTGGTGTGTATGTAGAAATTGTTGAGTCCCTCTGTGACCTCCTTTTTAAAAAGAAAACCATGTGTTAAGTTGCATGTCTGTGCATGGACACAATTAGATAAGAGACAGAAATTGGTGATTTGGGGATTGAGCACTTGCTGACTTTGCAGGGCTGAAAACTCCATTGTGCATTTAACCTCTTTAGACCAAATACAGTTTTTGTTTATAAAATGTGACCAGGTAATAATGTTTTTGTGGAAACCATTGGGACATGCTGACTAGCTCTGACATGTGTTTTGGTTTTTGTCTTGGCTTGTAAACATCAAACTGTTGTTAATCAGGTTATGTAATTTTACCAGGAGCTGCAGTTTATCTTTATGCAACTGTGACAGGCACAAAACTACTTCCTCCTGTTACCCTCTTCTCTCCGCTCCCCTTCATCCTCCCATCACTTCCTCCTCTCTCGCCCTTCCCTCCTTGAGCAGTCACTGTGGCATGTCTGGACAGGGCAACAGAAGTGAGGGTGAGAGGAGAGACAGAGAGCAGTAATATCAGGTGACATTTGTGAGTGTACTGTAAATCTCTCCCTCAGGGTCACCTCCTCTCTCTCCCATCAGATTGTCCGTCTGACAGCTCAAACCAGGGCTGTGCCCAGCCTCTGAAATTACAACCACCAACAGATCAGATCCTTGTTACTAGATCTACTGTCCAATTAACTGTTGTTGAACTGACAATATTTGCTTTTATGGGTCCCTTTGAAGTGAATACTACTCTAATTATAGGCTAACGCCCTGTGTGCAGAATCGTTATCAGGGTCAAATTGAACCCTCTGGCTTTTTTCCCAGCCGTAAGTCATTGTACAAGCCTGCATTGGGAATAATACATAGCCAAAACAATTTCATGTCAATACCAATAAATGCAGATCAAATTAAAGTGCCTTGAAATTGCCACATATTAGTTCCAGGCTCACATTTTTGGCTGTTTCCCTAAATACAGTTTTCAGTTCAGTTTTGTTCTCTGCACCTGTATTTCTTTCCCCTTTTATTATAATAAAACCCGTTCCACGTCTGGAGAAATGCTCAAACCAAACTAAAATGTCCCCATACTTTGAAATGAAAATCATCCAGCTGCTTCACTATTTTGATGGCGACATCATGTCCTCATAATTCACCGTAACATCATGAAAGCCCAAGTCAGAGTTATAAAAGTACATTGGTGCATGTGCTGAAACATTTAGGTTTCCACTATTGTTTGCTGTAGGGTTGAGAAGTTCATTGCAACCATCTTGAATTCCTACCTGGGAATGGAAAAGTGAGTCTTTGAGGAGAATAAGAAGGGGCCTTTTTATATCAATAGCGGTGTTTAGGCCAGAAGAGAGCAGAAGACTATAGAAAGGATCCACATAATCCTTTCAAACAAACACCCTTGTAAATGGAGGTGTGTAACATTTCCCTGCTGTCCCCTTTAGCGAGGTGATAGAGGGGGCAGAAGGGCACGCAGGGAACCAAAGCAGCCCCAGCAAGGCTAATCAAAGGCCAGGCTCTTTTATCTGCATGGCTCCCTGCCTGTTACTGGATGTTTTCCCAGGAAAAAGACGGTGTTCAAATGTAAACCTGAGCATTAAATCCAGCTCAGCAGCATCGGGACAGAGCGAGCCAGTCAGGGAAAAAGTGAGAGCAAGAGGGAAGAAAAGAGAGAGAAAGGTAATCGACTGACTGAGCTGAACCTCGGCCCCCTCTACAGAGAAAGGCTTTCATGGCCCAGACAGTTCCCATAGCTGCGGCCACTGAGCACAGAAAATGGATCTACTTGGATTCGGTAGCTGTGTCCCAGGACCCTGCTAGTGCTTTGTGCAGAGGCAGGTTGACACTAAACCCCAAAAGCATGGTGGTCTGTATATCCTCACAGCACATCAGTGACAAAGATATATGGCTTTGAAGAGGGGAGGATTATGGAATTTAAGTGAAACTTGACAGCTAAGATGTGAAGCCGCAAAACACATAATTTATAGCCCTTCATTAAGAGAAGACATGATTTGTGATGAAAATTACCTTACAGCGCAGGTACAGAGGGAAGTGTCGTATTTTTGATTTACTGAGATTTGCCTTTTCATGACCACAGCACAGTAAAAAGTCCTGAAATACTGCTCCAGACATTCATGGCAATTTGTTATAACTTTTTCTTTGCTGCAATTAGAGAGATGATTATTTTAAAATAGAAGTGTTGCAACAGGAGATGCATTAACAGCAGCTTTGTTAGGCTTTATAGATCTTTGAGTTAAATCACAGACTGTGCCTACATATAGTTGCATAAATCTGTTGCTGCATTTTAATACAGATACTTTTTATGCAGGTTTTGATGTGGAAAGTTTTTATACAGTGGTTGGGTTACTGATTGTATAGCGTTTATCTTCAATGAAATTGCAGGTTTTTCTTCAGTTTTTGTCTTTTGTGAAAGCACTTAGTCAACAAAGAGCCTCCCAGTACAATATTTGTCGTCACCCTTGTCTTGCTTGCTTTCTGGGCCTGTCTTTAAGTGTGGTTAGAAGAAAAAGCTTCCTGAACTTCAAAGGCGTAATTACAGAGGCAGTGAGCCCATGATTTGCCTGCAGGTTTAACAGAGGTAACTGCTTTTCACACCTTGACATGTTTCGAATGGTTATGAGCAGCAGCTAAATGGCTACTGGAGCAGCCAGAAATGTCTTTTGAAATGCGCAATTATGAATTTAAAGAATTCTTCTGAATTAAGAGAGCTTTGTGTGTATGTCAGTGTATTAATATTGTCTCACTCATACAGGGAATATGATGTTACAGAGGCAGTGTGGCCAAGGCTCAAGTTACTGCATGCTGCAGTTTCTAAACATTTTAAATGTACAAATCTGGCCGTCTTCTGCTCCCTCCAAGTAAGCAAGCAGATGAAATTGGCCTATAAAAAAACTAATTAAATCATGAAAGAACAGAGGACAATCAAGCCCAGGAGACTGGGATCAATAGTTTTTATAAAACATCCACATTCAGCCAAGCCCTCTGATTTGTTAAAGTAAAGTAAACAGGTAAAAAATAATAATGCTTGCTACATGTAGTTTCAGGGAGCCCTATTTATGGACTTTTTTGTGGAAAGGTTATACTTAGTCAGAATATGCAGTAAGTAATAAGCAAACTATTGAAATGATTTACAACTATATTGTTTGAGTTTTTACAAGATTAGGTCATCAGAATGTTTACCCCCAATTTCTTTATCTGTGACAGCAAAACTCTTTCTAGGCGGTAACTCAGATGTTTGATAAATTGAATCCATAGCTGCAGGGTGTACAGCAATTTCATAGCAGTTCTTTAGAATTTTTATCCCCAGAGCTTTCATTATCAAGGGCTCAGAGCTGTTAGTCAGCCACATAGGTCTTCATTTGACTGATACTCATCTTCCACCACCCTTTAAATAAATAAACAAGTCATCCTGTGCCTGCTGTGTGAGCACTGTTGACGTCAGAAATTTAAATTAAACTTGTAAATGAAACTCAGATAAGTTTACTAGTCACATTCATATGTTTAGTCATTGTATGAATCAAGCTGGTGATGAGAGAGCAAAGGCCAAAAGCCTTATTTAAATGCACTGTCCAATTAAAATGAGTTTCATTTTCTCAAACAGAACCTCTGGGTTGTATTTAGAGAAAATTACTATTACAGACAAGACAAATCTGTTGTAGTATAGCTAAAGAAGAGGCTCTGTGATTTGAATGTTCCCACACCAGCTTGGAGAATTTGATCAGGGAGAGAGAATGAGTAAGGCACTTCCGTTCCTCAAGATTTACTCCTGAAATCCCCTTGAGCAAATTACTCAACTGTCAATTTCTCCAGTGCAGCAAAGCAACATTTTGCTTAAAATGCATACATTAAAAGTGTGTTTTTAAGGGAGATCCATAGTTGTTTTTTTTTAAATACTTTGTTTGTTATGTGTCTTTTAATACTTTATTTTACCCAGATTCTGTCAGCCAAACTGGGAAGTGTCCCTGAGATGAAGGGCTCATACGCAAGTGCTGACCCTAGGTTCCTAGCGTGTCTGTTTGTTTGTCTGTTTTTTATCAAAATTTGTTTCAAGTTTTAACAATTACACACCTGGAGATTATGTTTGACAAGTTAATCAAGCTCCCAGCACACTATCATCTATGACATTTTAAATGTGTTTGGAATTGAATCACACAATCTGTGGTACAGTGTGGGTTGTCCATGGCTCAGGAGGTGGAGTGGGTCAGCTACTATTGGGAAGATTAGTGGTTTGATCCCCAGCTCATCCAGTCCACATGTCTAAGTGTCCAAGATGCTGAAGTGGGCAAGATGCTGAATCCCAAATTGCTCCTAATACCACTGTTAGTGTGTGAATGTGTGAGTAGCTGAATTTGGCCTAAGGACTAAGGACTCAAAGGATTTTTTTTGAAGTACAGTCCATTTACCATTTACAACGGATTACCTGTGCCCATGTTTCCTGCCTACACCCAGGAGTATGTGACAAGTCTACAACATACAAGTAAAACTTCTCTTCAGTTGTCCTGAAATGATCTGCTCCACACAAGGAGAAAGGAAAGGGGAGGAGCCAGATGGGTGATTCGGAACCAAGTCAAACATGGAGGAAGTCAGTTCCCTCCCCCAACCCTTTCCAATGCTCGTTCATTAGAGAATGAAATGCACAAACTTGCCGTACTTGTCAAACATGAAAAGGATTTCAACAGGACCAACCTGATTTGCTTTACTGAAGTGTGGTTGACTGAAGATGTAAACAACATCAATCTAGAGGGAGTCTCTCATTTGAGAGAAATACTTCAGACAGCGAAAAGTGTTGGAGGTGGACTACACATGTCTGTGAACACGAACTGTACAGCAAATGTCACAGTACATGAAACTGACTGTTCCACTCACTACAAAATAATGACATTCATTCAGACCACATTACCGCCCCACGAATTTGGACATATTACAATAATTCTGCCAGCTGATGCCATAGTCTCCAGTTACAACAAGGTGCTGTGTATTTCTGAAATTGACCTGGTCTACCTACTTGGAGATTGTAACAGTTGTGATGTCTTTAAACAATATGTAACATACCCGACAAAGCTGAACAAAACCTCCTCAGGGACTATAAGATCATAATGTTAGCCACCCCTTACCAAAGTATAGTCAGTTACTAAAGAGGGCAAAACTTGCTGTCCAGAATATTCAGGCCTGGACAAATGATGGCTGCAGCATGCTGGGAGGATTTTTTCTCTGCTATAGGGACAGATAGAGGGAAATATGGTTTTAGAAAAATATGGAACAATCCAGAGTGAAAACCTTTTCCAGAGTCCTCAGGATCTCAGGTTGGAGCGAAGGCTTACATTTCAACAAGACCACGACAGAAACCATACTGCCATGAAAACACAGAAGTGGTTTCATGAAAACTCCTGTCCTAGAGTGGCCTAGCCATGGTCCGGACCTAAACCCAATAGAGCATCTCAGTGATCATGTCCTACTGTCCAACCTGGTTGATCTTGAACAATTCTGCCAAGAAGAATGTGAAAAACTTCAAAAGAAAGATGTGTCAAGCTTGTAGGATCATTTCCCTGAGGGCTGTCATTACTGCCAAAGGTGCTTTAACAAAATCTGCTGCATCCATTTTAAGATGAGTCTGAAACAACAAAATGTTGATGCATCTTATGTGGATGATACAGTCCTTGCTTGCCAGCAGGGTATGAACAACACATTTCATTTGCTCTTATTTTGACAACAGCTTAGACCTTAATGTCACCAAGACCAAGGAGCTATGTCTAGGAGGCAATTGAAGAGCAGGCAGTGCAGGTTCTACCTACAATCCAATCAGTATGAAGGGCCAGGAAGTGGAGCAAGTCACCCCCTTCAAATATCTGGTAACAGTAATAGATAATATAGCCTCAATCTTCTCAGGAAGCTGAAGAGCTTTAAAACCAACTAGCACACCCTGCCCATGGTTTACAAATCACTAAATGAGAGTATTCTCAATTTTAAATTTGAATCATCTCATGGTATGGAAACCTCTCAGTAAAACCAATGGATGAACTGACACAGGTTGTAAAAGCCAGCAGAATCCTTGGAGACAGACAGCGCACACTCCAGGACTTATATTTTCAATCCACAACCAAAAATGCAATCCAGATCTATAGTGACCCCACCATCCTCTCCACTCAGCATTTCAGT
Organism: Scomber japonicus; assembly: GCF_027409825.1. Classification (NCBI taxonomy): domain Eukaryota; kingdom Metazoa; phylum Chordata; class Actinopteri; order Scombriformes; family Scombridae; genus Scomber; species Scomber japonicus. The sequence continues at coordinate 14,692,864 of NC_070583.1, forward strand.
TGCTGACATCAAACCACAAACTATAAGTCCCAATGGCCAGGAAGAACAGCTACAAGAAATCCATCATTCCATCAGCTGTGGTCTTTCTCAATAAAAGCCTGTTTAAAGCAGCCCACCCTCTAACCACACACTCATATACAACTTTTTTTTATTCATTGATGTTTTTACCATTTCCCTTTAGCCCCCTCCTCTGCCTCACTTGCTTCTGGGAAACCAATCCACTCATCAATTTTATTACAGCCACTTAATCACTTTTGAGATTCCAATGTATCTTAATGTATAATTACTGTGCCAAAGACAAATTAAAATGTTGTGTTAATTTAATGGACAGTAAAATAATCTGAATCTGAAGACAGTAGTGGGTAGAAGCGTGGTTCCTCCATATTTGTGTCAGTGCCATTATGAATGGAAATGGAAACTCTCAAATTCAAGATGAGGCACATGGCAAAGCCTGTCTTAAGGCTCTCCAAACAATGGACACAAAGCATAGCTTATGTTTAGTTTGGCTCTGTCCTTTCCACTGTGTGTAGCCAAGAATTATCGTACAGTTCTGCCCACTGTAAGGCTACCAAGCATGCAGGGAGTACAGCATCTGTACTTCCTAGATGCTGCTGTCATAAAGTGGCTGGATGGCGTTTTTGTATCTCTGGAGAAGATTGTACTTGTCCTGGTCTCCAGTGAAGTGGTTATGTGTTTACTGTCAAGCTCAGTTTGGGTCAACTCAACCAAATTACAAAAAATACGTCACTGTCCGTTTTTTTCACTGGAACTACTTTCACCAAAGAAATATTACTGAAGAAAATGGAAAAAGTGATACAGTGAGGTCTAGAGTAACAGGGACACTGTTTTCTAGAAAAACTACTGATGGTTTGTAAGTTTTCAATGCTATGAGCAGCAAAAACAAAATAACTCACCTGCGTTATGGAAGCAGAAAGTTTATAAAACAGATATCTCAAAACTAAACCAGATATCTCAAGACTATGAATCTTTGCTTGAACAAAGAGGCTGAATGTTGGCAAACTTATATCCACAGCAAGTGGCTAGCTTGCCTGAATATACAGGACATATCTAACAACAAGACACTCAGTGGCACCTATAATCAATACCTTTATGTTAACAATGGATCACAAGACTACTTCTATGTAAAAGTTGTCACTCACAGTGATAAACCCACCAAGAATTATTGCCACAATTTGCAGGCCCTTTCAGCTCTAGCATTTTTCAATTTATTTTCGTACCATACAGCCCACCACCAAACGGCAAACATACAACATTTGCAATTTTGCATTTGCATGAGAACATTGTAGTATTTAGAACCTAAAGAGCCTCTCTCTTATGATATGATAATCGAAAAGGAGAGTGAGTATTAGACTTCCCTTTGGCAATGTGGCAACAAACGACAATGAATAATTAATGATATACACAAATGTCAGTGATGTGTTCACACGTTGATTCTTCTGCCACTAGTGGCCAAGTAGATTTGTACATAATACCAATAATTATTTTTAGTTGAACAGGTATCACATTAAAGTCACAGGGATATGGGTAAAATGTTTGTTTTTTGGGTTTGCTTGTTTTGGGGGTTTTTTGCAATTTGAATTAGCTGATCCATGAAATGCAGTTAAAAAATATGTTTGACACAGTGAAAGAATTGAGTGTTTATGTTTCTAAAGTGGTGGTAGGTTCTTAGTTTTCTCCTCCACAGACTTCACAGCTCCACCCTGTACTTGTGTGGTTCAGTTAATTCAAAAGCAGAGCATCCATTTTTCTCTTCAAGTGTGTCAGCTTCAGTGCTTACTTATTACAGTGTGCTGATTGTACTCTGCCAGTCTATTTAGTCTCTCTCAGCTCCACCTCCTCGTGTGTATGTATAAAAGCAGCATTTCAGATCAGATACTCCTCCACAGTGTTGTTGTGACTTTGAGGTTATCTTTGCATTCCTCTCAAACTCTCCCAGGGATCTGGGGTTGAGAAAAGAATCTCTCCTCACTGCTCATTGTTGAAACTTTCTTCATCTACCATTGGATGCCCAGTGAGACCCACAGTGAGACCCAGGTGCTGACACCCTGAGCTGTTGGTGATGAGAAGCCAGTGAGGGTGCTATTGTTTACCTGACTAACCTCATTCATGATCACACCTCCCTTTATATCTCAGTTTTTGGGACTTTTGTAGTCACTGCTCCCCCCCTCCTCTCTCTCTCTCTCTCTCTTGCCTCTCATCGCTCCTGTCATGTTAACATTGCTCGTTTAACACACTAACATGTGGCTGCCGAGGCTTCAGACATCAGATTCCCCTGTGGATACACAGTCAGGAAATTACATCTATTAGGGAAAGTGCTGGTGACGCTGCAGACGGTGTATGCAGAGTTTAAATCAGCAGCAGAGCCCACAGCCCTGTCTGCTCACAAACTGTAAAAATCAGTCAAGAAAACAAGTGTCACGTCAAGAGCATGTGTGTACCCATGTGCCTGTTTAGTTATTAATTTTGGTGCAGAGGAAAGGGTGTAGAGACTGGGTGGTGACAGGTAACAGCCCTTTATTCCCTGAAACAGCTCTTTGAGCTGTGCTAACTGTCACAAATACACAAAAACATGTCACATTTTAGTTCATATGTTGTTACATTTTATTGTAACTTTAAAGTGACATTTTCCCCAACACTCAGAGTTTCTGCTGGTATAGTAGCTAGTGTTAGCATGATTGTATTAAGTACTAAGTACAGCCTCACAGAGCTGTGATCACTGCTGTTTGGGGATAATCATGTTTTTCATAATTAACTAGATATTCATTCATTAAAAATAATTATACTGAGATGTTCTGTGGAGGAAAACTGTGCTAAATGTAGCCCCTTTTTTGTGCCTCAGACAGCATAACATCATCTAGGAATGAAATTCAATACTTGGGTGCTTTTCTGTTACTATTCTGTAAATTGTATTACCTTACAATGCCAGCTCAGTGAGGAGTGTTATAAGGTGCAACTCTATAAGCTGGCCTCAATATCTATTAATGCAGCTTAAGCTGTTCACTTTAAAGGGGTCATCAAATGCCATCGACATCAGCTGTGGCCACGGGAGACAACATCATGCAGCTCTTAAATTACGGCTATCATTCGTGGTGGGAAGCCATCGCTTTTATGTGGCTGCCTTGCTCCCAGAAATCCATGGGCATTGTGGTTGCGGTGTGTGAGGGACCCCTGTATGTTGGTATCATCTTGTAGCCAAGGGGCAGGGTGCGACTGGTGGGTAAGAGGAGATGATAATCCCTTCTCTGGTGCTCTCATGCAAGGCGATTCATTGCAGGCCAGGCCTAACCTGCACTCAGTTTCTACCTGCTGAGCCAGTTTCTGGATGGCAGCTCCTCCAACATAGACTCACCAATGTGTGTGTGTGTTTATGATTGTCCATATCTTGCCATGTCTGTACATACACTCATTTCACTGTGTGAAACTCTTTGCGTCTCCATTCATGCGTGCCTGTACAGACATGCTTTTGTGTGTGTGTGTGTGTGTGTGTGTGTGTGCGCGCGCTGTGTGTGCGTGTGCGCATGCGCGGTGTGTGTGTGTGTCTGTGCATGTGTTTGTGTGCGCGTGTGCATGTGTGCGTTGGAGGTGACCCATGTAGGAAAGAGGGGGAGGGGCAGAGCGCCTATTTACATTGGCAGCTACACAAGGGGAAATGAACTGACTTCAAAGCGGGCGTACAGCTGAATTGTAAAGGGAGAGAGGGAGTCCTCCACGCATGAGCTGGCATACAGGCTCTCAAAACACAGACAGACATTCCCAGGGCTTGCTCACAGCGGCTCGTCGGCTGCACAGTCATATTTGCTCTACGACACTCATCATGGTCTGGTCTAATGACAGTGTGTGTGTGTGTGAGCTCAGTATCAACCCTATAAAACACTATTCAAATGTTCAGTATTTGAACATTTAGGAGCATATTTGTGTTTTGTTAAAGGGGAAAACAGGACTCACAGATGTTCATAGCCATGTTTCATTACATGCAGTCAGTGGGATCTGAAAGTTTCTCTGCTTATTTTTCACTTCATTTCAGTACAGAGAGAACGTGTGAGGGTACGGTTTGGAAAAACAAAACGTCCTGCTTGTCTTTAATATTTCAACATGTTATATGTTTTATTGTGCAAATTAACCTTTATTTTTCCTTTTTAAATGGTGCTACTCATAAAACAGGAAATATGATTGTTTTATATGATAATTGGAAAATTACAAGTAAAGTGTTCAAAAAAAAGGTGCTACTCTGCACATAATTTACACAAATATTATTATCAAATTACAAAATCTCAGCAATTCAAATGTTAAAATGATATATATATGGTGTGCTAGTGTGCATGAGATTGGAGGGGGATTAGAAGTAGAGCAAAAGTCTCAGGAGCACGAGTCTGTTTCCGTGAACTTAATTGGATTTTAGCTTAACTAAAAATAACTCTTGGTTCAAAGGATTTTTCAGAAATGTGCCAATCAGCCCTTTTTTACCTCAAGAGTCCTTGCTTTTGTAAAGCCACTGCAGTGACCTCAGCTTCTGGCAATGAACTTTGAGATGAGACAGACTTATGGAAAATACAAAACCAGCTCATCCCAGTGCCCTGCCAGAGCTATTTCCTCACACAGACAGATGTGCCGTCCAAACACATGTCCTGAAATCCTGTTGTGTTCTTGTGTTCTAGGGATGCTGCAGAGACGGCCCACCATCGAGGACTTTGTGGATGCACTGGTGTCTGAGCTCAACCTAGACTTTGAGACCTTCATCATGGACTCTGAAAGCTGAGAGAAGTTTTGGCAGCGTGATGGACTTCAACCCTTTACGAGTGAAAGATAAAGCACTAATTATACACAGAGAGGCAGAGCCAGGGGGTGCACAGGATGCACATTCATCACCATGAAGCATTTTTTTTTTTTTTTTTTAGTCTGCTAGCATTTTATGTTATTGGCCTGTATTAAAGTCACATTGACTTATATGATATATTAGGCTAAATATAATGTCACTATTAAAAATTTGCTACCAACCTTGAAAACTCCTGATTATCTGTAAATGTGGATTTGTGGTGACTGTGATGAGCTTTGTCTCATTCACAGTCACCATGCAAACATCTGGGCTCCATTGTGTCATCGTGGGTGCTTTTGCCACAATTCTGCCAGGCTGCAATTTTCAGTTTGTACATATGTTTCTTCTCTTTTTTCAGCACCCACTTCAACAGAAATGAACAATAGAGAAATGCTGTTTATATTTTTTTGTGGTTTTCTTTGTTTTTGCTATACGAGTTCAACACAGGATACACTTCTCTCCAGTTGGTAGATTTGTGATTGTCTTTATTCTCATTAATTCCACAACAACTGTACCCTTGTTACTATCAGTTTTCAGCTCACATGCTAAGCAGAACATTGTTTTTTCCTGATCAAATCAGCATGAGGAAGAATACTTAATCTGTTCTTCCTGTCATGTGGTCATTGTTTAGGCTTTCAATTAATACCGCTCCATCTGTTTTGTCTGTCATGAGTTTCTGGGGGGAGGAGGAGGAGAAGGAGGGTGCAGTGGAGGTCAGAGAGAGAAATACAGCACTTTGGGTTGTGAATTTTAAGTTTGAAATCAGTCTAGTCCCTTTTCTAAAGGGCTGGGGTCTCAGTTATAAACACTATGTTTGCCTGCTATTTGGCTAACCAGCTATATTCATACAATTATATCCTAAATTCCTGCTGTTGGAGAAAATGCAGGAATGTTCTCTGGAAATAGCTGCAAGGAATCCATGGTTTTCTAGTCAGTGAACATGTTAAAAATGTTGTAAGTTCAGTAACACAAATCTGTGTAACAAAGTGCAAACAGGAATTTATTACACTCGTTAATACATACATCATTTAGCAACCACGTTTTTTATATAACACTTGTATTATTCTGGAAAATGATTATTCATTCTAATTATCTCTAAGATTGTGTTACTCCTCGTGGTGTTAAAGCTGCTCAGACTTCAAAGCAAAGCAGAGCCTCTCGTAGTTGTTATCTTTCACTCTGACGCTGCAGAACAAATAGTACAGTCTGCTAGACAAAGCATCTGTTTGCATCTGTTTCAACAGATTCAGACGGTAATTATCAGCTGAGCTGCGACTCCAGCTGCTCCCTGCAACAATGTCCTTGCTTGCCTCGTAAGGATATGAGTCCCGAGGCAGGCAGCGAAGAGCAGCTTCACACGGTTATTGGAGGTGTGAACACGCCATGAGAGAGACGGAGCGAGCTGGGTGGATGCATCACAGCAGCTTCACTGTCTAGATGTGGTGTTTCTCCAACATGTTGCATTGTTTTTTAATCTCTGTGATCCATTCCCAGCTGAACTTTAGGCAGATTATATCAGCACAGGCTCTGCGACTGTGCTTCGGTTAGATTTTGAAACAATGTTTAAGGAGGTGAGGTTACTTAAAGGGACATGTCACTTTTACAAATCAAAATGAGTTTAGTTGATATGAAGTACAACTCTCAAGCCTGTTGGGACAGTTGTGTAGTGTCTCCTGTGGATGTGAAGGAAGCTTTGCGAAGTTTAACTTAAAACAAAAAACACCTGATGATGTCATCGGGTATCTCTGCTCAGGCACTTTCAATGTAAAGCTTGTCTTACAAACTGGGGCCATACATTTGAAAGATAAGGAAGTTTAGAGGGTAGGGAGGGTCCAACAAAAAGACTCCCAAGTTGTAGAGCTGGAAATAACAATTATCGTAATTATTGTTAAATCTTTATTTAGTTAAAAGATTTTTAGTCTTGTAAAGGAGTCAAGGAAAAAAGAAAAAAAAAGTCTGCAGATTGTTTTTTTCCAACCTAATGTCTAAAACAGATCATCTTAAAACTGTTGTTGACTAATTTACTGTTGATCAAATAATTGTTCAACACCTTGAGGTGCATTATGGGAAGTGTAGGATCTAGCTTACAGTAAATTTAAAAAAAATCTCTTTTGAGGCCCTCAATATTGTGGAAGTGTGGTATTAAATAGCTTTAAAAGACTATAAATACAATGAATTAGGGCTTCAATAAATGATTCTTTTGAATGGTTTCACCTCTAAAATAAATGAGTCAGTGCATGAACTTGTTCAAGTGGTTTATTTACAAACATGTAAAATGATATCACGTGGAAGTGACTGTTCACAACCATCAACACTATAACTGGGAGAAGAGAAGCAAACATATTGTCAGAAATGTCTACGTTACAAAAATATTGACCTATGTACTATTTTACAGTATCTACAACACGTTTATCACTTTAACATTCCTCTTTGTCTTAACTTGTTCCATATTTTCAAGATTGTCTTCAATGTGCAACAAACAACTTTTGACAGGTTTTTTTTTTTCTTCACACCTCAAATTTGTTTTAGAACTGTTACTTTTACACACAAAAGCTTCATAACACCAGCTGCTAGATCTGCCGTACAGTTTATATCCTCTTGCATGTGGCGATGCAAGACGTTCTCAAAGCGGAGCTGAGGCTCACTTTGACCAGTCAATACTCCTCGATGTTTCAACTTCATTCACTTTCACCTTCTGAGCCAACAAGTTCACATTCTCTCTCTCTTTCTCTCTCTCTCTGTGTGAGTGTGTGTGTTATGTCATAGGCTACTTCTGGGGACAAATTGAATAATTAAGACCAGTTAATTGGGATTTTTGGGTCAGTGGTTATGGTTAGGATTAGTGTTAGTCTTTAAGAAATGAATGTATGTCTATGTAATGTGACCATGATCTGACATATGTGTGTGTAACCAGCTAACTCCATATGCTGTGGGGACTTACCTCCATTATTGGGGAAAAAAAAAAAACAAGTCCATTACTAAATCATTACTTTTAAAGCAAAGACTTGGTTTAAAGTTAAGATTAGTTTAGGGTTATATTAAGGTTAGGGGAAAGGGTTAGGCAAGTTGCGGTAATGGTGAAGATAAGGATAAGTCTCCAGGAAATGAATGTAAGTGTATGTAATGTCCTCTGAAGTGATGGAAACATGACTCTGTGTGTATGTGTGTGTGTGTGTGTGTGTGTTTGTGTGTCTGTATGCCTTTGCCCTCGTGCTTTGCTTTTCCTCAGCAGTGCTTTTTGTTTGCATGTATGTACATATTCCATTTGGACCCTTTGATGAGGGACTCTGAGGTCAGCTGCAGGCATTTCAAAGAGGCAGTACGACCACACTTGAGAGTGGCTGTGTATGTGTGTATTGGTGGAGTTTTTTTTTTTTTTTTTTTTGGGAGGGGGTAATCTGAAACGGGATCTGGCCGCTGCTGTTGTTGAGTCCAGGGTGGTTCAAGGGTGGAACATGAGCCAAAGAAATCCATGTCATCCTGGAGAGAGAGCAGGAAGAGGAACACAGACGCGCAGCGATTAGTAACGTATCTACCCAGAGCCAGCCAGGGGCCGACTTAAAACAGGATAGTCTTGTCTACATCAAAGAACTCGTGCTATCTCTTGTTTCTTTTACCAGCTGCTCTTCATGGACATACACGCAGCACTGTCCCAGTCCATAAAAATGAAGAGTTATAAAAGGATAGCGTGCAGTAGTTGGAGAGAAGTTGAGACTTGTCTCACAGATTTAGTCTGTTAATGTCATTAGGAATAAGTTAAATGCTGTGAAATTTGAAACGTTAACATCTCAGTAGGGACTGGAGTATTCATATATTGTTTTCTGGAGTGGGAGAGGCCACATTTCTTCTTTGAGAATCATCCAGCAGTTTGCTCTGAGGCAACTCATTTGAAATGCCAGGGGAGTGTCTTGACGCAATCCATAAGATCAGAGGATAATGTCTCCTCACCTTCTTGAGTCGTCGGGTGTTACTTGGGAAGAAGTGCATCTGTCACAGCTTCACTGTAGCTCTGTCTGGTCCTCTCAGGTGAATTCTCTCTTGACCTGCGCTCATCTACTTCCTCGTCCTCCTCTGGTCTCCCTGCAGGTTCTGAGTTCCCAGTCGCCCCAGCAGCCTCTCCAGGTACAGATTCTGGATGTCCTCCTAGCTGCACTGGGTTGCCCTCCTCATCCTGGTTTTTATTTCTGCCGAGATACAGCCATGGTTATTATGAATCTGTTCACAGCCACACCCTGTGGTGGTTCTCTTTCATGCAAGATGCCTCTCTTTATAGAATCTACATAATTAACCACATTAAATTAAATTATGTCTACAGCACCTCAAATAACAGCAGAAATGAGAGCGCTACCCTCGAGGCGGTAGAGCAGTGGTTTAGTATTTACGTGCCTGCTGTTCCCAGGTTATCTGTAGGCGTAGCAAACACTAGCTGATGAGGGAATGTGTCAGGCTCCCACAGAGTTAAGTCAGGAGAACGTGGTGTTATAGTCATTTTCCCACTGCTAAAAAACATTTGTGGTCACAGTGTTGCCAGGTAGTTTAGATAATGGTGTTTACCAACAGCATGTTATGATCCCTATCACAACACCCACTATTTTTAGAAATGGAACAAAAAGTGTAGTCTCCTCACCCATCACTGAGGCTTGTCTGAGACTGGAAGGGACTGTTATCCTGGCTGCGGCCCAGACTGCAGCTCTCATCACAGCACAGAGACGGGATCAAATGGACTGGACCTGAGTGACACACAGAAATGTGTAACTTTGACTTCACGTAAGAAGATGTTTTCCACTGTTAAAGCAACACAACGATGAACTACTGAATTTAGAAAATACTGTCTCAGTGGCTTTACAGTGTCTGACACTAAAACATGAATGTACTTTTTCTTCAGTCTGAAGCACAACCCACCACAGGTATGTCCAGGGCCCAGGTGACACTGGCAGCAGGGTCTCTGGGGGAAGTCGTGGAGCCAGCGGGGGTCCAGGCAGGACAGCTCCGCCCCGCTGTACGGACAATCCTGTGATCTCAGAGAGGTTGCTATGGAGACATGATGGAGGATGGTCAGCCATGGAGAATCTATTAAACTTTTTTCACATATTCATAATTGCAGTTTTACCAAACAGAGGCCATAAACGACAGCTAAAGACATGTTTCATAACTTGGCAACCCAAAGTTTGTCTTTATTAATGGCTTATAACTAATAAGTAAATGATTTATGAAACATCAATAAATCCATTACTTACAACTTATTAACCATAGTAAAGTAGAAAGTGGCACCCTTTTACTATTATATAAATAATGTTTCACTTCAGCTAACAATAACAACAGAGATCAGTTTGGAATGGGGTTTTCTTTCAGAATAACTGCTGCTGTCAGATGAAATCCTCTCAGCTCCATTTGTGTTGACTATCTTACTAAACGTACACACTCTCTTAAGTGTTGGGAAATACTTTACAACCCTCAGGTCCAGGAGGCTGATTAAAATTCCTTTGTATAATTAGAAAAAGGGAAAAAAAACACAACTGTGTTAGCATTTCATAGCAGCTTGGGTGAAGGGCGGGGTACTGAGTGAAACCACTGGCACAATATTTCATTTTAGTAATCACTTTAGGCCATTATGGTGAGATAAACACTTCACTTGTATTGCCTCAGTAACTTCTAACTACACTCTTCATTTTAGGTGAGTTAATTCTTTAAATCTTTTTCTGATTCTTCATCCCAGGATGTTTTCACATGAGCACTTTCAGTCTGAAGAATGCTCCTCATCATACAAGTTACCACAAATATGCAACATCAGGGTTTAAATGCAGCTTAACACTGGAGATCCCAACTGACAGATGAACTGGCACTCTGTGCATTAAAGTACATTGAAAGAACGGTATGCTGCAATGAAGTATGAATGATGAAGCTCAGTATTGTTGCCTCTGCAGCCTTAAGGAAATGAAATAAAATGTGCTCTATTTTGGAAATATTGACTAGAGTACAGATTTTACTGTAAATTCAGTGGCTGTGCACTGAAATGCCAACATCTGGGGAGGACAATTCAAAGTGAAGTGCTTGCTGCATAGAGCCACACACCTGTAGAGAGCAGCTGCAGTGGTGCATGAAAAGTCTTTCTACATGTAAAATGTGACCCTAACTTTAGGACTCTGCCCTGGTTTTAAGATGCTGCTCATTCCAAATGCTTCTAGATGTTTTAACTCACCACTAGGTTTCTTCTCCAGCAGCTGTCTCTTGCAGTAGATGACACAGAGGACCAGCAGAGCCAACAGCACTGTAGCCAGAGCGCTGCAGATGACCGCGGCCAGGGCCATATCCTGGGGACTGGTCACCACCGAGGGCAGAGGCACTAGATTCACACGCCCGCTGCCTGCAGAGGGACACAAAAAGAGGAAGATGAATACAGCTGAACAACAGGGTCTGACATCAAAGCAGTCCTGTGCAGCTTATTGCAAGGTGATGAATACTATTCATATTAGATAATGAGTGAACAGCTTCATTTGAGCCTTTTAGACTTAACAACCAGAGAATCGCAGTTATGAAAGCATACAGGGGCTAACACATGACCAGGTGCAGTTACTACATATTATCCAACACTCCCAAGCTATTCAGAATCGGGTAATGTGAGACAAATCATTCCTTTTTGCCTCGAGCCAGTCATCTCTTTGCTAAAGTCTAATGAAATAAGCAGAGGAGTTCAAAGAGAAGTAGAGGTAGATGTGCTGGCCAGGCTTTTGAAAAAGGTCAGACGTGTGTGTGTGTGTGTGTGTGTGTGTGTGTGTGTGTGTGTGAGTGTGTGTAGGTGTTAGAGAGAGAAAAACATATTGTGTGTCATTGTGTCTACAGTGCACGTATACTGATTTCACGATTTAGCTTCTGTTCAAACCTGCCCGAGGGGGAGAAAACGTGATGTCACTGTTCGCTCCGCCTCCAGGACCCTTCGCACACACAGTCTCTCATTATACAAGTTCTCACAAATACAGAGCATGAGGGTTTAATATGGCTTAGTGCTGCAGAGAACGACGTTCAAGACAGATGAACTGGCACAAAATGTTGGCTTCAGCTACATGTAATTATCCCTTCAGTCATTCACCAGAGAGTCACACTACATGATCCCAATGTAAACTAAAGAGTAGCAAAAAATTCAAAAGACATAACCGGAGCTTTCTATCAACCTCTAGCTGAATGATTTTTTTTTTTAAATACAGAAAATGAACACACAGCAACTACATCTAAGTTATTGTTTTCTAAAACACTTTAAAGCTGCATTACTTGATGGGTTTATTTTGAGGCGGTGGAATAAGCTGTAAACACAACAATTAAATATTTTCACTGTATAAAGTTTTTAATATGAACATTTTTAACACATTCAGCAGGCGTGAAGTCTTATTAGAATTCATTCAGATTTGTGTTTCTGGCCATCTGGTCAATTTGATGTCAAATATTTACTCTCCTTTTAGCTGTTTTGATTTCCACCATCTCCTGGGGGATATATCTGCCTCTTTAGCACTTAAATGTTCCACTATGTTCAGCTGCTAGCTTAAAACTTTGTCTGTCTGATGTTTGACGTTTTTGGAGTCTTATTGCTTAAAAAAGAAGAAAAGAAAAAAAAACTGCTGTCTGCTGCTTCCATTGGTAATGTTAGTATGACAAAGGCCTGTATATTTTTGAGGATAATCAGCTGACAAAGTACACCCAAATGTCATTGAGCCAAACTTTTGGTGATTAGGTAATGTATAGTGAAAAAAAAACACCACATGATCTGATTCTGAAGATTTCCAAGACACCTGGGATCATAGGGACTAAAAATAATAGTGGTTTTCTGGAGTTACATTGAGAAATAGTTGTATAAAAATAGTGAAAAAATCATATTCTGCAGCTGCAAATCACAGCTCGAAAGATATTTGGTGGTATACCAGAAATGAGACTATCTGGACATCCTGCATGATAACTGAAGTATCAGCGGAGCGGCATTACATCAGTATGAGCTGCACGCCCCAGATGACAACTTTGGCTCTCGACATTGTAGCTTTAAGAGCGGGCTGGCGGAAAAAAACAGTAGCACGCCTGAATTCTCAAATTGAGTGACATTTCTCTCTGAGGCCATGTACCTGCGGCTCAGCGTAATTGTCTCTGATCATTATCAGTAATCAAATATAATTTTCTTGATCAATGTATGCTTGATAGAGTGGGTGTGGGTTAATGGAGAGCAATATTAAAAGTCGGCTTGTGAAACAGACTGACCAGTTGCCAACATGTGAGGAAGAAATAAATTAAGAGAGCTGGCTGATGAATATAATGAATTACTTTTTGTTTGAGTCAAATCTTTTTTTAGTGATGGTGTTTGCTTTTCAGTACATTAATCATAAAGGAAACTGGCCTCAACCTTTTCACATCCAAGAGCTCTTTGTTATGCAATGTAAACATTACTTTAGCTTTGGGTAGGTTTTTTTTTTTTTATTCAGCCAGATAGGGGATAAGGGTATTTTAACATTCCTTCTAAGAAGAAAAGAAAAACCTCAAAGCGGTGCTCTAAAGCTCAGTTTGACCCAGAGGCCACAATAAAGCAGCATTTTGATACATAATGTCAAAACGGTGACTTATTTATTGCTATTAAAAAACACAGTGCCAGATCTTAAAAACAGTTACTGCAGCCAACAACAGGAAACAGCCAAAATCACAGCAACTTCTCAGAATAAATGCCTGTGTACGACAAAGCTGGTGAGTTTCTATTTGCATTTAATCCACAACACTAAACAACAAAGCTGTTCAGACACAGGAGAAGACACATATCACAAAAGGGAGAAATGAGTTTAGTATTCACGGTTGAGCATCAAAGTGATTTGTTAAAAGCAACGATTGTAACGATTTTCAGACACGCAAAGGCTGAACTTTACCGGTGACATTTAACCGTTGTGTTTAAGTTTGGTCTTCATTGTCAAGGTCAAATTCAATCCATCCGAGGGGAGCATCATCTAACCCCGAACACAAAGGCGGCTTGTTATCAGAGGCGCAGCAGCTGCAGCAAACACAGATAAACACTGCTCCATTGAAGAGAGCTCACCTGCTGATATTATCTCCACACAAACCAGGCCAATAAACCGCAGCCTTTCACAGACTGCCTGTCTGTTGACTTTATGGAATGCCACATACTCCAAATAAAAGAGGCACTACTTTACACCTCCGAGGGGTCTTTACAAACTCTTTAAAGAGGTTCTTACAAAGGACTGAGCACTGTTTTACCCTCAACTCTGAACAATGACTGCAGTCCTCTTTGCTGTGTACAGTTCAGAGCTAGAAAAACACTGTTTTCTGTCTTATGTTAAGACTCTCGCAGTGGTTCAGTCCTCAATTATCATGTGTGATACAATGACGACCAAAGTTCTTGTTTGATCAGCATGATAAAAAAAAAAAAAAAAAGGAAGATCAAGCATAAGGAGGTTTTATAACATGAAATGTAGCAGTGTATGAAACAGACAAAGCATCTGTTCCGGCTTAGAGCAGGTTTACCAAGAGACATTTAAAGTACATTTTTATCTATAGTTGTATCATGTAGTATAACATTTGAATGATGATAATACTGCAGTTTTACCCATCATTTCCTTGTACAGTAACATGCTAATTTCTCTAATATTATGAACTTCTGAACATGTTCAAAAATAGGATTCAATTATATTATATATATGCATTATAGGCATTATATATGGCTTTCAGAGGTTTGGAAATGTAACAGCTTTGATGACATTTCAGACAGAGTAGGAAATGTATGAGGATAGTTTAAGGAGATGTGAAGCTTATTGTTCCCTTAAAATCCTTCAATCATGACTCCTTCACTTTCATCTGCTGTATGTTCAAGAATGACACAGCCTCTCCAGATGCAAATACGTTTTAACACAACATACACATCTGCAGGATATATTGTAGACCTTTCACATTGTGTATTTCAGGCATTAAAATAGGTGCAACAAGCAATGTGTTCAATCACTCTCTACATTTTTATGTAATCAAACTGTTTACGTCTGTTGGAGTTATTTATAATATCCAAAAGGTGTAACGCCCAAGATGTGTTTGTGATAAAAACACATAATGTGGCAACACAAAACATTATGATTGCTGCGAGGTTGTGGTTTGATAATTGCTTGCTAAGTTGATTAAGGAGAAACTGTCATGCAGTGACTTTGTTGAGCGTGCTTTTGAATATTGAAGGAAAAGGCTTGAATTGCTGGCAGGCGCTGCAGTTAGGAATGTTTCCTGTACGTTGCCAGCTTGGTAGGCTGTGTGGCATCTGTGTTGAGAATTGATTGCGTGAACCTTTGAAGTCAGTCTGCATGCCGCAGGAGCGAATACTGGGACAGTGTTTTCTTTACATTACAAGACAGAGTGTAGAGGTTATCAGGAGGGACAAAGGTTTGTTGGATCCTGTTTCTGCTGCCAAGTCTAACATAAATGGCAACTAACAGGACCAGAACTTACCCCGTTTCTTGATAGTGTATCGTTTGAGAAAGCTGAGATATCCTAAAATATCACAGATAACAAATGTTGTATGGCTAGACTTAAAACTTTGACCGTTTTATATCTTTATGACTACCTCAAAAGATAAAATCCCATCTGACTTCTGTGTAAATCAAGCTGGAGAGACCAAAAAATATTAGCATAAGCTAAAAAAGAGCAGGATTGTCTGTATGTGAATGTTTGTGTCTCTGCATGCGTGAATATGTGTGTGCGCATGTATCTGTCTGCATGCCTCAGTGTGTTAGCATGGTCTGGTCAGCTCTTCCAGATCTACCGTGACAGTGAATAAAACTCGAGCAGATGAAACACATTAGAGGCTGAAGGAATCCATAAAACACAATCTCAATTTTACTCGGCTTCAGAAATCCACTGGGGGAAAAAGGGAGGAGAAGAAAGGAGGGGTAGTTTAAGATTTACAGTCCACCCCAGACGGCGACTCGCCTCCCCTGCACAGCTGCACTGTTGCCCCGGGCCAGTGTGGCCTATTAGAATGATCAGCCCTTTAAGTTTTCACCACCCTCCTCAAGATAACACTGGAGGCAGGGGAGCGAGACTTTCAAACATTTGGAAATGCTCCACTGAGAGTCCCTGTAGGAGCTAACTACCAGCTATGTTCCCAGACACAATGGACATTTTGTTTCGAAAGGCCTCCTCTAGTATCAAAATGGGAAGCTGTGCAGATGGACAGAGGAGCAAACAGAGGGAGGCCAGTTGTCCAAAGGCTGCCGTTCATTACGCAAATGTTAATGCTGCTTGCAACAACATATGAAAGGAATATAAACCGGAGAAGAAAAAAGAAAAAGCCAAACAGATACCGGATGTTCCAATGAAATCATGATTCTTTACATTTGGTGCTCGTGAACAAAGGGTAACTCAAGCTATTTTTTGAGTTGTGTGATGTGCCAGAGCTGTCTCCATGTATTTAACACAGGGCTGCTAAACCTGGCTGGGGCCACTCTGATGCTCTTGCTGCCAAACGCCTCCTCTGAAACAGCTGCAGCCTCCTCTACCATCAGGAAGTCACACTCAATTACCAAAGGTATAAGTTCACTCGCCCAGTTGTTTTATGTGGAAACCTGAAATCATAAGGCTGTATTTAACTACTTATAATGGCTGGAAGAGAGAAGTTAAGTGGATGTGTAGCCTACTGGAATGTGAGCCCTGCTTTGTGAACATACTGTAACACACCTCCTGCCTCCTTTTTGCATAATGGATCTGCACAAAAGGTAGTAAATTACGCTGCTTAAACCACTGCCCTCGCTGTCGTATTGACTCTGGTGTTTAAATAAAAACATGTAGAACAGTGCAGAAGTCTTGGGAAGTCCTTGAATTATCAATGGATGTTTTGTTAAAGGAGGTTTGCTCATTTAATCCAAATTGAGTGCTGAAAATGGGTGGCATGTTCCGAGTTAATATAAGCCAGTGTTGGCAAATCCACTATTATGTTAGTGGTATCCATTTCAACTTTTCAACTGCTCGGCTTGTAAATCTGAGCATTTATTTGCAAATATAGCATAGCTGCTGGGCTCAATGAGACTTAGTGAATGAACTATGGCTCCCTCCGCCCGTTAAAAGGCTGCGGTTCTGGTTTCTCCAAGGACCTTGTGCTGGCATGTCCTGTGCGTATGGGCTTTGTTGTGGCACCGTTGCCTGATTTTTGGTTCAAGCAGCATTTGGCCAGGAGTTCAATAGTGTGCCCTTGCTGCTGATGTTTGCTTTTAGACTATTGTATCCCTGTTGTTTCATCTTAAAACATGACCTATAGTGGGCTGGGATGAATGTTTTGTATTCATGAGAACATTTAACAAAATATCCCACTGATGTTAGGCCAACTGTAAAAGAAAGGAAAGGTGCTTACAGTGAGGCTCATAGGGAGGCGGAGGGTCCCCACAGGGTATACACTCCATATCCTGGAAACCACTTAATTTCGTCTTCCTGTAATATCTGTGGAGGAAGCAAAACATCAAAGTTGATCACGTGGTTAGATATATATCACATATTGGAGTCATAGTCCTCAACATTTTCATTAAATCAAACCCTTTATTTCATACGGTTTACTTCACTATCTAGTAGTCTTCATTGATAGTGGCAGGGTCTGCCATTTCTGCACTCAATTCAGAATAATAGAAAATTGTAGACCTCCAACTTCTTCCATTTGCTGCTCTCAAAAGTCTGGTACATGTAGTATTAAACTGCATTTTCTGAAACAACCAGTAACCACAGATGTTGCCAAACCGACACTAAACTCTTAAGGATTAGAACTTTAAAGATAGTGGTGTATTGCGACACGTTCGTCCTCTTCTTAAGTTATTCTTGTGACAATAACAAATGTTTACAGATAACACAACTGTCTGGTGTTTGTCCTCTCACCCGGGCAGACAGTCTCCACACACGGCGTTGCTGGTGGTGGAGCAGTTGCCCTTCTGGAAGCGGTTGATTAGTCCGCAGTCCAGGCAGGGCTTGCACTTCTGCAGGCTCCGGTCCTCTTTGAAGCGGCTGCTCCGGCAGGGCACGCACCGGGCATCCTCTCCATAACCAAAGCCACATTCCTGAGGGGATTAATGGGAGAAATACACCGGGTAAGAGGTGGGGTCGGTGGTTTGGGGAGATGTGCAGCTGGTGAAAAGAGAGCTTGAATGTGGACGACCAGGGGTGTGGAATTAAAGAATGATCTTGGCTCGCGGGATCAGAGGAGAACAATGGACTGCCTCTTTTGAGAGTCCATCTTACACTGGCAATAATCTCCCTGACTCTCTCAGGATGAATGAGTGGCCTTCCGCTGCAAGACCCAGAAAGGCCAGACATTTGAATAATAAAAGCCCTAGGGGACACCCACTGTTGTATTATTGCTAGTTTATTGCTGCGTTTTTGTGTGACTCCCTCTCCAAGCAGACTCAGTGAGTGTCCTGTTGATTGAGAGGCCAGCAAGCAAAGGAAACGCTTCAGGAAGGGGGCAAGGATTATAGAGAAGTATACGGAGAAAATAAGATGAATACTCTTTTTGTGCTCAACAACTGAAAGTGCACTTAAAAAGCACAGCTTCCTCCTAGTGTGTGACTGATCTAATGTGAAACCACCTTTTGAGGATTTGCTCACCTGAACCAAGCCAAAATCAGGATGGTGCTTTGGAGAAAAACATAAAATAAAAAAACACTCTGCGCTGTTTTTCATTACTATCTGCACCTTTGTTTGGGTTGTCAGATTAATTCATTTCCTTCATGCACATGTTTCTTTGTTATTATTCTCTTTCTAATCTACTCTTTTTTTAACTGGAAAAGGAAAGACTAAATCTGATCAAGTTTTGAAGTATGAATCACTTCCTTTGCTGTGTTAGTTTTGTCTCTTTTCTAACTGGCTCTCTGTCATATCCCCAAAAAGTAAGTTGAAAGGCTGGTGACCTTGATGATAAACTGACATTAACATGACAGCTGATATTACTGTACACCATACTGAGTGAAAAGACCCTGCGGGGATGACTTCATACATTGATCATTCATTATCACCTCCACAGCAGCTGCCCTCCTGTTGTCCAGTGTTGTCGCATTGCAATCCCAAGCCAGGAGGACAGACAGGGAAAGGGAAGGAGGGGTGCTCATATATCATTAAAGTGAAGGTCAGCTTCAAACAGGGCTTCTCTCTTCTCTTCTCTCCTCGCCCGTGTCCCGTTTCACTGCCCGGGCATGCAGTCATGCTGGAATGTGGGCACAAGAGTCTGATATGGGGGTTGGGTTTGTGGAAGCAGGCTGGCGAGAAATAAAAAGGGAGGTTGGAGGCAAAGATGTGATCAAGTGATGGCACCGCAGAGTCGGGACAGAAGATGAGGAATTCAGTGCTTCCAGCCAAACACATGTGAGCCTGACATTGAACCCTTGGGCCAGGCCTGGCCTGAGGTGCACCAGTCAGGGCTGGACTATTGCAGCTGTTGTTATGAACTCTCTATATAAGGCCTTGCTTTCCAGCAGGGCAGGGAGGGGAGAGACAGAGAAAGAGTGAGAAACAGAGAGGGGGTGGTTGATGAGTGACAAAGTGGGGAAAGGCGGAATAAAGAAGACTTGGCTGCCCACAGTTACAAGCCTTTCTGAAGAGAGAGAGGCTAAGACCAGGCAGAGGATGCAGGAAAGTGCCACAGCGCAGGACCCTAAAACTGGAATTTAAGAAAGCCCTGCAGGGTTCGTTCTGTGACCCACTTCCACATGAAAGAAGGAGTCAAAGGAGGATTCATCCTTTCTCAGCCCAGCACTGGCACAAGCTCTGACCATGGGGCACCACATGGCTGCATGGGGGCTGATGCCACTTAGACACGAGCGGGTCAGAGCACTGAAACAAAAGGAAAATGGAGCCAACTTCTGCCCCTCTAATCCCAGCAACACAGAACATCAAGAAGTGATCCCTTTCTTCTTTTATCCCCCCTAACAAATCTCAACAGAATTAACACCCTCCACTGAATGCGACTAGCTTAGCCGCTAAAAGAAAGACTATACCGTTAAAGAAAACATTATCCATAAAACGGGAAGACAGAAAATGTGGCGAATCATCATTCAAGTGTGCTGGTCCCTCTATTTTCATGTTGTACTTTGAGGTGATTTCAGCTCAAAACCCTCCAAAAAAGCAGATGCTTAACATCCCATTTCCCTGTCCTATCTCCTGATCTAGTTTGGGTGAGACTGCCAAGCATAACAGCAGTGTGGAGGGGAGAGAAGCGGCGAGAGAGAGGGAGATGGGGGGGGGGGGGGGGGGGGGGTGGCTGGGACCTGAAGCATGTTCAGACGCAGAGATGTGT
The DNA here is from genome assembly GCF_027409825.1 of Scomber japonicus. NCBI lineage: Eukaryota > Metazoa > Chordata > Actinopteri > Scombriformes > Scombridae > Scomber > Scomber japonicus. The sequence continues at coordinate 14,712,984 of NC_070583.1, forward strand.
CTGAGATTAGGAGGGAATCACAAGAGAGGAGGCCAGCGATCTGATCTGCTAGTGAAACAACGCTGTACATAATGCACGTTAGTTAAAGCAGTGCATTTGGACAAAAAAGACTTTCACAGACTTTCTTTGTTTGCCTCTCTCTATTTTGATAGTTGTTTTTCTGCCTGGCCTCTTTAGTCACTTTGTGCATAAACAAAGTCTGGCCACTTGAATTTTGACCCTTCTGCTGCTAATGCACTCCTTGTAACTTTGCCTCTGCCTCTCTAGCAGTGCCATCCAGAAGTCCTTTGCCCTGAGAGTGTGACTGGAGGAAATGTTACACTCTTGCTCCATACTAAAAGATGTTGACACATCAAAGTAGTGTTCCTGCCTTTTTGGCCACTGGCAGTTTTCCAGCATGCACTGGAAACACTGATCCACCCCTTCTTCCTCATGCTTGACACAGCACAACAGACTTAAATGACAATTCATTTGATAAATGAAAAATCAAATGAAATACACTCGAGAGAAAGGGGATAACGTCGTAACGGACGTTGCCCCTGTGTGGGTGGTTCCTTTAGCTACAGTTAATGTGGAGGGGCTAATTGATGTTTGTCAGCCTGCCTCAGAGCAGCTTCCAGAGGCAAACTTCCAGAGCAAACTGGGGCACATTCCTCTGGGATCTCTATGGCAGCTGCACAGAGGGACTCCAAAAGTCTGCTTCCCTCCCAACAGTCAGTCGTCCCTTTCAGAATATGGACAGATTGTCTTGGTTACAGAGCTCAGACCAGAAGTTGTTCTCTGGGAAACTTTCTCTGAGTGCAGGCCTCGGTCTCCACTGTGAGCCGGCATCCCGCTACCTTCACAGAAAGAATGAGGCAGCCAATTATTAACCAGGACCCCAGGGTGGCTCGCAGCATTCATGCCTGTTGAGGAACATGAGGACTACTGAAGCGTATTACCAACCACAGAGTGCATGTCTGTGAGCGCTGAGATTAAAGGCAACTGGGCTTAAATGCATGTGTGCAACAGATGTCAAGGGTGATGCAGAGTTTTTTTCTTCACCAGTACTCAATGATGCAGTGGAGTGTAACCCACATAAAGGCATATTTATCTGTATTTTCACTTGCAGATTACTGTTTACTTAAAAGTTTTATTATGTAAACGTATAGCTTAAGACATCATTTAAAAAACAGGATAAAAGCAACAAGAACAAAAATCTACTTCTGGAGCCAATGACTTTATAAATTACAGGTATATAGTCCAGCTAGCTAACAATAACAGTAATCTGTCAATAAATCCTACCTTCATTAAGCTGCAATGTTTGGTTTTTGGACATTTTGGAGGCTATAGGCTGCTGTAGACATGGCCTGCTTTTGGTTATGTCATCCCATTTTTTGATAGGTTGCCTTTAAACTTTAAAACAAGCACAGACGAAAAGACAAAAACCTGCCAGTTGAAATTGTTTCAGTTACTTAATTATTTACTATAATTCAACATATGTCAAGAATAATCCAACTTTTCTCCAGTCTTGAAACGAGGGAAACCGCACTTGGATCAAGTAGAATCATCTATATTTAATGAAATAATGATCTGCAAAGCTGCCAATGGAACACAATGATTTGTTACAATGGTTGGTTTTTACCTTTAGCTGTGATTCAAATAAATCAAAAAAAGTAAAAGCAGTCTTGACATTGGCGTATGTTTTGCCAAAAAACCATCAGTGATTATAGTTTACCCACCTTTACATCTCTGCCTACGCTTGAAGGTGAATAGCTGCAGCCAGAGAGGAAAGCCTTTGCTTACCAATCTTAACTGACACTATAGAGACCTGTTTGTACAAAGCACACAAAAACTTGTGGCTAAGGTGGTGGAAAAAACTGTATTCCCAACTGAGAGAGCAGCAAGCTTAGGCATGGCTTGCTTCAAACAGCGGAGACAATAAGTTGGAGAGGTTGCAATAGGGAAAAACAATGGAAGCCATTCAGCTGCAGAAGGTCAAAAGTATGGGTGTGACTGATTAAAGAAGGGTCGGTGTTCTACAAAAGCTTATAACGGCTTGGCTGTTCCCCCCATGAAAGAGAGGAAGTAATAAATAATGTTGTTTCCCTGCATAAGATAGATCTTTCTAAACAGTGATGTTCATTCTTTTCATGAACTCAAACAGTTTGACTTTTTTAAAGCAAGGCAATAATCCAGCCAACAGTTTTTTTTCACTGTAAGGAAGTTGGTTCAACTGACTTGTTATGGATCCCTTGTGTTACTACACCTTCCTTTTCCTAAATAAACAAGTGACAATACTTTTTCCTTTTAGTTGCACTATGGAAAAAGCTTGCGCGTGAACACAGTACTTTAGACAGAAAATCTTAGTTCCTTCAGGTCAAGGGGAAAAAAGACAGAATAAGTCATCTTGGTTCCAACCTTTGAAAGCTCCTGCCCTGCATCACACTGCTTACAGGGTTTACAGTTCCCAAACCGGTCCTTGTACTCCTGTTCTCTGCATTCTCTGGTCTCCTCCTCAGCCCTCACGGGAACCTGAGAGGAACAAAGGACAGTCAGAGATTCCTGCATTTCATCGATAACAGATAAACCAGATTGAACCCAGAGCTATGCATCATAATCTCTCTCATAATAGTTTAAGGGGATAAACCCCTGCCTTAGCCCCTAGAAAACAAGTCTGATACATTTGGGATGAGATGTGATGAAATTTGAATGTCTGTGGGGAAGCTGCATAGTTGCAGTGGCAAAATCAGAGTCTAACGCAACAAAACAAGGACTGCCAAAACCAGAGGATAGAATCTAGCGGGCAGACACCGTCAACTAGGACAATGCAGTGGATAAAGGAAAAATGATAGTCTGTATTGTCAGTGTTACCAGACAGGATTTTAAAGCTGCCACAGTTGCCTGTTTAGGTTAATGTGTGCAGATTGAGGATAAACTACAAGTGTATAGCATTACAAGCATAGGTTATACAATTCATGTGCACAGAAGGTAAAAAGATATAGTCATTCAGTTGTGTTCAGTCATATCTCACAAGAGACTGACCGATATATCAGACAGCCGATATTATCAGCTGATATTGGCCTATCACAGATATATCAGTATCAGCATATATGCTGTCAGATATGCAGTGATTACTCAACTTTTTTTTTTGTTATTTAGCAGCATTTTATGTATATTTGATCATATTTCTTAAATTCAAGTTTAATAAATATGTACATGTTTTACATAATTTATAATTATTACGTTTAATGAAGTTTATCCTTTCAGTGCACTAGTGTCTGAAAAACTGTAAAAGATCATGCCATTCCTTTACTTAAACATATTAAAATATTTTTACTCCATGACAACAGTCAGCTGTCATGGAGATGTGGTTGCAAGCTCTAGAAAAAGCCAGTAAGTGGGCCTTGAGTTGAGTTTTTTTATGTAAAACTTTTTCCAAGAATACACATTCACTCTCACATAGATCAGAATAGACTAGTATCTTATTCAGTATGTGTGCAGGGGGCTATAGCTTTTCTTTTCTTTACAAGGTACACACACAATAATAACATGTTGTACACAGAGAACTAGTTCACTTATATTCAAAATGAATAACACTTACCAGAGTTGAGTATATAACATGTAATGTTAGTACAAGAGAGAAGGTGTGCTGAATTATCCAGACCATTTTGATAAGCCACTTGTTGCCAGTAGCTGAGAAAAGACAGAATAGAAGAATGAGTTCAACTCTGTGTTTTATTGTCTTCTCTCCATAATAAACATTCAATCATTTATCAAGGGAAAAAAAGCATATTTGGGTTGAGTCAGATTTTCTGTGTTAAACACTGCCTTTCTGATTTAATCCCTACTGACTTGCCGGTGAGTCAGTCAGTACAAACATGCTGTGCAGCCAATCTTAACCCCTCAAAACTTAATTTAAAATACTAATGTGATTAGATTCCTCAATGTCCAAAGAAACCAATTTTTTTTTTAATTTCTGGTAATGTACAAGACATCTAGAATTTTTCCATATGCAGACAGAAAACCATAGACTCATGGGTTTAATTATTTTACACACTGTGAAAATGTCAATAAGTCAATACAGAATAAGTGAGTGTTATTTCTAACTTCAAGTCTACAGTAGTTAAAGTGCAATAAGGGTCAGCCTGACTGAATAAAGAAGAACCAGTGAAACATATATAAAACACTTTTCAAGGCATAATCCATATTAAAGCAGGTATACAGGCAGTGGAGTACTAATTAAAACATGTGTAAAAGATAATGCTGTTTAATTAAAGGTGCCATCAGTAGCTGCTATAGACCAGCACTAAAAACCTTCCATTGCTTTAAATGATGGAGACAACACAAATGCTCCAACTCTCCAAAACACGCACTACTGTCACCGTGTAACCAAAAACTACAATTCACTCGAGTATTCAAAAGACTACTAAGTGTTTTTAGTTTTAACACGTGACTCTAAAGCGACATTATTGTTGTTTTCTACAGTTTCCTATGAGGTCTTGTGTTGTGTTATCGTGTCTGTAGGTCTACTGTCTTCTGAAATAAACCAAACGCTTGCTCCGCGCCTGTAAGTGCATTAGCTGGAGTATCCCAACACTGCCGGAACTGATTTTTAGAAGTAGAAGAAGGTCTTACCTGTTGAAAAAGGGTTGCCTGTGGTTAAAAATAGTAGGTCTTACAGGTCGAAAGCAGACCGGTGAGAGGTGTGGTGGTGTGTTTCCCGCACCGGTCTGCTCAGCATGTCAGCGCTGCTGCCCCAGCTCAGCTCAGTACAGAGCCGCAGATCCAGCACACACTGCGCCGAGATCAAAGGCGGAGAGAGGCGCGTGTATCTGATCTGTGATCAGCCTGCCTACATCAAAGACCCGCTTCCACACACCGCTGCCGCAGCACTGACCGCCCTTCTACTCTGCTGCTTTTCTAATGCAAGTGAAGCAGGATAGTACAGTTTAAATGTCCAGACAGAAGAAGAAGAGTACTCTGAAAACAAGCTCTCTCTCTCTCTCTCTCTCTCTCTCTCTCTCTCTCTCTCTCCCTGTCTCTCTGTCTCTCTCTCTCTCACACACACACACACACTGGGTGGTGTGTAAGTGTGTGTGTGTGTGTGTGTGTGTGTGTGTGTGTGTGTGGTTGATCTGAAGGCTATTACATGGCAGTCAGTGCTCTGAAGTATTGAGCACCAGCCCATCAGCACCCAAACAGTGGTGCGGGGACCTTCAGTGGTCCATGACGTTGTCCCTGGGGTCCTCACCATGATGAAATAAGATTTTAATACATCTTTTTTATTCTGAAGGATATTATAGTGCCAGAGATCCAGAAAATTGCAACACAATAAAACAATAGAGTAATAAATGTAAAGTGTATAAGGTGTAACATTTTTGAAAAGATGACATCAAGCGACTCTGGCAGGTCACTAAAAAGTTTAATTTCTAATTTTTAATAGTTTAATATTACAGTTCCCTTTCTAAAGCTAACCCAGTAGCAGAGTATTTGGGACCACTGGTTTCAAGTCATAGAGCTGCTCATAATATGTAACGCTGTTGTAGCCTATAGTCTCATGTCTGTTTGGAAGTTGTCGCCATTAAATTATTTGGGGAGCTTTCATCTCAATGGGCTGCAGATGTCATGACGTCAGCGTGCTGTTCCCGGATTGGCTGAGCCTCAACTGACTTGTTAACACATCTGCTGGGGAAGAGCAGGGGTCAATGTCAAATTACTCATTTTGTATGCTCACTGGTAAACAGATACTTCATTCAATGAGACAATATCTTTTGTTTGGGACTTCAAAATGTTTTTGGGCTTGTAGAATATGTTCTTTCCAAAGCTAGTGGAATCAAACCTATTCACCACATAAAGAATCCCACTTGCAAGAAAATACTACAGCTGCTATATGTTCATGGAGGATTAAGCCAAGACTTTCTACAAATATTATATTTTCTGACAAAGTCTAATTGTATGAAATTGCCTAAAAGGGTTGTTGATATGACAGTTAAATTGATGAAAATTGAGGAGACTGCTGTTTGAGAAAATAAAAAAAGACAAGTTGACACAAAATGTACAGGATCATATCCACCTCTGGCAAAAAAGAGTGTTGTGTGCACACTGGTGTGTGTCTGAACCCAGGCAAAGACACAGAGGACAAAAGTTCAACTCTGCAGCAAACGTACCCAATTACTGTACATGTCTGGACATGTTGTATATCACTTCCAGGAAAACACAAATGTAACTAATGTTACACAGCCTAACATTAATTGTGGATTATTAACATTTTCTTTGCTTCAGGTATGCAGCATTCAACAAGTCTGTCATTATTATTACTATGCAAGTGTGAGTTAAAATGTGTTGTAATGCTTGTAGCACCTTTTACATTTTTGTTCTGCTTTTGTAATCATTGTGAAATATAGTGTTGCTTAATAAGTCACAATATAAAACATTGTGATTTATTTATTTCCAGTGTTGAGGTCAAATCTGCTGACAGGTGACCTGCACGTGGTCACTGTGACATGAATCACCTAGCTGCAACAGGATGCTACTACTGTCAAAGCTTCTCCCTCCTGCAGCAGGAGATTCAAGCTTTGGTGCTGGCTCCATCTACTGGGAGAAAGGTGTCATGCTTTATTAGTGGCTCTTTACTGTTGCTGAACAATGATGTCATGCTCACTGTGTCTTTAAACAAGTTTTTAAAGTGTATGGAAGTTACTTCTACTCCACAGGATTATATCATGATGGTTTGTTTTTGTTTATTATTCTATACTATTCTATGTTATTCTATTCTATTCTATGTTATTCTATGTTATTCTATTCTATTCTATTCTATGTTATTCTATGTTATTCTATTCTATTCTATTCTATGTTATTCTATTCTATTCTATTCTATTCTATGTTATTCTATTCTATTCTATGTTATTCTATTCTATTCTATTCTATTCTATGTTATTCTATTCTATTCTATTCTGTTCTGTTCTAGTCTATTCTATTCTATTATGTTCTATTATATTATATATATTATATTATGTTCTGTTCTGTTCTGTTCTATTTTTTTGCACATTCCAAGTCAAGAAAAATCAAGTTTGCTATTTTCTATTCCCCAGTATATATCTTCATATTTGTGTACACTCCATATAACATTTCATGGGAAGTGGAGTCCTAATCTAATCAATTCAATAGAATTAAATTATCCTACAATCTTAGTACCCCTATAATCTAACAGCGCATTCCATATCATACCCCTAGCAGGACTTCTATTCTGTTCGCCCATCCCATATTTGCTGGTGCGGTGTCCCAACCTACAGTCTATGGTCCCAACAGAGCGTCATGCAGTAACTGTCGCTTTAAGAGACCTGTGCAGTGTGCAACCTGCAGTGTGAAACTGTGCCGAGGTGTTCGCGACAGTTAGATTTTTCACCCTGAGGCTGCTTCCATGAAAACAAGCACCTCTGGAGTGCTCGGCCCGGTTACCCTGGTATTTATGTGACCATTTAAGGGAACTTGCTCCCTCCCCTGCGGTGCAGAGGACAGGACAGAGATGCTGCACTGATGCTGCTGCTGCTGCTGCTGCTACTTTCATGACGTGAGTATCCCTCTTTCTCTCTCTCTCTCTCTTCAATGCGGCATTGTAGGCTACTGAGGTTAGATATCGCTTGTGAGCTGGTGTTTAGTGTTTTACATATACGGACATATTAAGGTTATGACGCGATGCATATTTTACCTACTGAATCAAAATGAGTCTTATGAGGAATAACCTATAACAAAGCGGTGTGTACATTGTAGTATCTGCTTAAGTTTGACATGTTTTTGCCCACTGTGTTTTTTTTTTCTTCAAAAGATGGTGTTTATCAGATGGATAGATTTTAGATTATCTTCGGGAATAAACATGCCACTGAGAGAAGGTTTATGGGAGTCCTTGAATTTTAAGTGATGTCACTTTTCGACGTAGGCCAACCGTGCTGGTGTTGTCAAAAACATTGCACCACATTGAAAGATGCTTTCAAAACATCAGAGAGATTTAGCAGAGGTATGACCTGCACAAAAGGTGTCATCACATGGGTTTATAAAAACACAGCTTCTGTAGACTAAAGTCAGTCAGAATCCAAACCAATCCAAAGATAATTGAATGAACAATAGATTATCTTAATATATAGCCTAGTCTTGAAACGGTGTAATCTGATTAGACCCTGGACGTTAAATATGTTGCAGAAGGAGAGACCCTCTATTTTAGCCACTGGATTTAATCTACAAAATTGATGTGCGCATCAACTGCAGTGTGCAGCTGGCGTCTCATCCTTTTAGTGTCGTGACTACAAATCCCAGAATTCAGCAGCGGAGGCCACACAGGCTAGTCAAGGTAACACAGCTGCAGTCATCAGTGTGGAAACATATGGGTCATTTTAAAACTAAAAATCTGCCTTGCAATTAACCAAATACATAGTGGAAATAGAAAGGATGTGCTTGACCAGTGATATTTGAACTGCAATGTTATGTCAACAGGTGACTGTATGGAGTCTAGAGTGTGCCAAAAATGTAATTATTAGGCTATTAGATTAAGATTCAACTATCCATTGAATAACTAAAAGTGGAAAAACAGCATTATTTGTTGCCAGTTAATAGTAGGCCTACTAATTACCTATTCTATCTTTAAATTATAAATTAGTGACTGCACTTCAGAAGGTTGCTATTCCATTTATTTATACTAGTGCAGTTTATACTAGTGCCGTGCAAATTCCATTAATTGTTCCAGTTAGCCATGTCTGTCAGTGACTGAGCATGCATAATACCAGAGCGCTAGAACTGGCTCACCTAAATGCAATACAGTCATCATTAATGTTACTAATTCCATTGGCATGTCAAAACATCCTCTGTGTAAGATAGGCCAAAGAGTGCTTATTGATAATTACTTGTTATAATTAAATAGCCATTCAAGTCATTGTGTTTGATTCAAAGTTTAGAGTTGCTTGTTACTTGAGGAAGCCAGCAATTATGCTTTGTACCTTCAAATCCACTGATCAACATTTGTTAATGGAGCTGAAAATATTGAATATTTAACTTGAAAAGCAGGCTATATCAAATCACTATGTGTAATGTGCACAGGGATGTTATCTGGTTTTTAGTTTATATTGTAGCCAAAGGCAGCATGCAACTGTTTTCATAAGTGTGCACTGATAAAGTACAACCTGACTATCACCAAACAGCAGGTAGGGTTAGCAACTGACAGGGGAACAAGGTGGAGCATAATAAACCCACCAGACATGTTAGTCATTTTTATCATAGGAGGAGTGAAGACCAAAACAGAGACAACAGAAGACTGAATATCACACTTAAATCCATCGTATGGAATGAAAATAGATAACAAAAAAAATTTAAGGTTTCTCTGTGTCTGCTGGTTGTGTAAATAGACGGGTTGTTACCATGTTAGCCATAACTTTTTATTTTTTTAACTGATTATGGTCAAGTTCGACTTTCTCCACTTGTTTGTCCCAATCATAGACTGTAAAAAGAAGGTCCCAATGCAAAAAAAAAAAAAAAATCAATTAATGCAACTATAACTCTTACCAATCATACCAGCCTTTCCAACACAGATGCTCATTGTATGAACTGATGGCTCAAGCCCATTTCAAACATTGGAAGTTCTCCAAATGCTAGTCTCCAATCATTGTTTATGCAGAAAATCAATAGTTTTACTTCCGGAACACTGGGCTCGTAGAATAGGCCAGAGGGAGGCAGGGGGGGGGGTCTTCTGCTTCTTTATCATCTCTGCAGATTGTGAAAAGGAGAAATAAAGTTACGTAATGTATAGGTGTAGTACATTCCTTTAGATTATATTTAGATTATTAAAGTAATAGTTTGCAGATAATCTAGCTAATGTGTGGCACATAAGAGGTAGGCCTACATAAGAGTTTTGAATGAATTAAAATTAAGAGCATAGCGCATGCGCAAACCCAATATATCGTTTTTCATTACCAAACTTTTTAAATCTTACACTGACACCAGAAAATACACAGTGAACTCGAAGAAAATGTACATTAGCTAATTTTAGTGCTCGCAGAATCCCAGCCCAAAACAATAGAGGTAGTTGAAAGCTTTTCGTGTGTTTGTCTGGATTAAGACGACACAGAAGTAACCGGGAGTGAATCCTCTCGCTTCGTCTCCATAGTTTTCGCTGTCGTACTCCGAGACGAGTAATTCATTATTATTAGAACATCGCCTTTGAAGGAATCAGTATGTTAATGGAGGGACATAAGCATGTCATTTGCTGTAGCTGCTGTTGTTATTGTTTCCAGGAACACAGCCTGTCGTGAGATGTCTCATCTTTTTGACCGGACCGTGAACGGGACGCATTGGACAGATACAAGTGAGTGTGGTTAGTGGGGATAACGGTCCTAAAGAGGCTAAACAAATCACCCGGCACCGGCTATACATGGTTAAAAAAAGCTGCTTCACAGTCACCACAACATATTGATTTTATTAGTATTCTTGTGTCGTATACATTGCCAAACACAGGCTGTGTTATATTTATCTCACAGTTTTACAGACCAGGCAGGTGTTTAGAGGAAAATTAACGTTTTTCTTCTGTTACGACAGGGGTGGAGTATCCCTCCGCTCGGTGCAGAAGATAGTCCAATGAATGTGTGTGTGTGCTGGGACACATAACCGCAACGAGATGGCCAACTGTCCAGACCCATGGTAAGTTTTAAGTTTACTGTATATGCCCACATTACTAGCATATTGAGCGTTTTTTTAATCCTCCACTGCTTGTGATGTTATGGCTGTTCAAGTTTAACATGACGACCCGGAATAACATTTCTCAGCCTCACTAGCTGCTGTGAAGTGTCAGTCATGTATTTTCTTGGCATAAGGTGCTACTGGTTCAGTGCGTATATTGTTATATGGACTGATCTGGTGAGCTTTTTATCCATCCTGTGCTGGCTGCCACACCCACCCTAGCTACAGAGAATGCACCACTGTGGACTTGGCTGAAGTGTCCAGTCAGGAGCCCTGCTGCTGAATAAGCAAGATGATTTTGCTTTTAACCTCTTCCCAGGCATCCCTATTTTTGTGCACAAGCCTGAAAATAATATACCCCAAATAAAAAGCTTATTGTTCAATTCTGTGGTCTCATTTGAAGGGGAACTCTTTAAATTTTTTCAACCAAAAAGTCAGAATAAGTGGAAGTGATCCTGAACTAGAGTTACAGTGGCTGAAGTCTCCCATGGGTGGGAAAGTGTCATTTATCAGATTAAAGAACTATTTCATAGATTTTCAACCTTATCTCTAGTGATCCAAATTAGGAATATAATGTGAAAAACATTTGTATTTGCTGCAGATGATCTCTGTGTCTCTGGGTCACAGCTGCAAAATGAATTGTTCTTCCGGCACCAGTGCCGTCATTTGACGTACACATTGATGCATTTGGGGACAAGGAATCAGACACAGCTGAGTGTGAAGAAGGGAAGCATCCACCAGAGCTATGTTACAGTGGCAGCCACAAGAAAGGCACTGCAGCTGGAGTAGCTTTACAGCATCAACCAGTGACCATCAAGTAGAGTCAGAAAGAACAGAGACACACTGAGAATTTTACTTCAGCAAACTTTGCTGTGCTTTGGTAGACCTGGTTTTGTTTTCTGACAGAATATTATATAGGATTTTAAAAGTATACTATGCAAGATTTTCCTAAAAAAACACTAGACTCATACAAAAATTAAAGTAATAGTTTGCAGAAAATCTAGCTAATGTGTGGCACATAAGAGGTACATAAGAGTTTTGAATGAATTAATATTAAAAGCATAGTGCATGCACAAACCCAAGACATCATTTTTCATTACCAAACTTTATAAATCTTACGCTGACACCAGAAAATACACAGTGAACTCGAAGAAAATATACATTAGCTAATTTTAGTGCTCGCAGACTCCCAGCCCAAAATAATAGAGGTAGTTGAAAGCTTTTAGTGTGTTTGACTGGATTTTCCTAAAAAACACTAGACTCATACAAAAATGATTCCTCTGAATCATCATTACTTATCTTATTGCTTATCAACAGAGACTCTGCCCTCTATCTGTATTATCTTATTATTTGCTGTCTTTGGGATGCAGGGTGTGAGGTTGGGAATTGGGAAGGGAATTGTACCGTAGTGACCAGGTTACATGACTGACTCTGTCTCTCTGCTCTGCTCTCTGTCTCTGTGTCATGGATGTATAAAGTGATGCAAGTCTGTGTATTTGCTTGGCTGAGCTACACATACACAGAGCAGAGAGGCCACAGTGGACAGGGTGAAGTTCAAATATCCATCCATAAGTGCATCCACATATGTTATATGTTATGAATATTGTTATATATGGACAAAAATACACTTATAGAAATTATTTATCACGATGGGGATGGTGGTCACAAGTGCACAAGACATATTTGATGGCTTATATCTTTTTAAAAGAATCAGCTGAAGGAGAGTAAGACCACTCTATTCCTACTCCTACACTTTAGGCTTCTATTACAAATTAAAAGGAAATCTATTCAGTATATGTTTATGTGGAATTCAAAGGAAAAGTAAAAAAAAATGTGACTACCAACCCTGTTCTCCCCTACTACATAGGTGTCCTAGTTTTGAGAAATCACCATATTCACACTGGCGAAGTTTCCCTTTAAAGGGGTTATGGCTACTTATAGGTTTGTCATGCATAAGTGAAACATCCATGCAGTTCCCTTTAAATAGCAGCACAGGTCATTTTAAGACTGTGGTAGTCATCAATATAATGGCTACAGAGGCATATGATGGTAGGTTTACTGATGGGAAACTGCACGATTCTCAAGAAGTGGTCAATGACCTTGTCTGTGTAAAATTCTTTCAATTGGTTTAAAAAGTGGATATTTTTTAAGGTTTTAAATTACTCACTTTTTTAGGGCAATATATTACTCTGTAACTTAATGCTCTGAAAATCAAAGTCTACAGCTTAAATAACACTAATGGACCATGAACAGATGGACCTGGTGAGGTGGCCATTCTCATGTTTCTTCTAAACTTAATTGTGATCAATAATGACTAAGCAAGGCGTGTCCTCTTGAGTAGAGATCAAATTTGATGACTCTTTTTGCTTTCTGTTGAACTACCGCGGCTATGCACATACAGTAGAGTAATCCAATGAGGAAAGATTTAATTCTGTGCTTTATATCAGTTTTGAAGGTCATGACCTAGTGTTGTACATGCACGGATGATGCCATATTCAGAAATGTAAATGTTTGGCGAGCAGGTGGTCAAGTGGTTAAGAGCGCATGCCATATATACAGAGGACCCCGGTTCAAGTCCCGGCCGGTGGACCCTTCTGCATGTCCCACCCCCCTCTCTCTCCTTTAATTTCCTGTCTGTCTATTGTCAAATAAAGGCATCTATGCCAGAAAAAGTCTTTTATTGTCAACTGACTGAAAATGGTCGACTAAAACAACATTTCTTTCTGTATTTTTTAGGTTGCCATGGGTGACAGTTCGTCACGAGTACCTTGGCCTGAGGTCTTACCAGGTCTCTCCTTCCAGATTGGTTGGCGATGTCAAGCAGTTGCTCTACGAGGAGACAAACCTGCCTGTCAGAGAGCAACGATTGACTCACAATGGGAGAGTGGTATGTCTGCTTTGTCTATTAACAACTGGGTTAATATACTGTTAACATATACCAAAATGTGCACTTGGTAAATGCTTGAAGTAAATCCAAGTGTATCTAGATAACAGCTGGCTTCACTGAACTATACCTATATTTTCAGTCATAAATAAATCAGATTGGTTAACTCGATATTGCAGAACTTGCTAGGATCTGGTCTTGGTCTTATTTTGTTCCATCTATCATTTTGGTTCTGTCATATTCCTCCAGTGACTCAACATACAGAGAAAAGGAAGAACTGAGCTTTCTTTCTGTGACGGTAGATAATTGCCAGCAGCCTCTTGCCATAGCTGCAAGAAGAATGCTGTGAGAGTCATCTAAACCATTCACAGTGCCCTCATTGTTAGAGATGTTGTACACCAAGTTTCCCAGACAGGTTTAATTTGTATTTACTGTTAATAGTTAATTTAATCATTTTGTTTTGTCACTGATCTTATGACAGTAGAACAAGTAAAGGTTATCACAGGTTATCTATCTATCTATCTATCTATCTATTTTGTCTATTAATCCAGCTATACATGCATAAAGGAATGGATTTAGCACAGGGCTCTGTTGGATTGTTGGCCCTGAATACAGTTTCAGCTCAGATGACTGCAGTATCATCAAATGGTGTGAGTCATACTGTCGGCAACATGACCAAGCACCCCATCATCATAGTGTATTGAACAAAATGGGGTAGTTTACTTGCTGCATTTGTAGCGCTGGAAATAAAAAAAAATTATGTTTTCAGTTTGTGGTGGTGTGTGATGGTTCTCTCAGTGTAGGACCAAACATGACTGGAATTGACCCTGTGTCTTGGGGCACAGCTGATGGAAAGCACCAGGTGGTGGTCAGTCACTGGCAGCACCCCTGATCTCATACTCAGAAATTAGCTACAAGCCACGCCTACAAACTAATACCACACACCACAAGGTCAGGTCCCACAACCCAGAGAGGCATTTTACAGTAAGGCAGTACTTTAGTTCGACTTTTGTTCTACCTTTGAGTACGTCTACATTTCATGTTGCATTCCTGCTCTATCTGATGCAATTACTGTAAAGATGTCTGATGGAGGAGACGCTGTGCCAAACACTGTACTTAGTAGAGAAGTGGTCTGCTTTTTAAGAGACATTAAAAGGAAAATTGAGCTTGTTTTGAGTTTCTTAAATATTTTTCATTCTAAATATCTTTGTGTGCTTTTAAATTAAATAAATTATTCAATTCAGTAGCCAAATGAGGGAATACACTTACTTCTACGTGTTAAAAGAGAGTAATGTTAAATATAGAAGGCACTTATGAATGTAAATATTCAGTTATATGGCTGATTAAGTCTGAGTATATACAGTGCGACTAAGAACTTAAACACAATATCTTACAGGGTTCAAACTGTGACTAATAAAGCTTGTAAGCTGTTTCTTTACCACATGAAATATTAATATGGCCCTAAAGACTAAATATAATTTATCCCAAGTTGCATAAATGATTATTGCACTGTGCATTGGGCATGATGAAGTGATGGCTGAGGGTTTTGTGCAGGGCTCAGTTTGCCAGGCAGCATGTTTGATCTGCAAGAACTGCTGAGTGTAGTGGGTCACAGAGTCACCTTGAAGAGCCCCACACATCAGCAGCAGTATCAGGCCTGGTGCCGACTCTGGCTCCCTGCTGCATCGATTATGAAAGATGCACCAGGGAACAAATGTTTGTCACAGTAATGTGTGCAATAACGCTTTTCAAAAGATTTAACAGTATCAGGGCTCAGAGACAATATGGCACATAACTCTTTATGGGAGGACAACTTTAAAGCTGCTAATAGTTCACATAAAAATGGCAGTTCAGTTCTAGTTGGCTTTCAAACTGTTTTATAAGTGCAGTGAATAATAAAAGACAGTTCATGATGGGTGCTTTGTTCAGCTTTAATATTTCATAATCATAACTTTTCTTACATACATTACAGATAATTCATCTTTTTTTAAAAACTATTACTGTTTCTAAATGGAAGAATTTCCACATGACATTTTCTACATGTATTGCAATAGATCAAACTAGAGCTGCAACCATTGGTCGATTATTCAATTCGTCAAAAATGCTCCTCTACAACTAACCATCCATTGTCGAATTGTTTTCTTTGGTAAAATATTGTGTTAATTTAAAGTACTCTCTGTCTCCACATCTACTTTTCCTAGCTGGATGACAGCACACAAGTCGGGACCTTGGTGCCCACAGGAAGCCCAGAGGTATCTGTCACACTGGAAGGAAGAGGCCTTAAAGGGGGAGGTAGGATTAAAACCACCACTCTGCAATAACTCTTTGCAATAAGCCAGTTCCCACAGCAGTGATGCTTACTCAGCTTTGCTTTTACAGGGAGGTTTGGACAGACTACACCGCCACTAGTTGAATTTCTGAAAGATATTCTCAGGAGGTACCCGGAAGGTGGACAGATTCTGAAAGTGAGTGTCATGCTACATGATTTTTCAACTCAGAAATAAAATACAGCTTGCATCCTCCTCTACTTTATTTAGATGATTAATCCTCTACTGAATCCAGATGAATTGGGGAAAAAAATCATAATCAGGTTCATACTGACATGGATCTCTAAAATGTACTAAAACAAACAGATTTAGCTTGATTCTGACACACCCTGACTTCTCTTTCAGTTATTGTGTGAACAGGCAGTTTTGGAAGATGTTTTCCCCTGGAAGGCTATGACATTAGCATCATGTGGTTTGGAATTAGAACATTTGCCAAACTTGCACAAAAACAAAGTATAATTTTAGTTTGGCCTTCCTTGCTCTCATCAGCTATATTACCATGAATGGCCACAAAGTTTCAACAATCAAAGGATCATAGTCCCACTAGGGCCATGCACTCTAATAATACAGTCATTTTGCTGTAAGGCTTTTTGGATAAAAGCATCCACCAAATAAACGGTTGTCATCGTCATCTCTTGTCTTCATGAGTGTTTGTTTCAATTTGCAGGAGCTGATCCAAAATGCTGAGGATGCTGGAGCCACAGAAGTCAAGTTTATGTACGATGAGACAGAGTATGGAGTGGAGTCACTGTGGTCACCTGATATGGCTCAGCATCAAGGTTAGTAGTTAGTAAACAGGTAAACAACACAGAATAGCCCAGTCATCAGTGATCAGACTATCCAAATTGTTAGGGCATAAGTTCAAGCCCTTGTGTTGGCACCTCCAGGCGTCTGTCCTGCTGAGGTTTTGTTGAGAAGCCGTTCTATAGCTGATCCTCTCCTCTCACCTCCCTCTGGGCAGGGAAAGGCAAAACATAATTTTGTTACAGGGATTATAAATACAATGCATTATTAGATTGCAGCTATTATTATCTCAACTTGCTTATGCTAAATCTGATTGTAAGTTATTGTATTGCAGGTACGGCATTGTATGTCTACAATGATGCTGTGTTCACTGTGGAAGACTGGAATGGGATTCAGGAGATTGCGAGGAGCAGGAAGAGAGACGATCCTTTAAAAGTTGGAAGATTTGGGATTGGCTTCAACTCTGTCTACCATATTACAGGTAAGGATTGTCATTTGTTCTAGTCTGAAGAAGAGCACGTGGCTTGAATGTCACTGGTGGATGTCTCATTAAATAGCATCTAAGGGAGCTACAGTGACCTTCATTCTATTTTACATCCTGTCTTTTAACTCAGCACCTATTTGAACTTTTTTGTTGTCATTTATTCTATCAAATATTTTATTTACAGCCCATTTCTTAATGTGGAATAACTATTCAGAAACCATGAATTTTCAGTGCAGTAAAGAATCTTCCCTCCAAAAGGTTTTATACCTATGTAAGGATAGCAGAATTCCCATTCCCACAAACAAAAATCCCATTAAAATGCACTGTAAATGAATAACTTCAGCTGTTCATTTAAGCCGAAGCAAATCAGATAAATTATGTCAAGAAATATTTCTAATGTGAAAGACTGCTAGGCAGTTTTAATGGGAGCACAGTTTTTTTTTTTTGTGATCAATTTTTTATTATTCATATATTTGTCATTTACAGGAGGGGAATCAACTCATAATAATCGCCTATAGGTATACAGCAATGGGGGAGAATCAGTCCCCCTCCCAGACTCCCAGTTTCCCTTCTATCAACCCTCTAGCCCCTGGCCAAGTAAGCCCGGGCAGTATGCAGAATTAGGAAAAAATCAAATAAAAATAAGCAAGCAAACAAATCCAAACTAAACACACACGCGCGCATGCACACTCCCAACCAAGATCCCCATGAATCCCAGATCCAATACAAATATCATAAACCAATAGTATATTAAAAAAACTATGTACATGTAAGGTATAAGTATACAATCTGGAAAAGAAAATAGAACAAATAAAGGACAAGCAGAATGTAAAGGGAAAAATAAATAAATAAATAAAATAAAATAAAATGGGAGCACTGCTAAAGTTTTCAAGCAGGGAAACCATCCATTAAATCTTCAATAGAAGTGTCAACACTTGATTAATATGCTTCCGTTTTCATTTATAGTCTTTATTTTTTTCTTCTCAACATTTCAGATGTTCCCAGTATATTCAGTGGAGACCAGATTGCCATGCTGGATCCTCATCAGACCCTATTTGGAGTGAATGAGTCTGGACAGTGTTGGAACTTGAAGACAGACATCAAAGAGATCACAGAACTAGCTGACCAGTTTTCTCCCTACATTGGAATGTTTGAGAGCTCTGAAAAAACCATAAAGGACGGCAGCTTTCCTGGAACGTTGTTTCGCTTCCCGCTCCGCATGAAACCCTCCCAGCTCAGTAGCAACATTTACAACAAAGAAAAAGTTTTGGAGCTCTTTGAGTCTTTCAAAGCAGATGCAGACACAGTTCTCCTCTTCCTCAAGAGTGTTCAGAAGATCTCCCTGCATGTGCGTGAGTCTGATGGCACAGAGCGCATGCTGTTTCAGGTTACAGCAACAGAGAATACTGATGATAAGCTAGAGAGACCCAACTCACTGAAGACTCTGGGTCAAGCCATAGATAGCTACAGCAATGGTGTTCCCAGCTCTACCGTCACATGCGTCACTTACCAAGTCAACATAGAGACCCAGGATGAAACAACTAAAGAGACTCAGAGAATGACATGGCTGGTATGTAATGGAGTTGGGGGCAGAGGCATGTGTGCTGAGTTGGACTCTCTGGCAGATGACCTGAAGTTCATGCCCACCATTGGCATTGCCCTGCCACTCACCCTGATCAACAGAGAAGACAAAGGTGCCACATCTGGTTTCTCAGGACGAGCTTTTTGCTTCCTTCCTCTTCCCCCCGGAGAGGAGAGCGAGACAGGGCTTCCGGTACATGTCAGTGGCTTCTTCGGCCTCACAGACAACCGTAGGAGTATCAAGTGGCGGGAAGTGGACCAGTGGAGGGATCCGGCGGCCTTGTGGAATGAGCTACTTATAATCACTGTCATCCCTAGGGCTTATTTTACTCTCATCACCGAGGCTATCAAAAGAGTACAGACAAAAAAGGACCAAGACTTTCCACTGTCCCCTAGAGGGACCTATGCGGCCTGGCCAGACCCTAAGCGGGTCAAGTCCCGCTGGAAACCCATCCTGCAGCCGCTGTTTCACGACTTACTACAGCAGCAAGTCATCTATTCCCTCAGTGAGAGCTGGATCAGGGTGGACCAGGCTGTGTTCACAGAGCTGGACACCAACGAGGACACTACAGAGACTGTCATAAACTACCTCCAAAGCTCAGGAACACAGGTGGCAAAGGTGCCTGCTGCCGTTGACTCGGTCTTGGCTGCCTATGTGACTGAGTCCACTGAAGTGAGGAAGGTGATTCCACCTTTATTGCGGCAGGTGATCAGGAAGTACAAACACAAAGGTCCCTCAGAGGAGAAGCTGCTCCTGCTGGAGTTTGTGCTTAGCGACGCTAATTACAGTGACCTCATAGGACTGGAGCTCCTGCCACTGCAAGATGAGACATTTACAGCGTTTTCATCTTCTGTCACTGAAAAGGATGCCATCTACATTGCATCTGAAGAGTATCCCAGGTAAAGATTAACAGAAATAGTGTATCTAAAACCCTAACCCTAACTCTAACCCTCAATTTGGTGTCCCGTTAATGTACATGTGACTTCAAAGGTAGTTTTAACAGGTGAAATCAAATTAACTCGACTTTACCTGAAATGAACTGGACATATTTGTCTTGGACAGAGCAGTTGCCCCTAATGATTTGTGTTTTGGGATGAACTTAAACAAGTGGACCAGCCTGGAAGATCAGTTCACCATCTAAGTCACACTCAATGCATCTGTCTATTATTTATATCAAGTTAAACAGAGAAAGTAGATCCAGTTACTGTTACTGTAATTTGCAAAGAAGGGGGAAATATCCACATATGAAAAGCAGATGCAAATCTGTTCAGCTATATTAAAGACAGTTGTGGCTATATGCAAGATTAGCTAATCCTTTTGCTTCTGCCTTTGAAAATGAGAAAATAATTACATGTATATACATTTGGCCTTTGGTGTATCTTCCTTTCATTAATCAGAGGAGAGGAGAATTTTGTCTTTTACACAAACCTCATCCACATATAAGTATATGTTCTTTTATCTTATTAGTTTAGAGTCCAATGGCTGGACCAATGTCAACCCCAAGCTTTGTACCATCAAATTTGTTGAATGTTAAAACATAGATATAGATTTGAATTTGTAATTAATTTTTTTGCTGCTTTTTTGCTTTCACCTAAGGTCACTGTTCCCAGGACTTGAGGGTCGTTTCATAATGGAGAACATTAAACCTTCAGTAATGGACAGACTGAAGAATGCAGCCAAAAGCAGAGGTAACGTAACATTTTTCATATTTAATTTACATGTAATCTCTGTCACATAAATACTGTGCATGTATGTATTCATATCCTTGATCTTAAGCTCTGAACAGGAGACCTTATAATGTTATATATTTTGAGTATTTTCTATTTGTTAACTTAAAAATAGGACATGACTGTGTAGCTGTCCCTAAAATCTCATAATCTCGGTAAAGCACTATGCTAAATATCATGTCTAAGTTATTAAACGTGACAGAACTGAATATCAAACTGAAACAAAAAAATCCTCACTCTCCTTGTGGCAACCATCTGGATGATATGAGGTATGAAGCCATGTTATAGTAATGCTAGGTCACCTTACTCTCCTGCAGTGCCAGCAGTACACCGCTGATATATAATTTATGAACAGCGTGTGTGAGCGAGAGACAGAAAGGGAAAGAAAGAGTGAGCACACTGAATCATGGAAGAGCTGTTGTTGTGCCACACATTCCACTCGATCCATGAGATCAGATCCTGAGTGCACTCACAACCATGATTATGACAAGGCCTTGTGACAGACAGAGGGGACATGCTGAGCAACAGCTTTGTCCTCTAACCCTAAAATGAAAGGTAAAGACAATATGGTAATTAAACAAAACCACAATATAAAACTATCTGTGAAATGCTGCATTTTTGATACACTTTTGATTAAGATGTGGACATTTATAAGTGTGGTATTTCCACTCCCTATCTGTATAGTCAATCACATAATTCCTACATTATGAACAAATACTGATTTTTGAAATTCAAACAATTCAGTCTTTTTATTCTCTGCTGTTCTCTCTACCACATTTGAGTGGCAATACAAGTAAAATTCATCCCAGAGCTCTAAAATTTACCACTTCATTTACAGTGCAACAATTTCATTGGGGGTGCTCAGGTAGGAATTTTAGAGTGTGTCAAGTATTGAAGCTTTTACTCTTAACCCAAACTAATGCACGACAATATATACTCACTAAGATTTTGTCCTAAAAGTGAAATCTATTTACTCATCATCTTTTCTATTCATTGTGGTTTTCTGTGGAATTTCATGGTACACAGTGCTTTACTTGTTACTTGTCACTTAAAAATGTTTTTCAAAAGATTTGAGTATACATTTAATAAATGTGTTTGTATAGGTGTGTGTGCTTGTGTACTGGCAGTATGTGGATTGAGCATGTATGCTTGCATGTTTTAAGTCCATAATGTGCTGCGCTGTTCCTGTGAGTTTTAAATATTGAGTATGAATATACTAATTGATGTGATGTTGTCTTTTTTCTAACAAAGCAAAAGCAAATATGTTTTGTGCACTGTTTGTATTTATTTAGAAAATTATTTTGACAGATTGTTTCAACAATTTTACAGTTTCACTAAAAACAGCCACGATGTCTTTTATGTATTAAAAAATGAAAGCAAATGGAAGTCCGGTGACAACCCAGAGAGTTGTTGTTGTTTACCCAGCAGACTGTAGGAATCAATCATCTGTTGTGCAACATATTTAACAGGACACCTATGTCAAGAAATAGCCTGTTGAGCCTTGTCACTCCACAATGAGTGTAAGCAAATATTGCCAAGCCAGAGAAACCACAATCCAATTAATTATATCATTGATCTGGGTGTACAAAAACATAGTGAAGTATGGTTTCCATCCCTAGACCACATTTGAAAACATTTGGACTTGTCTTGAATTTACAGAATGTATTGTTTTAGTTGCTGCATCATGAAATAACAACAAATCTAACTTTATTGACTTTGATAATCGTATTTGATAGTTATATTTGAAAAGTCACATATTAATAGGGGATTCTAACTGAATTTATCTTTCTAATTTGAACAGGACGAGCCTGCACACAACTACAAGTACTGAACGCTGAACGATCAGCTCGACTCATCAAGGAGATCCTATCAACACCTTGGCCAAACAGAGAGTTCATTGTACAATGGGAGCCGGGAAACAGAGAGTTGAAGCATCCTACAGTTTCCTGGCTAAAGATGATTTGGAAGCATCTCTACATACATTTTGCTGATGACCTAAGTACTTTTGAAGACATGCCTTTGATCCCGCTCGTGCCACTTGAGGAAAGCATGGACAAAGTTCAGCTTCTACGTCTCAAAATTCCATCGCCCATCATTCTTGTGGATGAGGAAGAGGCACCACTCTCTGAAAGCCTTCTTGGAATTTTGGAAAAGCTTGGAGCAGTGGTGATAAGAAACTTGGATTCATGTTTGCAGCACCCTCTGCTCAAGAATTACATCCATCCCTCCTCTCCAGGTATGCTACTGCAAATTATGAATAGATTGTCAACAAAGCGTTTAGCCAGCCAAGTCTCATCTTTCTCAGTCAAAGAGAAGATCACACTCAGAAACTTCCTTGCTGGACTGTCCGATATTACAGAGAGAGAAAAGCATACCCTGCTCGAGCTTTCTATCTTTGAGAAAGTGGGGACCTGCTCTGAAGGTACCTCAACATTTACATCCCTGAGAGGTGCCAGAGCTTTACATCATAGGGCCAAGTATCCACCAGATGTGAAACTATCCGTAAACCTTGTGAGCTGCTGTGACGAGGAGTCAATCCGCCTCATCAAGATGCTGAATGTGGAACAGGTGAAGACAACAGAA
This sequence comes from Scomber japonicus, assembly GCF_027409825.1. Taxonomy (NCBI): domain Eukaryota; kingdom Metazoa; phylum Chordata; class Actinopteri; order Scombriformes; family Scombridae; genus Scomber; species Scomber japonicus. The sequence goes on from NC_070583.1 coordinate 14,736,016, forward strand.
TGTTTTAAGATGATTATTCAGGATATTGAAAGGGGGTTCTACTCAACAGATGAGATAACCCAAATCATGCTTTGGGCACTTAAGCATCTGGCATTTCTAAAGAATGAAAATTCATCTGTGATTGGTTGGCTTTCCACTCTCAAATTTATTCAGATGTGCTGCGGAAAGCTAGTCACAGCCTCAGATCTCTTTGACCCTGAGCTGGAGATTCTACAGAACTTGTTCTACATGGAGGAGAAAACCAGGTTTCCCACAAGTATATTCACATCATCCCCTGATATTTTGCATTCACTCAGACAACTGGGGCTGAGAAATGAAGTACAGCTGAGTGAGAAGGATGTTCTCCAAGTGGCAAAGAAGATCGAGGAATTACAAAGCAGCAAGGAACCTGAGTGGGACCTCATAATTAAAAAAGCAAAAAATCTCTTGCAAATACTCAACAGACAAACCAAACTGGTAAAATCAGCAGATGCTCAGACATCTTTGCTAAAACTCAAATGGGTACCTGTCTGCAAAGAGAGACCTCCAACTTACCCGAAATCTCTGGCTTGGGTTGGAGATACTCTCAATATCTGCTCTATGTCTGAAATGTGTGACATATCCCATGCAGTGCTTGTGGGATCTTCAGTAGCACTGGTTGAACACACATCTGCAGGTATGAAGAAAGCACTGAAACTAACCGTGGAGCCACAGGTGGATCAAGTATTACAGCACCTGAAAGCTGTGAATGACTGGCATAAATCTCAAGCATTCACGACAGAGGACTGGTATCAGTTTCAGCAGATCCTGTTTGAGATTTATGGCTTCATGCAAGCCCATCTTGAGGATGCAAGAGAAGCAATGAAATCACTGCCTTTTGATTGGGTGTGGACAGGGAAGACATTCTCATCACCTGGCCATACAGTCTTAAAACCCCTCCCTGATCTAGATTTGCAACCTTACCTGTACTCCTTGCCAAAGACAATTAGAAAATTTTACAAACTATTCAAGTTTTGTGGTTCAGTTGAAGAAGTTGTCTCGAGCCACGTGTTTGAGGTCATCAGCACCATCCAACAAAGATGCGAAGGAGACATTACCAAGGAGGAAAGCAAACATGACATTTTGCTTTTGATCAACATCCTGAGATGGCTGTACAACAATCAGATACATGTAGATACTAACATGCATGTGCCCATTCTTTGTTACAAAGATTCAAGTAGATTAGCAATGAAGCCCATTCATGAATGTACCTACTGTGACATCAAAGTAGATGATTTGAATGACTTACTTGAAGATGCATCAGAGCCCATTATATTAGTCCATGACGACATCCCCATGAAAACTGCAGAGTGGCTAAAAGTACCATGTTTGAGCACCAGGCTGATAAACCCAGAGAACCTTGGCTTTGAACAATCAGGCCAGCGTGAACCTCTAACAGTGAGAATAAAGAATATCCTGGAGGAATATCCATCTGTAGCTGACATTTTTAAAGAGCTTCTCCAAAATGCTGATGATGCAAGTGCAACAGAGTGCAGTTTTCTTATTGACATGAGAAAAAACACTGACATTCGAGAGAACCTCCTTGACCCTGGCATGATAGTGTGCCATGGGCCCTCCTTGTGGTCCTTCAACAACTCTGTATTCACAGACACAGACTTCCTGAACATCACAAGGTTAGGTGGATCAGTGAAGAGATGCGAAGCAGATAAAGTGGGCAAGTTTGGTTTGGGCTTCAACTCAGTTTATCACATTACTGACATCCCCATCATAATGAGCAGAGAGTTCATGATCATGTTTGATCCAAACATCAATCACATCAGCAAGCACATCAGAGACACATCTAATCCAGGGATCAAAATTAACTGGAGCAAACAACAGAAGCGGTTAAGAAAATTCCCCAACCAGTTCAAACCTTTCATTAATGTGTTCAATTGCCAGCTTCCTTTAGCTCAGGACTCGCCATACAAATACAATGGCACACTGTTCAGGCTTCCGTTCAGAACAGAGCAGGAATCCTCAGTAAGTGAAATCAGTAGCTTGTACTACAACACTACAGACATCTACTCCCTTGTTGATGAGTTCAGCATATGTGGCCATCGGTTCATTCTGTTCACTCAACATGTTGGAAGTATGGTTTTGAAATACCTGAAATACGAGGAACCAAATCCAGCTGCAGCTCAAGATGTTGTCAGCATTAACAAAAGTGTGTGGTCATCCAAAGCCTCATACGGACCTCTGAGTATCCTTAAATCTGCAGCCAGGGTTATGAAGAAGGTAGCAAGCACCAACAGGGTACCTGCTGATGTTCCCAAGTCTGGCTGCATCATTCGTGTTGTAGTGGAAGAGTTTCATAACGTGTTCAAACGCATTGTCGATCTCCATTCCCCACTGTTCAGAGGTTCAGAGGAAGATCCTAACCAGTACTTTGAGATGGCTGCTAAGGGTATACAGACAAGAAGACTAACAGATGAAATGCCCCAAAAGGCAGTTGAGGTCACCAACTGGCTCATTTGCTCATGCATGGATGTAACTGAGGCACTTAAATTTTCCCTCAGTGATAGTGGAAAAAGGCTTGGACTGGTTCCTTGTGGAGGAGTGGCTGTTCTGCTGTCAGAGGAAGAGAACCGGAAATGGACGGTGAAGACAAATACCACCCCAATTGGAGAGATTTTTTGTTACTTACCACTCAGGATCAAAACAGGCTTACCAGTCCATATTAATGGCTGCTTTGCTGTGACTTCCAACCGCAAAGAGATATGGAAGACTGACACCAAGGGGCAATGGAATTCTGTGTTCATGAGACATGTCATTGTCCAGTCCTATTTAGCAGCACTCACAATGCTACGTTCAATGGCTGAAAGTGGAGAGCTGCTTGACTACAGCTATTACGCAGCATGGCCTGATCCGAGTCAGGTGCATGATGACTTTACATTGATCAGCCAGGGGGTCTACCAAGAAATAGCTAAAGGAGGTGACAGTGAGCAGGCAAAGGTTTTTTCAGATGGTAAAACCTGGGTGTCAATCAAATACGTCAGATTTCTTGACGATACCTTACTCTGTCGGCCAGCCATTGGTCCTGCCGCTTTCAAGATTTTCTTGAAATACCTCAAGAAGAGTGGTTCTCAAAACCTCTGTGCTGTTGAGCTTCCTGAGTGGGTAAAGGAGGGATTTGACGATGCTGGATGTAAAGGAAAGTTGATGGAAAACACACTCACAGAGAAGCAGTTCTTTTCAGATGTCTTTTTCCCTCACATCCTGGAAATAGACAAAGATCTTCGAGATCCTTTGATGCGTTATGTCTTGAATGAGAAACTGGAAGATTTTGCATCAATCCTCAGGGTAACTCCTTGTATCCCATGCTCTGGTCCCAGTAAGGAACTGGTTTTACCTTCCAGACTCATTCACCCAGAGGGAAGAGTTGCCAAACTCTACAACTCTGATGATGGAAGATTTCCTGAAGGAACTTCTAAGGACTACCTAAACCCTGTGTGCTTAGTGAAACTTGTGCAGTTAGGCATGGTGAAAGATGATCTGTCATGGGAAGATCTGATTGAACGTGCTGAATCTGTTCCTGATCTTAATGAACATGATCACACAGCGGCATGTGTTCGCACCAGTATACTACTCAGTCTCATTGATGAAAAACTGAAGATGAGAGACCCAGGACCTGCTGAGCTCTTAGAAAAGCTACAGGACATTATGTTCCTTCCATTTCTAACAAGACCTGCAGGGTTCTCACTACCGTGGCATGGAAACAACTTTACTCCAACAACAATGTTCTCTGCCAGAGAGCTCTTTACAACTGAACATCAGGACACCGTCTGTCTGATGAAACCAATCCTGAACGAGAACTCGCCATCTTTCAAAGGCTGTGGTGCAATGTCACTGGCTGTGAAAGACTGCCTTGGTCTAATAAGGAAACCCTCAGTTGAACTGGTCATCAGCCAACTTAAGAAACTGTCTCAGTCATTCGATGGTGTCACACTCTATCAAGAAAACATAACAAATGCATGTTACAAATATCTACATGAGGAAATGCTACAGGATGAGAATGCAAAGGGACAAATAAATGAGGAACTGAAAGCATTCAGCTCCATTCTGGTGGAGAACACATATGTCAATCCCTCGAAAGTTGCATTCCACCTGAATTATGATGCATCCCCACACCTTTATCAGCTCCCTAACAAGTACAGAAACAGCTGTCGTGAGCTCTTCGAAAATGTCGGGGTACAGCCCAGCTTCACAGTTGAGGACTTCTCAGCAGTTCTTGAATTTGTGAAGCAAGAATGTGGACGAAGGGCTCTCACTGAGGAGAATTTCCAGCTGTGCCGCAGGATTATCAGTGAAGGAATTTGGAGTTTGATACGAGACAAAAACCAAGAATACTGCCAAGCAAATTATGGTGGGATTCTTCTACCTGACTCCAATCTGACATTGCAACCATCAAAGTCACTATGCTACAATGACTGCCCTTGGATCAAAGTCAGAGACAGCTCTGTGAAATACTGTCATGGGGATATTCCAAGAGAGGTTGCTGTGAAACTAGGAGCAGTCCCAAAACGTCACAAAGCCTTGGAGAGGTATGCCTCAAATGTCTGCTTCACTCAACTTGGAAGTGAATTTGGGCAGAAAGAAAAACTCACAAGTAGAATTAAAAGCATTCTGAATGCTTATCCATCAGAAAAAGAGATGCTAAAAGAGCTGCTTCAAAATGCAGATGATGCCAAAGCCACTGAAATTTACTTTGTTTTTGATCCAAGAACACACCCCACAGACAGAATATTTGATGATAAATGGATTCCAATGCAAGGCCCTGCCCTCTGTGTATTTAACAATCAGCCTTTCACAGAGGATGACGTTAGAGGCATACAGAACCTTGGAAGAGGAACAAAAGAGGCAAATCCAGGCAAAACTGGTCAGTACGGCATAGGATTTAACTCTGTCTATCACATCACTGACTGCCCCTCCTTCATCTCAAACAATGACATTCTTTGCATCTTTGATCCACATGCACAATATGCACCTGGAGCAACATCGACCAGTCCTGGAAGGATGTTTAGAGATTTGGACTCTGACTTCAGATCTCAGTTTTCAGATGTGCTCAATCTTTACTTGGGAGCTCATTTTAAGTTAGAACGCAGCACAATGTTCAGATTCCCCATCCGCTCAACAGAGATGGCAAAAACATCAGAGATCAGTCCTGTGCCTGCATCAGACAGAATGGTGCAAAATCTTCTCGATAAGCTAAAAACTGATGGCATAGAGCTTCTGATGTTCCTCAACCACATGGAGAAAATATCAATCTGTGAAATTGATAGTGCAACAGGAGACCTAAAAGTTCTCTATTCGGTAACTGCTAAAATAAGTGATGGTGATCGGTTGAAGCGCAAACAGTTTCATGCCTCAGTCATCGATAGTGTGACCAAAAAGAAGCAGATCACTGCTATCCCAGTCCAACAGATAACCTACACAATGGACATACAGGACACTGATGGTAATTTAACTACATGGATGATCTGCAACCGATCTGGCTTCCCTAACATTGAAAATGTCTCAAAAAGTGTGATCTCAGCTCACAAAAATGAAGACATAACTCTGTTTCCACGTGGAGGGGTAGCTGCATGTGTAAGCCATAACTACAAAAAACCCCACAGAGCCTTCTGCTTTCTGCCCCTTTCACTGGAATCTGGCCTGCCATTTCATGTCAATGGGCATTTCGCACTAGACTCTGCTAGAAGAAACCTGTGGAGAGATGACAACGGAGTCGGGGTAAGGAGTGACTGGAATAACAATTTGATGACATCCCTAATAGCACCTGCCTGTGTGGAACTGTTGATTCAACTTAAGCGTCGATGCTTCCCAGGTCCTGATCCCACCATGACTGTAGTACAAGGAACACCACTCCATGTTGTTAAAGATAGTTTAAGAAAATTTCTGTTCTTCTTCCCTGTCAACAGACTTGACATACAACCAGATTGGTATTGCCTGGTTAAGGCTGTGTACAACAGTATCCATGCTGAACTGAAGCGCCTGCTGCCTGTAGTCAGAGCACCACATATTGACAGCTCTGACATGCACTCTGTCATTTACATTTCATGGGTGAATACATCCACTGCAAACAAAGGCAGAGCCCTTTTTGACAATCTGCTACAAGATGAGCTTCAGCACTTGAAAAACACAGAGTACAACATTACCTCCAGGAAGTCTGTGGCTGAGAATGTTTACAGACTGAAAACCTTGCTTATGGATATTGGTTTGAACCTGGTTCACAGCTGTGACGAGACTGCAAATCTCTACTTCTGTTTGGAAGATGCAGGGATACCAGTAAGTTATGTCACACCAGAGGATGTCCGCAACTTTCTTCACACTTTCTCATCACCAGACACCTCTTGCCATGTTGGAAAACTTCCCTGCCGTCTCCAACAGTCAAACTACAAGCTTATTCATAACTTGAAGCTTCTTGTTGACTACTGCTTCAAAGATATTGAGGTGGATGTTAACAAAATTGAGGGTTTACCTCTGTTGCTAACAATGGACAACATGGTTCAGGTGTTTGATTCCAAGAGACCAAAGTTCCTGACAACACATCATGAGCTGATCTCACAGAGGAAGGAAATGTTCATGAATACATTGTACATCAAGTACAGCAACATCCTGTTGAAAGCAGGGGCTGCAAAGTTCTTTGACATCAGCAGCTTTGGTGACCTACTGGCGTCTGTTCTTCCAAGAGAGTATCGAACAAGAGTACCTGTGAAGTGGAGAGACACTTTCGCAAGTGAATCCTGGCTAAAGAGTGTGTGGAACTTCATCAGTGAGAATACCGCTGTTAAGGAGGATCAGATGGATATCAAACCCAGTTTCGACACAGTGCTTGACATCCTGAAAGACTGGGCATTGCTACCTGGAATCAAATTCATGGCGAGAGAAAAGCTGGTTGTCCCTGAGCATGATGTGCTTTTACCTCTGAGTTTGATGAACATAGCCATATTTCCACAAGGCCAAAATGACAAAGTCTTTCACACCTTAATGAAAGCAGGGTGTATTCAGCTTGCTGTGAACAAAATCTGTGTCAAAGAGAATCCCATCATGGGCTTTCTGGCACAACATACAGCAAACATTGAAAATCCATCAAGTGTTCTGAAAGCTCTGGAGTACATGATTCAGACATCTGCATTCAAAGCAGCAAACCTGACTGACAAGGACTTTGAGGCTCTTTTGTTGTATTTTAATTGCAACTTGGCTAGCCTCACACAGGAAGATACACCAAGCCTAAAACTCCTTCCATGCTTTAAATCTGTTAGTGGGAGATACATTAGCATTGCAAACTATGGGTCAAACTATGTCCTTGCAAAAAGCATCCCCACTACAGACATAGACAAATGGGCTCAGACAGCCTCCTTTGCCTTTCTTGCTGATAGTCCACAGCTGAAAGAACTGTACACCTTCCTCGGCTGCATGCCAATTGATGACTTGGAAATCTACCTTCAACATCTCCTGCCAAAGTTTGAAAGTCTTTCCTATGATGCCAAAGTTGAACACATTGTCTATTTGAAGGAGAGACTTTTGTCAATTGAAGAAGAATCATGTGAGGTGAAGGAACAGCTTTATGCGAAATTGGAGGGACTGACATTCATCTACGACTACTCAAACAGACTCAGGCCAACCAAGTTTTTCTATGATGAAACAGTGAAGGTGTTTGAAGTTATGTTACCTGCAAAGTCTTTCATACCAAGTGAATTTTTCAAGAAAGTTGAGCAAGTGTCAAAACCTAAGAATGGGACATTGTTGCTCACATCTTGGATAACCTTTCTGAGAAATGTTGGTCTCAAGCATGAAGTGTCACAGCAGCAAGTTCTTCAGTTTGCAAAAGAGGTCAGCATCAAATCCCAAACGGAGAGCTGGACCAAAGAAAAAGTGCAAACCATTGTCGATGTTCTCTTGAACCATATTTTCACAGAGAGGACGGACCTGTTCCAGGGTGCTTTTCTAAAAGAGCTCTCAATGATATCATTCCTTTGTCCTGAGAGAGCCCCCAAAGAACTCATCAAGCTTCATTCACAGTACCAAGAGATGAGTGGCACACTTCCTCTGATTCGTTTCAGTGGGTCTCAGGTCAATCCAAAATTTAAGCAAACAGATATCATCCACTTGCTCTGGACATCTTGCCCAATTCTACCTGAAAAGGCTACACCATCATGCATTAAGGACCAGGAGGAGAGCACTCTCCCTGGACAGGAACAACTTGACCAAGTGCTGAACATACTAGGTGTCAATTTGGACCCACCATTAGAGAAAGTCATTAGCAACTGCAAGAACATCTGCAACATATCCAATCCAGATGATGAAATGGTGAAAACCAGGAACAAAGTTTTAAGGTCCACTTACGAGTTCCTCAATGCAGATAAAAGAGATTTTCGCTACCAGCTTCGTGGAGTGGCTTTTGTCATGGTTGAAGATGGCTGGAAGTTGCTGAAACCTGAAGAGGTTGTGATTAATTTGGACAATGAATCTGACTTTAAACCCTACTTGTACAAATTACCTCTAGAGCTTGGGACGTTTCATCAACTGTTTAAACTTCTTGGCACAGAGGATGTTGTGTCAACTAAACAATATGTTGAAGTGCTGTGGCGTATTTACAGAAGTTCAGAGGGCAAGCAGCTTGACCCAAATGAAATGCGAACTGTGAAAAGGGCTGTTTCGGGATTGTTTAAGTCTCTTCATAATGATCCAGTAGAAATCCGCAAAGACCTTGAGAGTCTAAGAGATTTGATATTTTATCTGCCAAGCCATGATGGCAGATTAGCAAAATCTAATAGTTTGGTGTTCGATGATGCCCCACACTACAAGAGCAGAATTCAGAGCAATGTTGGGGTCCAAATGCTTGTGGACCTGAGCCAGTGCTATCTGGGCAAAGATCATGCTTTCCATACAAAGCTGATCATGCTGCTTCCACAGAAATTAAGGCCAAGACTATTGAGTAGCATTCTTGAAGAGCAACTTGATGAAGATTCACCAAAAATGTGCCAGTTCGGAGCTCTGTGTTCACTTCAAGGTCGCCTCCAGCTGTTGCTGTCATCAGAGCAATTCATCACAGGACTGATCAGGATAATGAAACACGAGAATGAAAATGCATACCTTGTGAATGAGGAAAAAGCCATACGTCTCTGCAAAGCACTTTGTGAAGGACTAAAAGTATCTTGTTTTGAGAAACTACAGACAACTTTAAGAGTGAAAGGATGTAGTCCCATCCCACACAGCTGCAGTGAAACACTGGCTTTCCTCAAGAGGTATGGGACAGCTGTGATTCACCTCTACATCCAACACTCAGACAGCAAAGACATTAATTTTCTCTTAGCACTGGCTATGACATTGAAATCTGCTACAGACAATTTGATATCTGACACATCCTATCTAATTGCCATGTTGGGCTGCAATGACATCTACAGAATCACAGAGAAGCTAGACAACCTTGGTGTAAAGTATGACTCAACAGAGCCTTCAAAACTTGAGCTACCCCTCCCAGGAACCCCCATACCAGCTGAGATACATCACACACTCCTCATGGATCCAATGAATGTTTTTTATCCAGGGGAATATGTGGGTTACCTTGTTGACTCTGAAGGTGGAGATGTGTATGGATCCTATCAGCCCACGTATACATATGCCATCATTGTTCAAGAAGTAGAAAGAGAAGAGGAGGAAAACACAACGTTCCTTGGAAAATGCTTCCAGATTGACATTGGTTACAGTGAGTACAAAATAGTCAGTTCTCTTGACTTGTACAAATTCTCAAGACAAGATGAAAGTGCCCATGTACGGGACACCAGTGCCCCATCGACTCCTACAAGCCCAGACAGGCGCAGCGCTGGTCCACGAATGATCCCTCCTCTTTTTGCTGGCAAGGAAAACCACAGACCACCCCCACAAAAACAGTCTCCAAAAAAGATCAAGCTTCATGCATTGCCTGAGATTTTGAAAGAAGTGACCTTAGTAGTTGAACAAGCTTGGAAGCTTTCTGACGCAGAGAGAAAAAAGATTATCCGCCGTTTGTATCTCAAGTGGCATCCGGACAAAAATGCAGAGAATTTGGATATTGCCACAGAGGTCTTCAAGCACCTACAAAATGAGATAAATAGGATGGAAAAACAAACTTTGGCTGATCAGCAAAATACAGACAGAGCTTCCAGGAGATCCTTCTCCACATCATCAAGTCGCTTCCATTCAGAGAAGTTCTCATTTCAAAGGTTTTATTCATCGTGGAACCAAGAAGCAACAAGTCACAAGTCAGAGAGGCAACAGTTCAGGGAACATTATACAAGCTATGCAGGTTCATCGCACTCTCATCGTTTCTTTGTGCCCCCAACTTTCAAGACAGTTGGAAACCCTGTGGAAGCTCGCAGGTGGCTGAGGCAAGCCAGAGCTAACTACTCTGCTGCTCGGAATGATCTTCATAAAAATGCTAATGAGTGGGTTTGTTTCAAATGCTACCTGGCCACAAAGCTTGCACTGATAGCTGCAGACTATTCAGTCAGAGGAAAGTCTGATAAAGATGTGAAACCAACAGCGCTGGCGCAAAAGGTGGAGGAGTACAGCTCACAGTTAAAAGGACTTGCCAATGATGTTCAGATCCTGGAAGGATATGGTGTGGACAGTCTGAGAACTCGCTATCCTGATCTCTTGCCATTTCCACAGATCCCTAATGACAGATACACATCTGAGGTGGCAATGAGAGTGATGGAATGTACCGCACGGATTATTATAAAGCTTGAAACCTTTGTGCAGCAAAAAATATAAGTACTTTTGTTCAAGATGACAATGAAACTATAGTATGCATTGATCCTCTGTGGCAAAGAGGAAACCTGTGGCTGTGTGCAATACAGATCATGTACATCATTTTGATTAAAACTGAAGTATCCAGCTGGCAGCTTATGGTACATATGCAGTTTCTACCTATGGTGGTGCTGTGGCCCATGCACAGAAAATAAATGTATGGCTCCCATAACCTAATAGGCTGTTTCAATATAAATTTGCTGTAATATGTGAAAAAAGAAAATCTGCATATGCTGTACATACATATGCCTCAGCAATATGTTTTGTTTACCAAAGTCCCCTACATTGTGTTAGATTTAAATATACTGCTTTTTTTACTTTATCTTTTATAAAAAAAAATAGAAATACATATATTTTCTTGCTACAGAAAACCAGTTGAGTGAGTGTACTCAAGGGATGCGCTTATTATGAAGAAACTGACCATCTCTAAATGTCAAACACTGCAATTACTGTCATGCAGCGTGTCCTAATTGCAAGATCTCAGCAAGTCAAGGAAATTACAATCATGTTTGTAAATTAGTTGGTTTTTTTGTATTTCTTGGTTTATTTCATATAATTTCTGTAAAAGTTGTAACTTTTATGTAACATAGCCACTTGTTTATGGACTAAGCACTTTTTTGAAGCTCTTCATGTTCTAGCATTTGCACTGGTAGAGCGCTTGTTACCCCAGCAACATGGGAGAACCCAACTGTGAATTAAAAAAAAACTTTATGTTACTTTAAACAAAATTGTTTTCTTACTGGGGATATGTTTTGTTACAGCTGTGTTAAATGTTGTACTCTATACCCTAACATTTGGTGACTATCATTACGTGTACTCTGGGCTCCTAAGAAGAGTGGGTCTCCTTTTTGATAAGCAGGACAGAGTAAGGACTGTAGCTCAGCTTTTGCTTAAACAAGTCATCCAAAAGTTTCTCTTTACAGTAATGGTGTGTTTGGGAGAATAAAACTGTGCCCTGAGATAACTTTTGTAGTGATTTGGTGCACTTTATAAATAAAACTGACTTGACTTGACTTTGGGAATAATCAATAGGACAGTTTGATAAAAATGAAGAGCCATATATATACTATCATTTGGGCACAACCCTTAGCATGTTAACTTCTGCCAGCATGAAACCATGTTCATACATTTTTTGTAATTTGAACTTTGTCTGGTTTAAGGAACATAGACCAGCACCAAACTGTGGTGCTTGTGTGTTTTTACCATTTTACTGGCTTTGTTTTACCTTTGATTTGAAGGACTATACATACACAGACCACATATTGTAAATGTCATTTTTAAAAATAATTTAAAATGTGCTTCTTGGTATCTGTTGTCTTATTTCACCTCAAGCTTAAGGTGACTCAGCTGAGAGATTCCCCTTGAATAAGCCTTGGAGAACTTTGTGTATTATACATGATGATGTACACTGTGCCATAGAAAGGCCTAATAAATTCACCTTAAATAAATAGTGTCCGTTTTTGTTAATTTCTATATATTTTATTAATTTGTCAATACATGCAGGAGTAACTCATCTTTGCCATTAATGTTTTACAGTATTTTAGAGATACATTTGTGGCATTAAGCTGTTTCAGGGCTAAATTCACATGCCAAAAATCAGATTTTCTAGTATGATATTTTTTCATTGCAGTCAAACATTGGATTTGAAAAAATGTACTGCTAAGGTCATGACCAGGTAAGCTAATATTTTTTGACATCAGCATAATTGTATGGATGCGAACAAATGCCACAGATCTATGCTTCAACAACATTTGATATACTGAACAGGACCAAACTGCTCTCGTGGCTGGCTGGTGTAATTTCCTCCATCTTTGCTGCTTATCTTGGTGGTACTGCAGAGCTTTTCCACTAGAGAGCATCAGAGAGCTAACAAATGTGGTTAGGAAGTGATGCATCTATTTTCACTGTACAGCTCATGTGCCCAGCAGAAAATAAGAAACAGCAGGACTTTAAATATATTATGTATTGAATTTAGGGACTGCTAGAACTTTGGTACCCTTTTGTCCATATGATATAATCAAAAACAAGATCAATCTTCAGAGAAACAAGTATCAGACAATAAATAGCTCGGATAGACATACAATGGAAGAATAGCACAAAGTTTATTAATCATACAAAATTAATAAATACACATTAAACACTTTATCAAAATATGCCAACATATATATGAGAACTGCAAGTTAACTACTTATCAACACTGACAGTGATAACACAAGGCCATGAGATGTAAATTATGATATAAGAAAAAACAGTCATGCAGAAATATAAATTGGTGCTAAACTCTCTTTACAAAATACTGCCCTTTTTGAAATGGTGGATCTTATAATAAAGGCAAATGCTATGCACTTTTTTAAAATGAAGAAAGGCATATTTGAACCAAAACACAAAACTGAATAAAATAATCTATCATTATTTTTCCACTCAGAATCAGAAACTATACACAACAGCAGTATATGTATTAGACCTGTTTTGTTTTTGCTTGCTTGCGGTGGTCTTGTTAGTGGTAGACCCTTGGCTGTAAATGAGGTCACTGAACAAACACAGACAAACTTAGTTGCAAGAAAAGCTGCCTGTCTTGTAGCTAATGCATAATTACATGCTTATGCAGGACTTAGAAATAGTACAGGCCAAACATACATGGTAATAAAACAGAAAAAGAACTCACGTGATACCACACTAATGACACTTTACAGTGCCATAAAGACATGATATTTTAAACCCAATCCTATACACCAGTAGAAACAAAACAAGAAACTAGTCTGTGGCTCTAAATTTGAATAAAAAGAGATAAACGCCATCTCTGAATTGACACTGACAGTGACAAAATACCAGCATAATTGATCTCCAATCAAATAAAACATGCTATACACCGAAACAAAAACACTACTTACCAAGGACTTGGAGTCAGAAGGGTGTAAGTAAACCCCAAAAATATTTTTTATTACATTCTGACATTTTTTGATCACTCCAAGCCCTCGATATGTGTCAATTTTATTTATTGCACCACAAGATAATATTGCATAGGATGTAAGCTGTTAACCAGCTCCTCATTGCCCAGCCATGATACTGTGTGTGTGTGTGTAAAAAATACTTTAAAAGCTCTGATGCAGGAGTGAATTTGATACTGAGTGCCAATTTGTTTCAGCTGAATGGTTAGAAGGTCATAAATGCAACTAAAAGGATGCATTTCATGACATATCCGACATGTACACCAGCAGTCATTGTATTTTTACCAGCCTCAACGTTCCAGTGTGATCCACTATGGTATAAAGATTTTAAAAAAGACTCTGACTGGATATGAACTGTTGTGCTTGTTGCCTCCCAGAAGACAACTCTTCTGAGAGATGGAAAATCGATTACCTTGTCAGAGTCTATCTAGCACTCCTGGTTCTCGCTGCAAGTGGAGGTGACCTCTGCCTTGGACAGGAAGAGCTTGCCGCTGGGACAGACACAGACCTCATAGAGATCCTGAGCATTTCCAGAAACCCCTCCTTGGCCCAGGGGCAGGCTCGGCATGCTCACAGTCTCAGCATCCAGCACCAGCTGTACAGCAGACAGCATGGAGAGCAAGGACGATTAAAGGAGAACAACAGAGATGCATTGAGTCAACACAAAAAAAATCCCTCTGCTTCATACTTTCCACTTAAACTGAGTACATACATGCATCATGTGATGGAAGCTATAGAAGGATGTCCAGTGAGTGCCTAACCAGTGCAAAAATACAATCTGATATATTACATGAAAGATTACAAAAATTGAAAAGCCTACATTGGTAAAAAAAAAAAAAGAAAAAAAAAAGGACTGTGAGCATTCAAATTGTTTTGACTATTTGACCATTTCAAGTTTAGTACACATTCATACCCAATTTTCTCCCCTAGAGCAAGAAAAGTGTGATGATTGTGTGTTATACCCTGAAACCACATATGTTGTTATATACATTGCCCCTTCACTGTAAATTAGTTCAGAAAGGTAAAAAAAAGAAAAAAAAAGCCTGCTAAAGCCATCTGTTAGCAGCACCAAAACAATTATCTAGCCTGAATCATCACCAAACCTCACTTTAAACAGTGACATGGAAACTGCAAACCACCACGCCACCACAGACCTACATAACACAAACAAAGATTTTGTAACAAAAAGGCAATGAACTCACTGTAGTTCACTTCATTGATCAAATCTACCAGAAGTCCAAATAGATCATTGCTCACTGGCAGTGCAGTACCTTTGCAACAAGCAATACTTTCACATTAATTTCCCACAATATAAAGTGGAACTGTGTGGTTTTAATGAGCTCACTGAAGGTGATCTGTGAGCTTTTGAGACAAGAAAGTAGAGCTTCTATCAAACTACACTTCACTAAGGCTCTTGTACTGATGTGACAGTGTGAGATTATGGAAGTGTGATGCTGCAAAAAACACACCGTACATTTCCATGGTAATCAAAAAGAAAAAGAAAAACAGATGTGAGGTTGATGTGTAACACAATCAACAATGTTTGTCTTACCAGTCCTACACTTGACTGTAGAATGATATCCATGTTGGAAGCAGCCTCAATGTCACCAGCCAGGGCTTTCATATGAACTCCTTTTGGTGCGTCCAAACTGAGAGAGCGAGTAGGAGACTCCAACCTGAAGTAAAACATCTCAGCATTATGACGATCACAGCTACCATTCATCTGTCATCTATCGACTCTTTTATTCTTACTAAACAAGAAATCAGATTCTCTTTAGTTTCATTAAAAGGTAATGTTGAAGAAAGTAAAATTAGAGGTTGAAGTGTGTTGTAGAACCTTTCACAACCCACACAAGGATTTTGTCTTTTTTTCTGTGGGTATTGTTTTCTGCTAAAAGAGTATCTTCCCCTCTACTTCCACATAGTTTGTAGAACTCGGTATTGATGTGTTTTCCATGAATATGATTCACATAAGATGGCTGAAATGCTCACCTCAGGTCTTTGAAAAGTTCAGACCTCAGCAGGGGAACCTCCACTGAATGCTGGAACAGCGCTCCTTCGGGACCTGATAAAAGAGGAGACACAAATATTCACACATGTAAACTGAGGCAACTGGACAAAACATATCTAATAGCGATGCTCAAGTTGAGAGGGAGACAGATCAGGGGAGGCACTAGAGAGAAAACTGGATCTGAAAACCCTAAACATCGCTACAGAATTTGGATCCAGCTGTGGTGGAATTCTTCAACTCTTCGTGGGCACAGAAGCTTTGTGTTGAAGGATTTTTAGAAAACAGTTCATCGGCTGCTGGCTGGCTGCTCATCCCCGTAGATCAAAATGACCCTGGGCATAATGAAGCTATCGGCTGACACTCCCTTCGACATTAATCAGCCATCACAGTGTGTGGTCAGTGACCCACAGCACCATCAATACACATACTGGACGCTGAAAGACAGTGAAGGGAAGCAGGATAGAAATGGGGGATGGTTCAGCTAGATACTGGTGTTATATGATGGTTTTGTATGTTTGCAGCACTGTAGGGTTGTATGTTGCATGATATGATTTCTATTGTGGGCTCAAAATAATGAATGAAGAAAATACTAAATTAAATGCCAAGAAGCATGCGATATTTCCAAGATGACAGCAGGTGGCAGCCGTTGGTTTACCTGTGATGCGTAGTTTGTCTGGTCCAATCACAGTCTGTTCGCCATCTGCAGTGAACAGCATGTTGTCATTGTGGGAGTTAATGAGCAGATTCGGAGTGTGTCCCTGAGCCTCTTTTGGACCTGCAACAACAACAACAATACCTGAAGGGGTTTGGTAATATTACATGAAAATATAACAGTCATCAAAATCTAATCTGTCTCTTTTCTATAATGCTTTACTGTAGGAAAATCTTCTCACTCGCAGTGGTATGGTGGCCAAAAAAAGGCAAGAAAACCCATCCACTGAATATAAATGCAATATATAAAAAATGTGTAAAACCAGCCAGTGAACAAAAGAATTTACATCTCAGAGAGGTCATTATTGCTCATACTGAAAGGTAATGTATCTGAGGTCATCTCATTTTACCCTTCACTACATCAGTGCTCACAGCCCTTTGAGAGGCTAATCTAAAACAGGTGGATCAGTCAGTGAAATGCTTAACCCACATCAGCACCTACAACAGTGAACTGGCATGTAACCTTCTTTAAAAAGCATTTCAGATATGTACAGAGGGCCAAAAGGATGCAGGCTATACTTTTTATGGCTTAATGATCAAAGACACATAACGGTACTGTGGAACATGGCAATTAGCTGGGTCATTTGCTGGCCTTTTAATTATTACAAAATACCCAGTACAGCCATTGGCAAGCCATAAAAGATGCACAAATATGATCCCCCCCATAGGCCCCGGGCCCTCTTTATAATATAGAACGATCCAGAAGCAATGGTAGAGAAAGGAATGTTGCATTTAATGGATTTTAAATGGAAATCTGAGATTATAATGGAGAGATGACTCCTTGTAACTGTTAATGTTGGATGAGAAATTGCTGCAGGACAATTGCATGAATGACTTTACTCTTGCCCTCTCACATCAATAGGACACTTTGCTATGGGCAAGTGCTATCTGTATCTCTCTGTGCAGGCATGTGTTCTCTCTTACCCACAAATGTCCTCCCTGTGACATCACCATTTTCATTGCGGGCATTAAGGGAAACATTTTGTAGTGAGTTCACAAGGAGCGAAGAGTCCTGAAAAAAAAAATGTCATTCAGATATTTTGTACATATACTAAACAGAAAACTAACAATGAGAATTATTTTCAGTATGCGTAACTTATTTTACTCAACTTGAACAAACATCAATTTTGAGGTTATTTGCTATGCTAGTACTATGGATGGCAGTGTAGGTCAGTCCAACACTTGGAGTCTCTGACCCCTTATGTGATTTATAGTTCAAAAAAATTGTATTTATCTTATATTGACCCTTTATGTAGCCTCTCTGTCTGAAACAGGCTGTTCTAGCTTCTATTTCTTGCCCTTTACTCAAAATGTCAACTTCTCAAATACATTTATTCATGTTCAAGCTGAAAATATGAGATTTATACTTGGCAGCATTTCTTTTCTATGAAACTAATGAATGAATTGATACCTGGAACAAAGCAGTACAACGTTATGCTCTTGTTAATAGCATTTGAGCTTCACACCTTGAGCATGACATCAGAGGAAAATGACTGCTGTATTAATATGGTATGGTTTATGAGCATGCTTCAGTTGGGCAGCAAGATAGGAAAAAACATTGCAGACAAAGCATCAAGGACAGGTTGAAGGCCTGGCTTTTGACTTGTATAGGGGTTATTTCTACATCGATTCATTTTAAGTGTTGGAACCTTGAACATGTTTGTTAAAATACTTTGGTTCATGAAATATATGCAAAAGGTGTGACATTTAGTCTTTGTTTTGTTAGCAGAGTCAAACAAAATAAAGTGTGACCATGGAAAACATTACACCAGGTGGAGCATCACCATGTTAGCAATGTGATTATGAGCATGCTAGCATGCTGATGTTAGCATTTAGCTCAAAGCTAGTGTGGCTGAGTAGTCTTAAATCAGCCTTTGTAAAGATGTATTCCTGAATTTGTCTTTTTTTTTTTGTCTTTTTTTTTTAAAGAAAAAAGCTGCAAATGCATAACTTTATTTCAAGGTTTCGGCAAACTGCCTTCATCAGGATGCTGAAACATGATCTTAATCTATTGTAATAAATGCATAATTGCAGAGTTATTGTGCAGCTTTGTTTTTCCTCTTTTTTTAATTGTCCCTTTACTTCATCAGGAAATTTCCACCAATGCACAATATAATATAATAATATAATGGAGTATATTTATGAACAAACATTAACATTTACAACCACCGACTTGGATTATAGGATCCTCTACGACTTACTAACATTTATAAATCTACTTATAAATGAAGGATAGAGGATATACATAATCTTACTGGCTTATAACTGACCTACTGTATTATAATAATAATCATTGTAATTAAATTATCATTAGCATCAGTAGCATTATTAAAATTATTTTTAACACAAATAAGATATCAGACCAGAAATAACAAAAACACAAAAAAATATTTTTTTAATGAGGCAATAAATCACTTCTACTCCTTCACAGTAAGATGTAAGGATCATTGTGTATATAACGTGATCAAAGGGACAAACGTTGATACAGCAGACAAGGCAGTAATTCACTACTGTAAATCCCTGAATCTCGTTAGAAATCCATAAAATGCATTAGAGAAAGTGTCCGTCCATAAATGATGAATACACTGCCTTTTTAATGAGGCCCATAAAGTGTAAAGAATGCAAAAAAAAAAAAAATCGCTGCTATGAGCAAGAAAAGCCATAACATGTAAACAACTGCAGCAAAGTGTTCCCATCTGCTGTTGCAGGCGGGCCATAAACTACTTTCCACCACAAATATCCCTGAAGTTAATGTGGAGCTCAGTGCACCACCAAGTGTGCTGTACGGGACTGCCAAATCCAGTTTGATCTGACACATCTCCCAAAAAAAGTACAGTCAGAAATATGCAGCTCACTCACTCCAGCTGGATATAAAACTCTGCAAGGAATGAGATTTAGGTGATAGGAGGACATGTAGCCAGCACAGATTCAGCCATGCAAGTTTGGTAAACAATGGGATAAAATAATGGCCATGTTGTCAGACTATTTAACTGAGCAAACAGTGGTATGACAAATAGCTAGGAAGAGGACAGAAGAGGGGGGCAAGCAGGACGTAAAGGGATAGTTGAGTGAGGAAGAATGTGCGAAGAAAGAAAAAAAGTGTGTTCCTGATTATCTTACTTCTCTGGAGTGGATCTCCTCAGCGTAGACAGGAAACAGAAACTCAGACTCACCCTCCTCCAGCTTTACCCCATCAGAGTGGACTTGTAGGAGTCCCATCCCTTCCTGCAGCCACATTACATTTGTGTATTCAGATAAAGGGGAATGAATTAACTGTAAATTGACTTAACAGCTTTGCCTGCAAGATGAGAGTCCAAAATATGGCAAGAGGAGGCGAGGAATGTCAATTTTCAAATAACATATGTATGAATGTTGTCTGTATGGTTTTAGATTGTATGAACGAACCAGCTAGTTTCTCTAGCTGTGCACACTCCACATTAGTGTGTGTGTATATGTGTATCCAAGTGTGTGTTGCATCTCTTGTTCTGCTCCTGCATAAATCCAGAGATGCCATCTGGACATGACAAGTCCCCATGAAAAACCAACATAAACAACCCTGCTTTGACAACCAAGTATCAGTCAATGATTGATTATACTACAGACACTATACTACTACTACTAATGGTAATAAGCAGGTAGCACTGGGTCAGTGTGATGGATACACAAATATAACAATTTTACATTAGATATTAACACAAAAAAAGAAGAAAGAAAGGGGAAGGTGAATCATGCTTACCGTGTTGAACCACATCACCCTGAGGATCCAGATGGTGAGGGCAAAGTTGACCACCAGGATGGCGATGAGCAACAGGACAAACAGGTAGAGACAGCGCTTCCTCCAGCCATAGATGCCGATCTTGTAGACGTGTTCGGGCACCGGCCTAGGCACGCTGCTGCCCTGGGTAGTGGTGACATATTCCTCCCGCACCATCTGCTGACTGGGCACGATACACCAAAGCGGGCACACAGGCAACAGAAACAGATGTTAAAAGAAAAAAGGATACACCACTCTTCTGTGCAGCTCAGTGAGATTGTGCACACTGCATGCCATAGAGTCGGTGGGAGTTTGTCAGGGATCAGCGAAAACAGGCCATGAAGAATAACTTTATATCATTGTAAAATAGGTCAATTGGCCAAGCTCTGCAGTCATAGTGCATAGTGTAACGTTAACGCCCCCTTCCCTCCAAGTGATGTGTCCGAAGGCAGTTTTCCAATTCATCCCATTTCTCCATGCTCATCTGATATATCAGTTTAAGATGTGTATCTACAAGCATGATTTGTGATATCACTACTAGTCTGGAGCTAATCGTGGTCCAGCATGCAACTTAGTGGGATGTGGAAGCACAAATAACTATTCAAAGTGCATTTTTATTTGTCATAAGAGATCTTGATTACTAACATGTTTTTGCTTATTGATAATTAACTTCCTGCACACAATAGCTGCCAATAGGACACCAACTGTTCCTCTAGTTGAGCCTATTTAGACTTGTATAAAAACAGCATGAAAGTGTTTTATACTTTTTTTCCAGCATAGAGGCTGTGTAGCCATCTACAAATAAGCTCATCGTCATAATTTTAACTTCTTTTTTTTTTAAATGCAGATACCATTTAATACAATGATGTAATATGGTCTGATTTAGGATGTGTTTCTCAACAGAAAGCCACAGATCATGTTTGGTCTATGGGTGTGGACTGACATAGCTTTCCCCTCTAACCCTAACCCTAACAGCTTTAACACATCCGGCAGAATGTGTGAAACTATAAGCTTACTTTCATACACACTGCTTAATTGAATCTCCATATAGTGCCTTGTTCACACACTGCACAGTATGTCATTCATGAGTCCAGAGCTCAAGTACAAACGCAGTGGATATCTGGCTGAGTGTGCCAATGGAAAACTTGACTGAATTTCCAGCAGTTCTTCAAAAAGGCAAAGGCAAAGGAAAAAGCCACTTATTACAGAGCCGCGGCAGTACTTTCTGACTACACAGCAGCAGCCTAGCAATAACAAGAAGCGAGGAGATGAATGTCAGCATATTTCAAACCACAGCAAGTAGTACAAATTCAAACACCAACAGTAGTTTTCTGTATTCAGTTCACGTGAAAGCAGACAGAGCTCCAACTACAAGACTGCAGGACCTCAGAGCGAGCCCTCCAGTCAGCACATTTTTGGACCATCCGACACACAGTGACAGCAGAGAATCTGCATTAATAACCATGCACAGGCTGCAGAGAAAGATACTCCCACTGAGGACAAGGCCGGAGGAAAACGCTGTCAGTCATAGATTGTTATGACTCAATGAAACACCCAAAACTGGCGGACCCGCAAAGACAGACTGCAGTTTTCTCCCAGGAAAAAAGCTGCTCTAAATCTTCATCATCTCATCTCAATTTTATGCCAAAAGCTATCTAAACAAAGATGCGTCTATGATATTTCAGCAGTGTTTTCTGAAGCTGACAGACTCTGGTAGCAAAGACTGATTTGCATATGGGACAGATGTCGCATCATATTGTCATAGTTAAGGTGTTTTCCATCATGTTTAAAGAGACACTTTTTAAACCAAAAAGTCATTCTTCTTTGACATTAACAGATGTTCAGCCGGGCACATCATCCCACTGTGACTCCCATGTGACTAGCAGAGAAGGCTGACAGACTCTGCATGCAGTCACCGTATGCAGAAACTCAAATAAGTTGTTTTTCTCTAAATAATGATGGTAAATACTGTTCTGCCCTCACAGCAAGGGAAGCTGGATAAAAGTGTATCCGCTTGCTGCTGGGGTCTAAGCTCTATGAGGTCCAGGAGATGGTTCAGAGGGAGGATGGATGATAAAGGCCTATAGTAACCATAGCTTGTTTCTTGCTGTTTGCAGTAAACACGGGGGAGAGGAGACGGGTTGGCATAAAAGCCCAAGAGTATTTCTATGACCAAACCTGCCTCTCCACAGGGCCTGTCACATGGCCGGCAAGCCCAGCTGTGATGAATAGCCTTTATTTCACAACCAGACAAATGAATGATGCCCGATAAAGGAGAAAAAAATAGCCATTTCTATAGGGGAGAAGAGAGTGGAAGGTGATAGGTAGCAAGTTATGTCAAATGCTAATTTTTTTGTCCATATCTCACCTCATTTATATTTATTAATCATACATGTGTGAATGAGTCATGAAGCAAATTGAATCTCTGAACAGCTGAGGGTGTGCGCTACAGCATGGATTCGGTTAGCTTTTATTTGTGGTGCTTTTTTAAGGGAGTTCTCTACTGGGAGACAAAAAAAGACTAAGATTATTCAATGTCTGTTAAATTGACCGGTTCAAATACCCGCACACTGTGCCTATTAACAACCACAGATCATTTGCGTGTAAACATGTTGGCAAATGAGCAGTGAGGAGGAAAGAGCTCTGGATGTGTTCATTATGATGTTAATGAATTTGATCTAACCCAGTCTAATTACTTTAAATGAAGGCATTAAGAGGCTTCCGTACTTTGGCAATAGAACGAGAGGGGAAGCAGCATTAGGGCTGGATCTGTAAAGGCGTCTTCCAGCTCCAGTTTCAGTGTTACCAGCCCTTCAGCCACAGACAGATCCTTCCATAGTAACCCAAATAAACACTCCTGGAACAGTCTTGCCACTCAAGTGCCAGGAATGCTCAATTTATGAGACCTTATGGAGGGGAATATACAGTCCAATCTTCAAGAGAAAACAGTTTTATCATGTCAGTGCCTTTATTTCTGAATCTTCCCAATTATAGAAAACTGGTCAGTGACAAAAGTTTTAATCCAATTCTCAATCTGAAACTTTAAAGCCACATGAGGGGCAATTAAATGAAAGTTTCAAAGATTTTGCTGCCCTCTAACAAAGTCCTTCCCCCTGAGATGTTAATTATTGGACTCACCACAGTCAACAGTGCTATTTATCCTAGGGCATCCCCTCAATTAACCTTAAAAAAGTGATGCTCCCTGTGTGGTTCTGTCTCAGTCTCTGACCTCTGGATGAGAGTGGGGGCCGGGCCGGACAGGCTAACTGCTTGCCTAAAATCCACAGGGTTCAGCTGTAATTGAGAATCCAGGCCTCCCTTTTGAGCCAAGGCTTGACCTGACCGAATGCCAGAAGTTTTAGAAACACACACACAGGGGAACACTGTTGTGGAGCAAGGAGCGATCGAAAGCTGAGCACAGGGGCTGAAGTTTCTGTCCTGTCTGTGTAGTAAGACAGCCGGCTCTCATGTCTCCACTCTGCTGTGATGCCTTTACTTCTAAAAATAGGGCATGGCATTGTACACTAAATTTAAAAAAGCACCATGGGACACACACACAGACACACATAGCTTTGGTACAACTACTGAACAAGTAAAAACATTAGGGCACTGCTCTTAACATAGAGAAAAATATGAGTGAGGCACTGTACTCTTTGGAAAAGTTATTTTTGTATGTAATTCTTTCTGTCCATGTATGGTCAATCTACCATCAGCTGACAACCACAGAAAAATGTTTTTCCTAATCCCAAACTACATCTGGAAGGACTACAAAGTAATCACAGCACAACATGAGATACATGAGTCAGAAAGAAGGAAAAACTGGGGGAGAAAAAAGGATACACTAAGTCAAATGTTGCTTTGTAAAACTCTTAATCAGAAAGAGACTTTTAGTTAATGAAAGAGACAAAATGACACATGAGAGTATTTGAACCAGTGGAAGAAAAAGGCAGAGTACTCACCGTTGTGTGTCGAGGCACAGCAGTCCCCTTTCCTACGCAACAGTAAGCAGAGCTCGAGCTGGTACGAGCAGCTTGAGAAGCAGTAGTGCCTGAGCTCCTCACACGTCTTTCAGCCACTCAACAGCTGCGTGCCATAAATCCAGCTATGGAAGTGCCCTGACTAATCGCCACAAGACGGCGCTCCCACTCCCCTGCATACCCACTCTGAGTCTCTCTGCCTTTAACCCTGCCTGCAGACATTTGAATATCATCAGTGTATTTGAGAAAGGGAGAGAGAGAGAGAGAGAGAGAGAGAGAGAGAGAGAAAGGGAGGGGGGGCCTTTAACCATCAGTGGAGAGCTTCAATCTGTCTCACAGACACTGCGAGAGATTGAGAAAGAAACCATCCACCATGAACAGAGGCAGTTGTTTTGTCATGCATACCAGTGAGTCACTTTCACTGCCCAACCCATGGCAGTCCAGTCTAATTTGAGACTTCAGTCATGGCTCTCAACATGAAGCTAAGCTGGTGTTTCAGATAGCTCTGCTGTGTGACAGGCAGCAGCACAGGCAGACCTTGAAGAGGGCTGTTAGTAACTCAGGGGAGAGGGGCAGAAAACAAAGACTATTAATAGGCAGGAAGGAGGAGGGGTATTGTGACTGTTAAGAAGGAAATTGAATTATTTTAATTAAAGAATACAAATTGTTCTCCAAACTTTGTTTATGTAAGGTAGGTAAACAAATATCAATCATTTAAGGCCATCTTTCAATATCTCTAGAATACATACATACAATATTCTGGGAACACTTTAAAGCCCTCCTATTTAGTGTAGTATATAAATGGTTGATAAATGGTTTATACCACACAATGATGTAGTTGAGAGCAAATATTGCTGGTGTATAAACAGATAGTCTTATATCTGCTTAGAACTACTTTATAGTGTGTTATTAACTATTTATTAAATGTGTATACACAGTTTATAAATACAAAGTAATGGGGCTTTAAATGTTACCAGTATTCCATATTAATGTACTTCTTAACTTTAGTGTCATGTAAGACTATTTTCACACTATGCTCCTTTTGTTATAAAACATTTACACACACATATATACTGCATACATACAGTAGTGTGTATATACTCTTCCTTAATTAACACTCTTCTTAAATTTCATTTGAATGATTTTCAGTCAGGCATCTACTGACACAGACGCCTTTGATACACCAGCTGGTGATTCATTGATTGACGTCGCTCACCATTGATGAAGCTGGTGATGTTAAAGAGTTATGAAGCTACATGTTTGATTTGTGCAAAGTAGAACTCTTAACAGATGCAAACAAAGAAAACATCTGTGCGTTTCAATCGTGTGCTCAAGAATAGAAAGTGGAAAAATAATTAACAGGGTATTTGTGTGTGTGTGTATAAATAGTTACACACACACATCTGTTCAGCTCTCTGTTCTGTCTCTGGTTTATGATGGTGGTGTTTTCACTGTTACAAAACATTTTTGTTTCTGCACACCCACACACAGTTATTCTGGCTGATTACACTTCTGCTCAGGTTGAGCTTGGAGCTGTATGAATTACATGAAGTCATTGAACAACACTGAATGAATGAGATATGATCGTGGTGTTCATTTGTCCCAACATAGCAGGAGCATAAAGCTACCAGAGGAGACATGTCAATCAAACTCAGACCTTACACACAAAGTCTTAAGAAGAGTATTAATAAGGCACAAACAGTGGCAGCTTCAAAAATGTGATTTTAAATGCTCTGCACACCCACATTGGTGAACTTGCCTATTTCAGTTAATTGGAGCTCTCTCTGTGTGAGTGTGCACAGTCTGGGTTTGATTGACATCTTCCGGTTGGATGGGACAAGGAACATTCACATAACACTGTTCCATTTCTCATTTAATTAAATATTTCCTGTTTTGGTGGGATAAGCCTTTGTCACTGTCATGTCTTACTGGGACACTTGAACAGAACATAGTTACTAACACTGGTGCTCATCTTACTGTGATAAGTCAAAATGGCCTCGCTATGTCCAACAGACCCACAGATCAATGTTCAATTTTTTATAAGCTCTGACCAAGCAGGCATGCATGTTCACTGTGACACATTCAGTCAAGTTCTGATGCTTTGGCAGATTTATTCAATTTCCACAAAAAGGAACAAATCAGTAGGATCAACCATGCATTATTACAGTAAGGCCTATATTCAGCTGACTGTAAAACTAAAGCACATTAAGGACCTGAGAATGTGAAGTAAGCTCCACTCACCTTCAACCTGAGCAGAGATCTAATCAGCTGATAAATTGAACCTGTGTGGATGCAAGGTTATTATAGTTTGAAATTTTCTTTAGTTTTTATTTTTATTTAGTTTTTCAGTTTGCTTTTTTTTTATTTCAGTTTAGTTTTAGTTAGTTTAACAAGTGATTCAGTAGTTTCAGTTTAGTTTTTATTTAGTTTTAGTCTTAGTCTTAGTTTTTCAGGTATTAAGAGAAAGCCTCGACTTGTAGAAGCTGAAAAAGATGAAAGAATGTGTGACACCAAATATGGTTTATCATCAAGTCCTTTTTAATTTCATCCTTTAACCACGAAGATGAACTTTCAAATTTGTGGGATTTTTCCCTTTGAGTTGCATCCCACAAATGTTCCCATCAGTCCTCATCACTATACATTTACTCTTATCTATCAGTAGGTCATACTCCATGTATATTCAGTTTAGTTTTAGTTAGTTTTACATTGTTCATTGTAGTTTTTTATTTCATTTTCGTTTTTTTTTTTAAATTGTAGTTTTTATTTTAATTTTAGTTAACTAAATTATTTTTTCATTGCTAGTTTTAGTTTTAGTCTTAGTTTTCATTAACTAATAACCCTGTGTGTGTGTGTGTGTGTGTGTGTGTGTGTGTGTGCAGGGCCTTTGGAAATGTAGATAAGTAACCAAAAATCACTGATTAGTGTTATTTTTTCATATATATAAAAAAGTGGGTGTTGGTAAGATTAATTGTAAGAATGTGAGCTCTGTCTTACGATGAGCTAAATGCACCTTCACTGTGCATTTAATATGAAGGGTATATGAATACTGCATCACTTGATAAGAACAATGTGTACATGTGATACAGTACACACACACATACATACTGAGCTGTGACGTGTTATTCAGTGGAAAGAACACATGCTCATTTCTAATTTATCACACACCACTAATTTCTCTGCTTATATATTTCACAGACACTTCCATTCAGAAGAAGTCAGTCCTCAAAGTAGATCTAAAAAGGATTCAGTTAGTCAGATCATTCCTAGAACACAATAAATAGTGTGTGTTTAGTGCATTGTAGTGTACTGTGGTTGTTTTGTTAAAGACAAACCATTCAAGGGCTAAATCAGAGAAGTGAAGTCACCTTCACTGAAACAGGCAGTATTGTTTGTGTTCCTGCAGGCGGAGGCTGGAGGAGCAGAGGGGTGGTGCATCTGTCAGCGGTGTGTGCCCGGAGTTAGTTTGCAGCTTGAGGTAGAGCTGTGTTGTGACAAAGAGACGTCTGACAGCATCCATCACAAGACTCCTGTGTGTCTCGTGCCCTGAGCTAACGGCTGACAATGAAGATAGCTTCTTCATTTCATGCCATTTCTTATCAATATCTCATAACCTTCCACTGCCTGTGGCTTCTTAAACAGATAAATGGAAGGTTTAAATGATTAATCTCTTGCAATACGTTGGAAATGATCCATCTTGAACTAAAAACATGATGCGAGTCACAATGTCACTTTGAATTTACTGGATGACAGCACTAGGTTCATGTTGCAGGAGCACAACTGAAGACTTTCATTATCAAGTATGCTGATAAGTTAATAATGATTTAATGACCAGTGTGTGTATTCAGCAGCAGTGCACTCATTTCTATTGTACTGTTACTGGGAAAAGAATTTAAATGTCTGTCTTATGAGGAAAATAGTCTCCTTGCATCAGAACACCAACACTGTTTTGGTGAATATCTGAAATTAAAACAGGGCACCATTAATAAAGCAATGGGCCTTGACTTCAGAAGAATTTATTAGTTGTCTTTTGAACAGTGTGTTGCATACTCATTTTCTTTTCAATATCAGTCTTTTTAGGGCATATTTGTGTACTGGTCAAATATAAAACCTTGTGTGTATTATTGCAGACTAGGAAATTCATCAATTGCATTTAAAGTGATATTCCACTGCTCCTACATAAAAGGTCACAGTGAGCAGGACTGTCTGATAATAGCAGCGAAATGTCTTCTGTGACTAAGAGAGCTTTCTTGTGTCTGATACCCAGAAAATAAAATGCTGCTCACAGTTCATCAGTCATGGAAGAGGGACTAACAAAGAAGCCAGGATGACTGGTCTAATGTATTCTCACTGTCAAATAAATTTACTTATTTTCACTTACAGCAGCTATGCTCTGCAATTGCATATAGTTTAGAATATTTTACCAATGGAAAGCCTCTCTACTAAATGGGAACTACATGTATTTCTAACAAATCTGCCCACCAGTCTTAGATAATTGTAAATTGAATTCAAATGTCTTTAATGTATCTTCCTGTATATTTTGTGGCCTAATACTGGAGTGCAGTGGATCTCTGTGTTACACTAGTCTTGTAACATATGCCGTTAATGTTACATGGCTGTGATTCTTGATTTAGGTGCAGTCATGATTTTTCCCCTTTTTTGTAGTTATACGTGTGCATCCTGATTACCATCCATTTAAAAAAAGTAAGCACAGACCTTCAGTCCTGAAATGTGAGCAGTAATCACTTTTCATTATCACGTTTGGCCTTACTGGCTGAAAATGTAATACTTTAAATTTTCATCATTGGTCAATAGTTTGCAGTATGCAGGAAGTCTGAAAAGTGTCCTTGGCTGAATTTTCTTCAACAATATACCTAACTAAATCACAAATATCTGATGACATTCATATATCTGATACCTGATATAAACAAGCAAAATAGCAGGTTGCTATTACTGACGGCAAAAAGTGAAAAACAGCAACGTTTTTAGTCTTTACTTTTTTATTCACCTTTCATTACAAACAGCTCATCACAGGAAACAAACAGGAGAACCTGAAAGAGAAAAATAAAATGCAGGTCAGTGAATGTAAAAAACCCAAAATATACAAAATACATGCACGTGTACAGTTTCTGCTGTCGTACCAGATTATGATTTCTCTGCTGCTGCCTCCTCATCTCCACCCTTGGTGTTACGTGTGTAAATCAGCTGTGCTCTGTGCTTGGACACCAGTTTGATCATGCCTGAAAGATAAAACAGGATAATCGTCTGTCAGCATATCATCACTCATTGTTATTCCTCACATTCACACAAACCATTCCATGTTTGTTTTTTAGTCAGCTTGCAATGTAGCAAACCTTTGACTGTTGCAGGCAACACTTCAAATAAAGATCAATTGGACTGTAAGATATTTAAACATTTTCAAATGGTAATCAACTTTATCTTGTAATTACTGAATTTTGGAGAAGAATAAATTTCAAAAGTAGTGACAGAAACTGTTGCAGTTGGGCCATTTTTATGATGTTAGCGTAGTCCCTCTGCACCCCACTCACATGGTGACAACCTTAATAAATGACAGCCAACAAGCAGCGCTGATGGCTGTGGGGCCTATCAATGAGATGATCTTAATGTTATAGCACAATATTGTGGATGATAAAACATGCTTGTTGCCCTTCTGGGATTTAAGCTAGAACACTCCTGATGTAAAAGACATGTATTCCTAAAAATGAGATGACCTGGGATATCAAAAAACATTCAGGCAAGTTCTCACTTCCCTTATAAATGAACTATTCACTGGATACACATTAATGTAGCAAATAATTCATCTGAAATATAATGAATAAATATAACATCTAATTTTCCTGTTTTGGCTAAAATTCTACTATTCCCTCTCATTTAAATTAGTCAGCACTACCCAGAGATAAATCTGGGCATCACCTGCCACTGATCTGAAATAAGTAGAGTTCACAAAAGGGCAAATTTGCTTCGAAAAGGATCAAATACATACTGCACAGCTCTATCTAGCATCTAAAGAAAAGCAGTTTTACATGACATCCAAATTTAACCTACACTAATATAAATCAATCAAGTGTGTTAAAACTACAAACCCACACCTCAATGTTTCTGCCCCCTTATATACCACCTCAAAAACCACCCCAATGATATTTCATTCAATTGCAGATATTTTGACAGCTCGAGTACGCATAATTTGGGGGCTATGAACTTAAGAGGTGAAGTTCACCTTTAGCGAGCAGTTCCTGGAGGGCATTCCTGGCCAGGGAGCCACGGATCTTCAGCCTCTCAGACACAACAGCTGGTGTGATGAGTTTGTAGTTGGGAACTTCTTTGTACAGCTTGTCGTAGGTCGCCTTGTCGAAGAGGACCAGGTTGTTGAGCTTGTCCCTCACTTTTCCCTTGGACCACTTCTACTCAAGGAAAAACGTGGCGTTAGTATTAAAGGGATAATGGGGATCACGCCAACAGGTTGATGCCACATGTACGTGCATTATGTTACCTTCTTCTTGGCTTTGCCTCCAGACTTGTTGACTGGGTCCTTGTCCTTTTTGGACTTCCCGGTGTCCTTCTTCTTATCTTGCTTAGGAGGCTAGAAACAGGACAACAGATTAACAACCTTTTAACCACATGCTTTAGTTTATATGGTCAACAAATTCAATACTTTGCTAACATCAAGACAAAGTATCAGGCTAGTGGGCAAACGACTGCAGGAGCTACGGCCGGCATGTGGCGGCCTTGTCTGAGTCTTTAAAGCGTTTCAGCTCACCCTTTATCATGTCTCTTTATTAGCATCGTAAATACAGTTAATAGGTACGAGCATTATGTGTACAAGTGAGTATCTAGTTGGTTTTTCTGTGGATGTACTAACTATAACTGTCCTCAGCTCGTTTTCTGGCAACACAGTGCAGCATGAAAGCATGGTGGTTAGCAAGCGAGCTAACCAGCAGCTAAATGAGTCAAATGTCATACATCATACATCAGCACACTTTTATCTCAGTGAATATAGATTCTTCGACATTTATTCCGAATGATTATAACTCAAGATGAGTTACAAAAACACGTCAAATATTAGTTTTGTTTCGACAAAACAGGTCCTAGCGGTCCTCACCATGTTTCCTCGTCAAGATGTCGGAGCGAAAGGAAGTCCGTCCGTGCAAAAGCCCCTTAGACAACCCGTACATGCGGAAGTTGATCAGGGAATTATGGGAAGTTGAGTTCTTCCTTAGTTTTCACACATTCTGGTTACGATACTTATTATCAGCTCACTAAGCTACTGCACACCGCTCTTTTTTTCTAAAGGGGGAAATATAAACATTCATGTTATTTAAAAAAAATAAAATAACCAAGTGAGCGCACATTTAGGCATTTTTCTGGCATTTGTAAAGACTACAGTTGTGGTCACATGACACATTTCGTGTCAGCTGTTCAGGACGTTTCCAAGATGGTGATCTTCAGTGTGTTTGTGGTCAATAAGGCTGGAGGTTTAATTTACCAATATGACAATTATGTCCCGAGAGCGGAGGTGGAGAAAACGTTTAGCCATCCTTTAGATTTGGTGCTTAAACATCACGATGAAAAAGTGATCGTGTCGTTTGGACAGCGGGACGGAATCAGAGGTAATGTTAGCCTACAGCTACAGCGCTGACTGTTCATGTCTGCATTAGATTATATAAGTAGGCTAATCATATACAAGTGAAAACATATTTACTAATACACTGACTGATCGTCTATCTATGCCAGTCTCTTAATTAGGACGCACTAATTTGAACGACGCTGAAATTAGCTTCCTATTCGGGTTAAGGGGAACATGGCAGTAATGATATTTAATAGCTGAACCTGCTTTTTTTCAGCTCTTACACTCATGAAAGAGTGCAGAATAGTAAAAAAAAAGCCCCGCTCAGATCCGTGTATTTTTCATTTTATTCATGAAAACTTACAAAAGGGCAATTTTGCTTTCCCCCATTCAGACCACATTAGACCAGGCCCAGGTCAAAACTCACTGTGTACACTTGTTAAATGTTAATTATTATGATCTGGTCCAGATTTGACAGTAGAAAGTATTGTGGTTTCTTATTTGAATCTGGTCAAATGTGTTCTGGATGGGAAAGAATTGTGAAATTGCCCTTTTTTCTGATTTCATAAGCATAGTAAAGTGGTTCACAAATCTGATACTGTGGTTTAACGAGTCTATGTGGATTCCATGGTAATCTAGTCCAGATGTGATAAGTATAGAGGTTCTTGGTCTGTGCCTGGTTTCATAAATGTTAAAAGTGTGTAGCTTTGTACTATAATGTGTAACACCTTTTCCCTTCATTTGAGTTGGAAGCTGATTTCAGAGTTGTCTATTTCAATGGTTACCAATAATCTGACTTAATTAGTTACTTATTTACAGTCTCTTTTATATAGTATGACACTGTATGTTGCACGTC
Source organism: Scomber japonicus (assembly GCF_027409825.1). Lineage (NCBI taxonomy): Eukaryota > Metazoa > Chordata > Actinopteri > Scombriformes > Scombridae > Scomber > Scomber japonicus. Next base: position 14,768,664 of record NC_070583.1, read on the forward strand.
TAGTGACATTTCTATACTGTGTCGTAGGTGTTTGACCTGGGCTAGATGTTAGATATATATTCATAGACAAAAGTGCTGTTGCTTGCTTCATATACATTTCTGTTGTCTTTCCCAGTGGGCCATGCAGTGCTCTCCATCAATGGAGCTGATGTGCTTGGAAAGAATACAGCAGATGGAAAGGACATCCTTGAATACTTAAAAGATCCCGCAAATTATCCAGTGTCTATTCGATTTGGACGGGCCCGACTAAGCTCCAATGAGAAGCTGATGCTGGCGTCCATGTTCCACTCGTAAGTCACATCCAGGTTTCACACTGGGGCAGTCTAAGTGTTGGCAGGCATCCATTCTGCTGAATAGTCACAGAGCAAGACACTAAAGTCAGCACCTCTCAACCTTCATTTGGAGGCGGGCCACGGAAACAGACTACTCCCTTCATAAATTTTGATATTCTCAAGTGATCAGCAGGGAGCTCTGCATCTCAAACTAGAGATATACCAAATACTGATCAGACACCCCCCCCTCCAAGTACTCATACTCCCTTACTTTAAAGCCTCAGGAATATATGATATATGATATCAAATAGTGCCTCATTAAGCATCCCCAAAATAAGAGTGAAAAAAACAAACATTCATAACTATTGAAAAACAGCTCATGTTACTAATCAGACCAGTCCTTAAGACTGTGTAGGAGTGGTAGATCACGTTTTGATTGACATCTCTCTGGCTGCTGGCAGGAACTGTGAGTTGGGTTTACAGAATTAATTATTATCATATTTTCGTATTAAATGCCTGAGCATAACTACCCCCAATTCAAATTTGGATTGAAACTAATTTTTAGTACTTTAGACCTGACATTGTATAGTTAGCAGGCTTTTGTAGATTTGGGTTTCCAGTGGTTTTAAAGTGGATTATGTTGTTGTAGAGGGTCTTTGAGATTGCTTCAATGATAAAAGCTGATGCTGCATTCTCTGTCCTCCAAACAGTATCAGTGACTTCCCTTTCACAAATATTAAATTGCCTGTTTTGGGTCTTGTTTTTTTCCAGGTTGTTTGCTATAGGATCACAGCTGTCCCCTGAAGTTGGCAGCTCAGGAATCGAGATGCTAGAAACAGATGTCTTTAAACTCCACTGCTACCAGACTCTCACAGGTCAGTGGTGTAAAAAACCCACCTAGTCAGTAACATCCTTATGAGACCACCCCACAAACAAGCCTAATTTACTTACTATGTAAATTATATCTTGCTTTTTGCTCCATCTCTTTCCTCTCAGGGATCAAGTTCATCGTGCTGGCGGACCCTCGACAATCTGGCATTGATGCATTGCTGAGGAAGATTTATGAGATCTATTCAGATTTTGCTCTCAAGAACCCGTTTTATTCTCTGGAAATGCCGATCAGGTAAAAATCACATCTGAGAAAAGGATGATGTCGTTTTACACATAGTTTTTGTTCTTACATGCCTTAAAATTAGTACATGTTACATTTAGAACTGCACCCACAGGGCAATTAATCACTTTTAGTCGATTGAGAGAACATTAATTGGTAACTATTTTGATAATCAATTTATCTGTGACTGTAAATGTCTAATTTTATGTGTTTTTTTCCCCCAGGTGTGAACTCTTTGATCAGAATTTGAAGAGTGCTTTGGAGATTGCAGAGAAAGCTGGAAACTTTGGAGCTGGATCTTGAACTAAAGAAGTTGAGAATCAGCTGAAACGTGGTCATTTTCAACCACAGCCACTGACTTTATATGACTGTGGATGAAGTGCAGCTGTAAATGTTAAAAGAATGAAAGGATCCTGTTTGTTTGCTTTGTCAGTTGGTATTAACACTTTGTAAATACTTAATGTTTTGTAAATACTTGGAAAAATTAAACTTGCGTATGTATTTAAAAGGTTTTACATCATGTTTGTTTTTGGCTGCTTGTACCATATATGAAACAGCTGTGGTCTAACTGTTGTGAAAATGACTGAGAATAGCATAACAAGATATCATTTATTTAAACCATGGACTGCTTTCTCCAAAAAAAGAGGAGCATCTTATAAGTCTTATAATTCCATTCATGATTCATAATTACAAAGTTACTGTACAAAAGATACTGAAAGAAACACCAACCTCTAAACCAGTTTCTACTTTTGTTCTATTCATTTTTTTATTAAAAGATTTAAATGGCTTTCAGGAAGAAAAAGTTCTCCAGTAGTGTTTTCGCCACTTTTAATTACACCATTCATGGTATATTACCTTGTGAGGCAGCTGGAGTTATGAGATAATGACATCACAAGATCACACATCCTATGAGGATTCTCATGTAATCCAGCTCTATCTATCAGAGTTGATAGACACATGGTTCATCCAATCACCTGCCAAGTATTTTTTGAAAGTGCCTGCCAGTTTTCCAAGGATTATCTCTCAGGTGGTTTTGTTTAACAAACCATCTAGTGTCTAAGAATACATGGCTTACATCATGTGAGGTCATGTACATTCACTTGTTGAGTTATTAATGCACTTAGTACAGACTGGGTATACAGTATGTAGAAAAGCAGCTTTCAAAACTGTATTGAGGAAGAAGTGATCAACGTCTTTGTTGACACTTATGCCCTGTATGACTGAGAAAATACTGTGGTATAAAAAAAAAATCAAGTAAGAAAAATATGAACATACAATGATGTCTCAAAATATTCAGCTTCCTCTGAAAGCTGAGAATGAGGTGCAATGATCTATTTTAGTCTGCCTTTTTGGACACGTGACCCATCTTGGTTCGAATGTTGCGCAGCAGGAAGAATCCAACAGCGATGGCACCACAGAATATCTCTGCTACCCAGAAGGCCATTTCCCAGCCGTGGTGCTTGGCAATTGTGCTGAATGGAAGTCCAGAAAGGAAGCCACCAACTAAGGAGAAAACACAGGGATTAATGATCCACTCTTCATTATTCCACACCAGTCTGCACAACTCTTGTTTAGTAAAGGACCTGTAAAGTATCTTACAATTCATAATGTGGATCTATTGCAGTGCTGTATGTCAGGATCTATATTTAGAGTTGATTCATGATGTCATATTTCTAAAATGAAAACCAATCCACTTACTGTTGGCCATCAGGGCTACAATGGCATGTGACGTCCCACAGTAGTTGGACGGGGCACTCTCATTAGCTATAACTCCAAACAACGCTATTGGTCCGTAGGAGCAGAAACCAAAGACAGCACCCAAGACTAATATCCACACCTAAATGTGCAGTCAAAGAGAGATTTTCTTAGAGATACATCCAGGGTCTGACATGCAGTGTGTTGAGTTAATGAATCTACACAGTTTTAAACTTTCTTCATCCTCTGGAATGTTAGATACCTTCGGACTGTCTGGAGTGACAGTGACTCTGAATAGGTACATGGACACAAACATCCCAGCCATCATGATGATCAGGATGAAATGGCGGGGATTGCCATAGCTTCTCATGCCTTGCTGTAAAAAAAGGGGGGAAATTCATAAAGAGAAATTGGATTTCTTGGCTAAATTGGGTAGCAGTCACATTAAAACAAAGATATGGCTTAGTTGTGAATGAGCTTGATGGTGACTGGCCAGGATAAGATTGTATTTAAGAAGTCAGCCTGCAATTAGTGTTAATAAATATGGAGGAAAAGGAACTAAACTGGAGTGGAAACAGATGCTTGAAATTATTGCAAATTAGGTCTGTGATATGCAGTAATTAAGGAAATACAATTAGTAGGGCCATTCTGTTGCCAGCTGGTAGAGGCAAAACAGTATGGTTAGTTTTGGAGCACATAGATCACCATGGAAACATCTTCAGACTGGATATAAGCACTCAACTTGATTCTGCACAAGATAAGAGTAAACACGCCTTTGGGACACTTAGCGTACCTTTGCACTTACCACAACACATTTTACACACATTATAACCCACATAAAAACCAAACAGATTAATAGGATTGATTGTTCTGCCATATTGTGGAGATGAGAATGCAAACTCACTTTGGCCACTGCCTTGTCAGAGAAGTAACCTGCTGCAAGACTGCCCAACAGGCCTCCAACCTCCAGGGCACTCATGTATGAGCTACCTATGAAGAAGAATATAGTGACTCAAACGAAACAATCAGACAATGAAACTGAACACATTTCTTCTGCCGTAGCCTTCTTCCATACCCATCAGTGTAGACTGGCCCTTGTCCTGAATGAGAAACAGCTGGCCCCAGTCAGTGCAGGCCGTCTTTACCCCAAACACCACCAGATAGGACACAGAGAGCAGCCACAGGTAGGGTGACAAAAGGAACTCAGATAGGGTGCTTTCATTGCTGGAGGATCCTGAATGGGAAGCAGGAAGAAGATAAACCCTGTTTGACCAATATCTTTATGTACATACCTTGTGTATATAACTGAAATGTTACCATCAACACAAAGCCATATGTGCAATATAACATCCCAATAAGAAAGGTGTAGGTGGGTGGGATCCCTACTTATAGTCAGATGCCACACATGGTTTTTGGCTAGACTGCAACAGAGGGTGCAGCCTTATGAACACGAATGTCCGTGACTAACTGACTGAGTGATAAAGTTATACTATTAGTTGCAGACAGCCAAGTTTTTGCCACATGTCGCCACTTCCTCTATCCATCATTTTTAATTCAAAGCCCTCTAGCATTTCATAGACTGTTCAGCCATATCACTTTAACTGCGTGTGAGCTAGAGGCGGTTCACACAGGAGGCATGTGAGGGGCACAGTGGGTACAGAGTCCACAGAGTCACTGACCTTTAGTCACAAAAGGCACATGCTGTACGAAAACACACACATCTGGACGATGCACATTTTCAGTGTTGACTGTTACTGTTACTCTATCATGAATCAGTCAAAGCCAGACTCACCTCCTTTGCTCTTCTTGGCTGCCACCTCTATATTGGGCAGCCCCACATCCTTAGGCTCGTTCTTGATGACCAGCAGGCAGACAAAGGAGACCACCATACAAATCATTCCAGAGACCGACAGGATCGTCCTCCAGCTGTAACTCTGGGTCAGCACTGAGGCGATGATTGGGCCCAAGCTGCCAGCCAGATTCATGCTGCAGGAGAGAATTGCCCACCATGTCCCGAACTGAGAGGGCTCGAACCACTGACAGCAGAGAAAAGGAAATAATGACATGAAATCATGACAGACCTGGCAGGAAGTGTCATTATCTCGCCTTTGAAGTACAGGAAGGATGAAATAACTGAACCACTGTAGTGTTGTGAACTGACAGCAGGTAATAACTGACTGACAGATGACAAATTGGTAAGGTCACATAAGGGCAAGAAAGAACTTTTCACATTGAGTACAGAACATAACACTGCTTTATTTATTGGGTTTAAATGCATTATAAATGATGCTACCATTAAGACCAATCCAAGTAACAACCATCATAGTTGATTATCAAACGTGATTAGGATTATTGTGAGGTGAAGCAAATCTGTTCAATTACAAACCTATTACAGGACATGAAAACATATTTTCTTTATCTGCTTTTTATTATAGCTATTCAGTCCAATCCAATCAGGATTTAGCAACATTTAAATCCAAATGCATTGACAGATTGTTTGGTTATGTCACTAGATCACTGTCATACATACACACATCTTACAAAGTCCTAATGAAGCATATTTGCAGTTTTCAAGTGTTAAACTCCTGATAAATAATGCCAAATGGCGCTTCTTCCTGAAAGTTTACTTTGATTTTTGCTTTTCTGGTCATTAGGATTTGAAGGTTTTCAGGGCCTTTAAGGAAGTGAACAGTATGTTTGTGACTTTGTTCACTGATTGTGATAAAAAGTTTTTCAAGACTTTAATAGGGCTAATATTATTCAAATATCGGGTACTGTTTATTGTTAGCAATAAGGAGCTACTTGCAAAACTATATTTATTAGACAGTGTCAATATGCAACTCTTACTTATTTGGTTAAAATGACATCTTCCTTTAAGTCCTACAGAGCATGCTGTTAAAAAGACTCAGAGTTGTAACAGTTGGTTTCACAACATATCATAACACATCTTTAACAGAATACATTTATTTTATATGATGTAAGATTTGTTTGATTTTAAACTGTGCAAATAAACAAAACCCTATTGGGGAATATATGTGTAATTTTATCAGTGCCCAGTAACATATTTATACTTTAACTCCTTATTTTCATATATTTAATGTGTCTCATTGGATCTGCATTCTCACCTATGACTGAATCCAAGGTTTTGTGTGTGATCCTGTGTTAATGACAGGATGTATTATGCTTCCTATCTTTAAACCATCAAGAGAGAAAAATAAAAACTAAACATTTGCAACATTGCATCACTAATACCTTGCGCAGCACTCTGCCACAGGGAGGCCAGCCGAGGCCCTGGCCCAGGCCGTTGAGGAACCACAGGCCAGAGAAGACGGCTACGGTGGAGGACCAGGAGAAGACCACGTTGATGCCTCCCACCATGAACAAGCCAATGGAGAAGAGCCAACGGGCACTGATCTGGTCCGAAAGCACACCGCTGATGAACTTACTGATAGCGTAGGCCAAAGACTGACTGCTGGTGATTGTGCCTGAACAAAGTTAGGGGAGGAGAGGAAGAGTTTACACAGAGCAGATGAAACTACATGCAGTCTTGTTAAAAGATATAGTTTCAAGCAGCCTTCAGGTTATGTTATAAAATATGACAGCACAATACATGCAAAGGATCATGATTAAGCATAAAATGAACACAAAGTGTCTCATACCCAGGTCATCCTTATCCAGCGTAATCTCTTCCATTACAGAAGGCATCACAAAGGAGAATGTCTTTCTGTTAAAGTAGTACAATGTGTAGCCAACAAACATGGCTAAAAATATAGTGCCTCTGTAGTATCCGTAATTTGCTGTAGCCATGACTGCAGATTTATTCCTGCAAAAAAAGAGAAAAATAGAAAACGATCAAGCGGAGAGAGCAACCTCCTACCGTCTCACAGACCTCTGCTGCCTGTGACAGTGAACTTTGCTTCAGGATCCACAGTATGGAAGCAGCTGGTTACAAGCGAAGAAGTGTTTGCAATCAGTAGGGAAGGTTAATGGTCAACTTCTCCACCTGACGCTGATTTAATCATGTACTTCAGGCCAGCCAGCAGGGGTTGAAAAGACAATTCAACACTGATGATAATTCTTCCCTTTAGGCACAGACTTATAAAAAAGAAAGTGTCCTACTTTAACAATGACCTTGTCAGTGTTCTTCTCTGCTGGTGTTAGTCCATCTAGGATGTTGTGGAAGGAGCTGATGGAGTTAATAATTCACCATGGTGTCCAATAGTTACTCCAGACCACCAGGGGGAGGATCATCTCCAAAAGGGGAGAGGTGGGTGAGAACAGCACATCAACAGAAAACAGAGGCATTCATGCAGATCCTAGTTTCTGTATTATGTACAAAGGTGCAGAAGAGAGATTAGTTTAGTGTCTGAAGCATATTGTTACTGAAAAATAGCTCAAGTCGTTCCCACCTTTCAAATAAGTGCAGGAAAAGCGCAAAATGTACCTTTACAATGATCTATACTTCACAGATGATCATGGATTGTGAAAGTAGCAGCCAAAACAGGAAGTGTAAACAAACAGCTACGCCCTACTCTTAAAGCTCTGCAGCATGATTATCTACCTAGTAGCTGGTGCCGTGTTGAACTTTAACAAAGTAACTCTATAGTCTCGGTTTTCAATGAAGAGCTGCAGATGAGTACACTGCAGTGTGAATCATAGTTGTGTTATAGTTTCCGCAACATGTGGACCGACTGGCACCGCCCAGACAGTCTCTGAATGAGTCACAGACCGTACAGTATAAATGCATTAGGCTATAACTATATTATATCATGTTTATCCTTTTGTTTCTATGTTTACTGCACTGTTTGTGTATGTGTTGTAAGTGAGTGATACATTACGGAAGCGCATGGCATTCACTGGAAAAAAAAAATAGACACCTCATCTTGTAATTATGAGATCTTTTCGTCTCGTCATGGTCATACTACAACAGCTGTTTGGGAAAAATATATATTTTGCGTAATTTTCACTACTGTGGCCAATTGGTACCGTCGCCTCAACATTTCCATTTGATTGCTTTTGTCTGTTTTGATTTCTTTTATTGTTTCGTAGGCTAACATAATCTCTCTCTCAAACATTCGCTCCTAATATAAAAAAAATATTAGGAGCGAATGTTTGAGAGAGATTAAAATAAGAGAGACATGAAAATAAGAAAACGGAGAGGCTACATGTGCAAGACACCTCTCCGTTTTAATAGCCTAATAACAGTAATAGAAATCAAAACAGACAAAAGCAATCAAATTGAATTGATGAGCCGACAACCCCTATTAGAATAGATGGCCACAGTGGGGAAAATTACGCAAAAATATATTTTTCCCAAACATCTGTTCTATGACCATGACAAGACTGTGACAAGAATGTGTGTAGTGATTTTGGAGTGTCTATACTATAACAGTGGAGTTAATGGTTAATATTGAAGTTGTAGGCCTAATCTCAATAAAAATTCACCAAAATAATACAAAAGCATATTTTATATGATATGATAGATATGATTATTTTAATGGGTAAATATCATATTCATTGTAGTAAGTGGAGAAATAGCAAACCCTCCTTTAACTGGTTTATAAATGTTTTCAAGTTATTTTTCCAGTACCTTAAAAACTTGTACTCCAGCAAAATAGCTGGAAAGACCTGTGAAGATATGTCTCATTTATTGCTTTTTTCTTTTATGCCTGGGACTTTGCTCCTCCCTAGGTTCTTTGTTGTTTTTGGTTGTGTGCATGGTGATCTGCGGGATGACTTTCTACTTGTACCTTGTATAGTCTTTTGGGGTTTTTTTTGTTTTGTATCTCTTTGCAGTTTGGCAGCATTTCATTGTGCGTGGTTGTGTGGTCTTTGCGAGAAGATGTATGTCTCTCTATGTTTTGTTGTTTTTGTTGTTTGTGTGTTCAATAAAAAAAATAAGCCTCCACTATCGATTTACTACAGGAGCATTTTTCGACACGGCAGCACAAATCGTCACAACACCCCTCCTCCTTTCAGCTGTCATGTTTGTTGCCAGGCAACAGACAACAAACATATCCAAATTGTCAACGGACGTTTGCTAAATTGTGGACACACTTTATCTGCGCTGTGATTACATTCATTGCTAAAAAAAAAGTTTAGCTCGTATGATCAGTCTTTGACACTTATTTAACGCCATTAAAAAAAAAAACAACCTTTTTCAGACCTCTTCATTCTTAGTTGCGCCGGACATCATTATCCAAGGGTCAATCATGGTGAGTAACGTACTATAAATACACAAAATGATATGTCACTGCATACAGTTAACCTGCTGTACTTTTATTAGCATTATAGTGATAATTCACGTTAACGTTGATCTCTTGTAGAGGGTTGGATCCAGCTCCGCGGGTTCAAGGAGCAGCTCCTTCAACCGCCGGTACCGCACCCGAGCCCCCACCTCTGAGGTGGACGAGACCCTGTTTGGGGGCGTCACGCCGGTAAGAGTGTGTGTGAGTGTATGTGTGTGTCTGTGTGTGCGTGCGCGCGTGTCTGTGTGTGCGCGTGTGTTTGTGTGTGTGCAATCAGCAATTTTTTAAGTTAGTTGACCATCGACAAGGTTTACAGATATTGATCTCCCATGTTATATATGCTATGTTAGTCTAATGAGTGCTCAATATAATATTGACAGACCACTGATGTAATGTAATCAATGAAAAGCATAACCCACCAAAGGATCACAGAACACAAACATAATCAGAAACCACAGCTAAAAACAATAGAAAAAAGAATTTAAAAAGGGGATCAAAAAAGTTGAGCAGTTGCATGAACTAACAATAACAACTGCATGAAGAAAATAATGAATATTAGCACAAATGAATGATTTCCATTAGAAATCAAGGCCAATAACCTTTGCCATTTCTTTCCATGTAGCTGTTAGCGTTGGTGTTATAGCAGTACAATGAGCCCAGTTTGCTAATGTGTCATTGAAAGTATGTTATGCAGTTGCGAGGCTGGAGAGGAAACATGTTCTGGTTTTGTGACATTATGCTAACCCTATCCAGGAGTCATCACAGCCAGAAAGACGTGGTCGCTCAGCCCCCGTGACCAGAAATCCACCCCTGACCAACCAACAAGGAGAGACTATGCAAATCGTCACCAAGGACCTCATCCGCAATCTCAAGTAAACAATAACTCACTCATAAACTCTAAATATTGTCTGTTTGTTTGTGCGTATGAAAAGCAAATGCATTTCATTTCAAAATAACAGGAAATATGGAAAGTGAATGCTATGCTATTAATAATTTACCCACATCCAATATCACAGTATGATAAAGACACTTAGAACATAGTGATTATGCAGTATTAAAACCAGCCTTTTTTTTTGTTGTCAGAGTCCCCTATAAAGATCCTTCTGGAGAGTCCATCATCCTACCAGCAGCTGTGTTTGAGCAGATTACCTCAAGATCCCAGGTTCTTACCAAGGAGGAGCGAGAGGCGTTGAGGGCAGCTTATGAGAAGAAAAAAGACGAGGAAATTGTAGGAAATAAAAACAACTCCAGTCATGTTAAAGTTTATGTTTTAACTTGCCAGTAACACAAAAAACCTCTCACATCTCATCCAGAAAGCTGCAGAGGAGAAGAAGCATCAAATCTATGAGGCAGATCTGGCCCGTAAGAAGAACCCGGCACTGACTGAATTGGAGATAGAGGCCCGGGACCGAGCACAGCGTTTGCTGGAACGGGCCAACGCTCTCAGGATGGAGCAAGAGGAGGAGATTAAAAAGCTCAACAAGGTACGAAGCTGTACTGCAAATACTCAAAAGTTTTAAAATGTGCCTGAGAGTGAGTCCTTCATTCTGTGTGTGTGTTTGTGGTCCCCTCAGCTGATTCTGGGCGCTCAATGCCAAGCAACACGTGACGCCCAGATTCAAGAGAAGAAACAGATCCGTACGGAGTTGACAGAGGAGGAGAAGCGTCTGGATGCCATGATGGAGGTGGAGCGCCGCAGGGCCTTGGAGACTGTGGATCAGATTGATGAGCTGCGCAAACAACAGAGGATCAGGTGAGGAGACACACTCACACACACAATTATATTCTCATTCACAGATTGATTGACACATAACCTCCATTCTTGTTGTAAGATGCAGGCTGCTGTTGAGCCGTAGATGCAAAAATTTTTGTGAAGTGTTGCGTGTGTGGGTTATTTTCTAGTGGAATGCAGAAAATTTACAACCAGATCCAGCAGCGTCTGGAGGAGAAGCAACTGCAAGATGAGATGAAAGAACACGAGAAACATCAGATTCGAGAGAAACAGGAGAAAATGAACCTGGAGGACCTCAAGGTGCAGACACAGGGGGGAGACAACACACACAAGCATCCACTAAAACTTGGGCACATGCAGACTGGGAGGGATATCCAGTGATTGTTTTTGGAGTATGTTTTTGAGCAGTTGTCTCCTTCCAGGCCCTGGAGAAGAAGAGGGAGGAGCAACAGCAGCTGCAGCAGGAGATCATGCGCATCAACAATGAGACTGTGCGGGCCAAGGAGCAGAGGAGAGAGGAGGAGAAGCTGGCTGACATGAGAGACATGGAATACATCAAAAACAAACTGGTCAGATAAAAAGCAAATGATCTCATCTCCATGAACATGCAATAACATGAGGACAGTTTAGTTTGACAGCCATCAATGCTCAACATATTTCACATTTACTCTACCATCCAGATATTGTTCATTTGTGTTTAAAAAGAAATGTCACGACTCCTGCAGGAGCGGGAGGCAGAACACGAGGCTCAGCAGAGGCAAATCAAGAAGGAGAAGGAGTTGGAGATTGCCAGGCTGAGAGCTAAGCAGGAGAAAGCAAAAGACTACAAGGCAGACCAGGTTAGGAATAGGCATGGGCCGGTATGAGATTCTGATGGTATGATAACCTTAGGCAAAAAATATCACGGTTTCACGGTATTATGATCGCAGCTCTAAAATGTGATATTTTAAAAACTAAAAAAAAAAAAACTTTTCCATTAAACAGTCTTTTATTTTTAAACATATATAGAACATGATGGAACATTAGTAAATATGTATTTAAAATAAAAAATAAAAAATAACTGAATGCAGTCCTTTAACTGAGGCTAAACCAACTAAGCCTAAACCAACTCAAGTCACACCTCCTTCGACCATCATACAGCCTGCAGAGCTACCTGCTTGTAACAGCAACTGGAAGTGCACGGGAAGGAGGGGTACTTTACCTGAGGGACCTCCATAAAAAAAACCCTGCTCATACGGCAGGAACAGTATGACGGAAAATTTGAGTGGTTTTGAAACCGTGACTTTTTCATACCGTGGTATACCTTGAAACCAGCCCATGCCTAGTTAGGAATCAAACCACCTGCAGATATTTCAATGTGTGTGCAAACCTCATTTTACTCAATTAAAGTGTATCAATTAATCATTTTATATGATTTTGTATTTGTGCGTGTCTGTTCTGGAAGGATGAGCTCCGTGCTCGTAGGAACCAAGAAATTGCTGACAGAGAATGGAGGAGAAAAGAGAAGGAGATGGCTGCCAAGAAGGCACGGGAGGAAGCAATGCTAAAGGCAGCCCGTTTGGAGCAGCTTCGCTGCAAAGAGCACTGCCTGTCCATTGAAGCTGGCCGAGAGAGGGCTGAGTTTGAGAGGGTGCTGAAGTAAGAAACTGTGGACACAACTTCTCAGTCATCAGTCATAATTAGAGTCTTCATTAAGTTTCTGGTTATTCCTGCTATCTTGTGCATATAGCTGTACCATTCACTTATTTCTCCAAACAGGGTGCAGGAGGAGGCGATCATCAAACAGAAGGAGGAGGAGCAAAAGCTGCGTCAGAAGGCGCTCCGCCACTCAGAGGCCATCAGGCAGCAGGTGAAGGAACGTGAACTCACAGCAGTAGCCAAGCGCAGAGAGATCTTCAAGGAGACTGATCAGCTGAGTGAGGAGGCCCGGCAGAGACGTATGCGCCTCGATGAGATCAAAGAGAAGAAGCTCAACGAGCTCAAGTAAGTGCATGCAGGTTAAGATACATTTTAGTGACTGACTTGAAGTCTTCTTGTGTGTGAACAGAATAATCCTGAAATGTATCTGTCAATGTGCTTCAGGGCTACAGGGCTCTCTGATAAATACTGCAGTGAAGTGGAGAGGAAGGCCCGCGCTCTCTGATCCCCCCACAACTGGATTCAACCTTCGTTCACCTTCATCTGCACCTCCACTGGACCTTTTACAGGGTCTCTTTAAAAAAGGAGGAGCATGTTTCAAATGTTAATTTCACATAATCATATACAAGAATATAATAAGAAGTTCATTACACTTAAATGATTGTTTTAGAAGCTTTTGATCATCAGTATGTGTCCACATTGTGGTAGTTTATAATGTTGGATATTTGTGTGGATATTGTGAGAAACCAAAATAAAGTGACTTGTTGAGGTCTTAATACTTCCTGCCACACAGACTGACTCCACTGAACACTGGGTACAATTTTTAGTTTTTATTTAGGCTAGTATTTCCCTTTCAGTTAAGTCATATTCTTCCATTTATCAATGACAGATCCCCTTTATTATTAATATGCATGACAACAGAAAGGAATTCAACTTATGGTAGGGTTAGGATGACACTTTACACACACAGCTTAAAGCATGTAAGGAAGTTAAGTACATCAAGGTAAATACAGGCTCTTATTTCAGACCATTCTTGACAAAGAACTGGATGTACTGAGACCTAATTTCTTCATCATAACCACCTACACACACAACCTACAGGAGTGTTTATGGATCTAATCAAGTTGTCATTAGGACACCAAAGGTTCCACCTGCCTGTCCTGTCTTCTGCCTCCATGTTTGTTCTTGCCGCTAAAGCACAATGGAGGAGGAAACAGTACAGGAAAGTGGGTTGGAGGACAGATGGATGGGGTTGAGGGGAGGTGTGTGTGTGTGTGTTTGGGGTCCTCCATCTAAAAGTTTTCAATTTGTCATGTTCATATCTGTACACGCAAAAAAAGTAATGGTGACCGAGGGAAACACCACAACACCTGGCATACACGGACCTCAGCACAAGGGGGATTCGGAGTAAATACACACACACGGTACGGTTAAGGGTTGGGGGGGCCCTGGGGTTCGGTAGCCATGGTCCCGTCCTTGCACATACACAGATACAGTCTCACACAAGCACTGTACACGGCACAAGAGGTCACCTAAATACATGGAGCTGATGAAGGAGAGCTAACATCTAGAAGGGCGGATTGAATAGCCCAATACAGGCTGAGAGGGGGTTAAAATTCTTATTTAGACCATCAGGTCAACACTCAGGCACACTCGCACGCACGCACACACACACACACAAACACACCCTCATTCACACCGTGACATACGTCTGTATGCATTTAAAACTCCATAAAGCTACACGCCTGTGCAGAATATACTATCATTACTTAGTGTTGCTAGCTATAGCCATTGAAATGGCAATATATGTTCAAATATTATATGTAACCTTTTTTCCTCAGAATATACAATGATGAAATGCATTATACAGACAAACAAGACAATGTAAGCTGTTCACATGTTCAGTACATCAAAAGTAAGAGCTTCTCTTCTTCTACATTAATTTCTTCACGAGTGCAAAATCCAATGCTCCTCCACCTACTTCAAAGGCTCATTGCTGAGCTTTAGCAAGTCCACTTCCGCCAAAACAATAAAAATACATGACATAAACATACACAGAAAAAAAGAAAAATTAGTAGTCATAAATATGGAATGAGTAAAACAAAGAAACATGATGTGTGGTCCGATTTCTTTTCAAACAATACAAATAAAAGTCCTTCGATGCAGTTAAATGTTTTTCTGTTGTAACAGGACAACGTAATAAAAAAATAGTACTCAAAACGAGAGTGGGCTGTTGCTTGCTTGTGGCCCCTGTTGTGAGTAGAAGACCATGGGAAGCTGGTGAGGAACACAAAGAGAGAGAGGACAGATGGATGGGAGGTATTGGGTAGAGTTGTGTTGGTGGGGTGGGGTGGGTGACGGGCTGTTGGGTGTTCACATGCCATAACCGAAGCTGGGCTGTGGTGGCTGGGCGTAGCCCGGTGCTGCTGTGTAGCCGTAGCCGTAGGCCTGCTGAGGAGGCACGGCCACGTTGGGCCCTGCTGTGAGCATGAGCTGGGGTGTGCCTGCAACAGGAACATCAGAAAAACGTGTTACAAGAGCAAAGCTGTGGTCATACTGCCAAAAAAGATCCCTTATTATCATCTGTGTTTGGTCTTTTTTTTACCGTAAACAATGGGTTGAGACTCTGTAGCCTGCTCCTCCTGTTTCCTCAAAGACTCAGAGGCTTCGAGTTTGTCCACCTGGTGGAAAACAAGACAACAGCGGCGGTGTGAGACTTCAGTTAGACCGTGTGGGGAGAGGGGTGAAGGGGTGGGGCTCTTGTAGAGCAAGGACTGAGACACCGGGTTTGTATAAACTGACCTCTGGGTTATTTCACTGGCTGACGGATGGGACCATTCCTGACAGGCGAAGACGAATACAGTCCGGATTTAAATAAAAACAGGCTGCAGGAGGCAGGCCTTTCTACTGTGATGGAGATCCTCTATAAAATAATTGGGAGTATCTACAGCTAGAAAGCTACAGGCTACTCTATCGGGCTTGGTTACAATAGTCCATCAGAGAGACATCTGCAGATTTGTGGGAGGTAAAGCAGTCTAATTAGGGATCAGGAAGGGAGACAAAAACAGCTACTGGGCAATAATGGTCCCACCATCCAGCCACCCAAAGCATCTATTCTATCATGTTGGAAATGAGTATGTAGAGAACCAACCCCTCACCAGTATAAACACACCCACGGCTGTTCATCAACATTTTTACATGAAAGCTGGTGGACAGATTTGATTTGCCTTTGGTAGAGATTTAGGTTTACATCTTCTGCCATGAAGTGATTCCTTTTTATGTTGCAATTATATAATGAAGAGGTGAAGACTTTATTTTCAATGTAATTTCTTTAAGTGAAGAAAATCACTATGAGTAAGGATGAATAAATTAAATAGATGAATACAGTTTATGTAACTTAATGTTGAAACTTTGAACTACTTGCAGGTCTGAATGGAACACCGTGCAAACATTTGTCGTACCATTTGCTATTCTGTTGTTTCCTGTTGCCACAAAATACCAAAAAAGCTAATCACCACCCATATGCTGCGTACTGTCACAGTGTCCATATTTTGGTAGAAAGTGTCGCAGGCCCTGGCACATGGTCCAATTAAGCCTTCATGCCAACAGCTAGAAGAAGCATGTAGCAGCCTGGATTATCAGCTTGTTTCCTTTGGTGCTTTAGTTATAACTGAGCGGCTCAGAGGCAGAAAATGACTGACAGAGGACAAAAGGAGGAGCTAAAATTTAAAGAATTAAGCAGCCAGCAAAAAGCTTCAGAAATGATCCAGAGCTGCAGCAGTGTGAAGCTTAAATGTTGATCAATTAAGGGCAGAATTGATGGTTTTGGGTTCAGTTCTCTACATACCAGCTTGATTTACTACTACAGTCAGTCAATCTGGTTAAGCAGGCTGTTTCAAGAAAAGACAGGCTGTTGTTTAGTTTGAGAAAGGGGATAGAAACACATGCTGAAGCGGCAGTTTGGATTTTATTTTTTTGTTATTTTCCTCTTGAGGAGTGCATGAGAAAAGAAGAAGAAGAAGAAGAAGAAGAAGAGAAGCAGAGAGCCATAGTGGAGGTAGTGAGAAAGAGGGTGGAGGGGATGGTTTTTTACAGCCAGTTCAAGGTTTCCAGAAGCAGGCACAGCCAACGACGACGTCTCCTAGTCTGGCCTGAGTGCTCATGATGCTATTAAGGGAGGGGGAAATGCATGCTTGTTGCTGTATGCATTGTGTATTTGTTCCCCAAACTATATTATTTGCTCTCACACACTCAAGTTGATTGTCACTTGAAGAGACCACACTTTACAGTAGCAAAGAATACTCAGAAAAATACCCCTCATTCACAAATGCCTGAACCTAATGTTTATGTTTTTTAATGTTCAGTGGTACAGAAAACAGAAATAAAGGCCTCTGAAAGAATGGTCACTTCATTCAAATAATGGATTGCTTATCATCTATTACTGCAGTGAGATCTTACACTTAAAAGCAGTCTATGCCAAATATGGAAAAGAGTGTATCACCACCCCCTTATATGTAAAGATGATATTTAAGAATTAAGAATGTAATATGTCTTGAAACTCCATTTAAATTGATTTCTAAAAAGGTGGAAATATCCTGAACCTACAATGTCAGGATGATGGCTTGTAGCAGACTGAAGCTGAGGCCCTGTTCACACCTGGCATTTAATCATGTCTTAGAGGATCTGATTACAAGTGGAGAGCTGTGAGTACAGGTGCGAATGCACCCGAGACGCATCGAGGATGTACTGAGATCCAATCGCTCAGACCATAATGGGAGGTGGTCATTCTAATGTCGGATGACGTACTTAAAGCTGTCCACGTGTGATCGGGTCACATGTTTCTGCCAGGTGTGAACAGGCCCTGTGTTTGGTTAGAGACAGGGTAACAGTAGAGTTCATCTAACTAGTCTGTGAGAAAAGGACCTGACCACAGCAGGTGAGGCAGTTATCCGGAGTGGCGCTCTTCACCCACGCACAAGAAGAGGTGATAGGCATGCTGGCTGAAGTGGATGGCTCACTGTGATTGAGGAGAAAGGCTGTCGGGGCATATTTGATCTCTGCACTTTGAGCAAAGTCTCACTGCTGTGTATAAAATTAAAGTCTTATGGTTGACTTTTAAACTGCAATCCTGGACATTAGAAGTAGTATTTTACACTTTGCATAACTAAATAGTGACTGAACCTGTGTTGCCTTGCTTTAGGTGGGATGGGAGCTGACTGCTGACCTGTCTCTGTTAAACACAGTAGGTGAATATGATGATAAATATTCTATCAGTGTAGCAATTAATAATAAGTTAGAAGTAATAACTGAAGAATAATCACAACTCAAAACACTTAAACATTAAAAACAGTGTATTTCTCTGATCTCCTCTTCCTTCTGTTCTCATCTTTCAATACCTTTAACTACTCAGACCTAAAAGCCAACACTGACACCAGCAGACCCTCTAGCAGACCCTTGAAGGCTGGGTGTGAAAAGCCCCACTCTGGAGTCTTGTGGGTAGGTAGGTGGTCTAGTGGAGATGTAGAGTTTTACAGTCAGAAGCAGCAGAGTGACATGGGGAGGGGGAGGTCATGCAGTTCCTGCTAAATTTACTCCTCCAAACTACAGGCTACAGGACAGGGGAGAGGGGTCAAAAAGAATGATTAGAAAATGGATTCGACTTTCACCTTTTCCTTTATCGCATCAACCTGGAAAGGAAATTCAGAGAGGCAACTTAAGGAGGAAAAACAAACAAATGGAAGTCTCCCAAAATTGAAATTGACAAGATAGAAAAGAGCAAACAGAGGACTTCTTACTCAAAGGAAACACAAAAACCCTGAGAGATGCGGGTAATAACGCCACTTTTGATACAAATGCAGACTTGAGATCACTCTAACTGTCAACTTCACCTTGTTGCTTAAAACATTGTAAAATACAGATGTGAATATTGACTGGTAAGTCCAACAGGTTACTACTTAAACAAGATCTACTAAAACTTAAGAGAAAGATTGTTTGCTTCAACAAGAGCAAGGAAGTAGTCAGCCACATGAAAACTCACTACAGTAAACTCACAACTTATGTGATTAATACATATATTGTAAAATCCACCATCTTAGCATCAATGTTCATCAAATAAATGAAACTATTTAAAAAACAACATTTGCCTCACTCAGCTCTGCTACCTGTCATGAAAGCTATAGGTGGGTTGTATTTTGTGCCATGTAACAAAGATAAATGGCATTACGAGCAACACAGCAGTTATGAATCTCCTTTGGAACACATTTGTATGGAAAAGTAGCTCAACTTAATGGAAACCCAAATGAAAAGGAAATCACTGCAGTGATGACACATGACTGAAAGAAGCATAGGAAGATGAGCATGAATGGAGTCAAGAATAGGCAGCATTGGGGTTTGGTGCCACTGCCTACTGCTAAATGGTATCTGCAAATCCACCCGAGCAGTTGTCGATGCTGGTTTCAGTTACTAGACGGGTGGGGAAATCAGAGGGCAAGTATTTAGAGATTTTTTTTGTGTCGTACACCTGTCTGAGCAGGTCCAACATGGTGACTGACATCTGGCTCTCCAGAGATTAGTAAAGGTTTGCAAATATTGCTTTTTCAGTCTTAACATCTAACAGCAAGAGAAAAATCTACAGTTTAACTTCTTATTACCTTTCTTTCACTGTATTAATTTAGAATTGCAAAGACCCAATTTGTTTGTCTGTCACCACACTCACTAGTTACCTCTTCAGGTGTGGATGACCCACCTTACTGAGGTACTCCCTCATGACCTGGATAAAATATGGCATGGAGAAGTCCATGATGTTGTGCCTCCAAGCGGTCTCCAGCACCACGTCGGGCCGCAGAAGGTCGTAGCAGGTGAACAGGCAGGCGGCGAAACACTCCTTCTTGTCTTCATTCAGGAACCAAGCCAGGAGCTCTTCAGCTAGCTCTGTGTCTTTGGACTCTGATGCGTACTGCATGGCATCCTGCAAAGAGAAGGCCACAAATACAGTTCAGGACATTGGTATTATCTGCCTTTACATTTTGGTGCTGTCAGTTCTTTTCTGTGGTGAAAGGTAACACACTGATTTACATTAACTTGGAAGAATTGGAGTATGTACACACACACACACACAACAACTTTGTTTGGGTTTTACTGGACATTCACCTTGTAGAGCTTGTCCTTCTTGCAGAGCTCAACACTCTGTTTCCAGCGGTTGTTGCCCTTGAAGAGGTATGCAGCGATCCTCCTAAACTCGATCAGCTCATGCTTTTCCAAGCCCTGAGCCAGTGAGATGTTGTCAAAGTTGTCGTAGGCGTCGATGGAAGTACGCAGTGCCTGGATGAGAGAGAGTAGGGATTCAAAGATAAAGCTAAAAATGCAGCTACCTGAAAAATTTTATCATGCTTTGGAAAATATAGCAGGCACAGGATCTAAAGGCTTTCCCCCCTCTTCAACCAACATCAACACATCTAAAATAGATAATAAAAATGTTATGCCACACATTAGACAACATTATCACATCATACCGCATAGTCTTCCTCAATGATGAAGAGGTTGTTGAGGGCCTCATTGACTGACTTGTTGTTGTGATTCTGGACCGATCTCAGGTATGGTTTAACCAGAGGGAGCTGCTTCACCTAAACAAAGAATCAGATAGAAAAACATGTCAATGTCACATATTCTGTATCAAATGAGATTTAGCAGATAAAAAAAGATGATTAACCACCAGAGGAGAGACTTTAAAGCAAATATTTGATTATCCAGACATAAATGTTATTCCTTTTATACAATTAGCCATATCTTATCTGTCTGATGGTTATTTTTTGTGTAAAATAAACTGCAGGGGTTTTTGCAGTCTCATAGGTCTAGATGTATGAAATATGTGTCTTTAGACAGCTATAAGAAAGTTTGGCTTAAATGTACTACAGCTTCCATTACCTGTCACCAGATGAGTATTTCACAACTAAGACTGGTATGAAACAACATCATTTGGCAATGATCATTCTTTACTCTACTAGAGAAATGGATTTACAATAGCCTTTTCATTTTTAAAATTCTTAACACAGAAAATAATACTGGATCTGGACCTTGCTGAAGAAATTGACGGCGCGTGTGTGATCAAGTCTTGGAGAAAGGACGATGAGCAGGTCGTTCAGTAACAATGGTTTGAACTCCAGAT
Organism: Scomber japonicus; assembly: GCF_027409825.1. Lineage (NCBI taxonomy): Eukaryota > Metazoa > Chordata > Actinopteri > Scombriformes > Scombridae > Scomber > Scomber japonicus. Next base: position 14,789,524 of record NC_070583.1, read on the forward strand.
AAAACTGGATGGCCTTGTAGTACAGCTCCACATTGGCCACCTAAAATGAAAAGCACAGAAACAATAAATTCACTTGAAAAGCGAGTGTACATAAAGAATCTCCACCTCATTAACAGATCAGTACTATGGCACTTTAGGTAAGAACAGAACTCGTTACTAGAATGACAGCTTCACCAGTTAAAGTTACAATCTTTACCTTGGTGACAATGTCTTTGAACTGGCCCTCCTTCCAGGCATCAGCTGGATGGCTCATCATGGTGATGATGGCGTTGTCGTATTCCTCGTACTTGTCGTAGAGGAACACCAGCTCTCCCCAGAGGTGGGCTTGCTCTGCTGCCCTGAGAACCTGATACACAGACACAAAAACACGTTAGTTCATTGACTCATATTTATCTTGGTGAACTTATCAGGAATATTTTAATACGTTTTATGTATTTTGTAAAATTGAGAATAAGTCCTGCTTTGTTTGCAGATGTTGCTGTCGCTCCCCTCGCCTACCTTTGGAATGTTGACACGGGACCAGAAGAGCTCCAGGTGCTCCCTCATCTTCTGGGGTTTGAATTTGGAGTACAGGATGGCCAGCTCTGTGAACATACCCATGTGGGCACGCTCCAGTCCCAGTGCAGCCTCCAGCATAGTGATCAGCTCCTCAAAGTAACCACGATCCTAAAGGGAATACAGACATACTTTATAAAAGTCAACCTAAGACTTTAAATGAGTAAATAAAATACATATTACAAAACTTTCACTTCTTATTGGTCAACACTCTTCGTCAGGGGAAAGAGATTATTTCACTGAAGGCTTTCAGAAGTCATAAGTTTTGCACTGTCCTTGGTTATATAATGTACCTGGTAGTAATTGATGAGTTCCTCCAGTTCATCAGCATGTACGACAATATGCAAGCCACACATTTGGGCGAGCCGGAACTCCTTCCCCTCTACACAAGCAAAACACACCTGAAAGAGAAGAGCGACGTCAATTGTGTTTTTATATAAGAGAGTGGACAGTTTTCTCTAAGTTGGCACTCTCACGTCAAAAGCTTAGAGGCAGACAGAGGAGAAAAGGGTGTTTTGATGTGAAACATGTTTTAAAAAGAACTGTTCACTATTAGAAGGAGTTAAAGTGAACCTATATTGATCATTCCTCACCTCCTTCCAGGTGCGGGTGCTGTTGGCCTTTCGAGCTCCGTCCACAGCTGCCTGGTACTCTCCCAGGTGCACTAGAGTGGAGGCCAGGCGGCCAAAATTGGACACATTGTTGTACAGCAGTTTGGCCGCATCGTACATCTTGTCGTCATAGCAACGGTCACCCACCTGGGGGAAAGATTACAAAAAAACAAAAGAGAAAAAAGCAAGGTCAGCAAAACAGCAGCTGTTGTGAGTTAGCTGTAAACAAGAACGAGTGTTTATTGTCTCAGATCTTACCTGCTGGATGTGAGCATTATTGGGGCCGTTGATGAACTCTTCCAGCTCAGCCAGGCGGTTGGTCTTGGCCAGAGCGAAGATCAATTCTGTTTCAACGTATGACTCACGGGCCTTCTTACGAGCCATCTGCAGGAATTTTACCAGGTCTTCCCAGTTTCCTGCACACAACATAACACAACTCATGTCAGTTTGAAAAACACATCCATCTAATATTTACCAAAACAGCATTAAAGAGTCTTTTTTTAAAAAGAGGAATCAAAATAAATGGATATCAAGCTTGAAATGAACATAGGAAAATAATCGATCCTTTTTACAAGATGATCATTTGGATTAAGATACTTACCGCTCTGGGCTGCAGCTTGTCCCACCTCCATGTAAGCAGAGGGGTCATCAGCCTTGATGTATGAGTCAATGGCTTCTTTGACCAGACCCTTCTGCAGCTGGGCCTTCGCCAGCTGACTCCACACTGGAGGCTCATTGCAGCGCTCTGCAAACTCATAGGCTCTGTCCAGGTTCCCAATGTGCTCAATCAGAACCTGGACACAACGAGACAACATTCAAGATCAATAAGACAATCCTGATGAACATAATTATAAAGCTTTACGTCATTCCTGAAAAACAAGCTTGGATTTAAACTGTAAACGAGCAGTAAAAAAGCTTTTGAGGTTTATGGTGTGACTTTAAAAAAAAAAAAAATCAAGCAGAGGTCCACGCACCTGGACAGCAGAGGTGTTGACATCAAATTTCCTAAAAATAGCAAAAGCCTCCTCAAACAGCTCATTGCTGATGGCAATATTTGCAATGTCTGGGGCATCATAGTTGTCCAGACGGTTAATGTACTCCATGACGCGTGTCCTATCAGCTTTAATGGCCGTAAGGATCAGCAGATTCTGCAGGTTTCTGAAATAACCAAGACAAGAGGATCTCAGTGAACTGTTTCTACGACACTAAAAAAAGATACACAAAAACATGAATAATTGTTCTCAAATACTATCACATTTCAAGAGACTGAACTCCATGACAGCCAACTGACTTCTGTCTAACAAGGTTTATCAAGCCTCTCTCACCTGTGCTCACTAAAGACAGAGTTATCAAGGACAATCTTCTCCAGAAGCTCGATGAGCTCATTAGGAAGGTCAGCGGTCATAAAGGCCTTGACTGTCACAGACACCTCCTCTGGATCCTGGGTCTCTGTCAGGGCTGTCTGCACAACCTGAAGCAGAATAGGACAATCAGGTTAGAAGCATGACATGTAATGTTTTAACTTAATTTTAAAAATATTACAACTGAACAAGTCTATACTATAACAGGCTGATAAAAAGATGAAGCAAAAAACTTCAGGATGGACATTGTCAAAAGGCTTTGGAAATCATGTCTCATCTTGTTAATGCAGCTTTTAGCATTACCGAAACAGATGCAGTAAAGGGTCAGACCTGGTCAATAAGTGGTCTTCTGTAGTTGTTGGTCTCCAGCAGCACGCTCGCCCACAGCTCAGGATTCTTGCGACGCACAAGGTAGCGGGACAGACTCTTGAACAGCGAGTTCTCATTGCACACCTAAAGAATAATACACAAAAACAGTTCAGGATTTTTTTCATTTCTTATTGTATGCACAATAGAAAAAAAAAAAAAAGAGTCTTGTTCCATTTCTCATAATCAATGAAAATATGACTAATGTAAACTCACATTAATTAGCTCCTGGTCACACTGTCCTCTTTCATAGGCCACACAGGCCAGGTGGGGGTCTCTCTTCTCACAGTACTTGCCCACCACGCGGCTGTCGTAGAAGGGGTTCTCCCTCAGGAAGCGCTCTGGGTTATTGTTGCTGTCGATGTAAATCTTAGCCAGGGCGTTGTGGGTTGCGGGCTCCTCGCAGCCTTCATGGATACGAGCCTCCAACCAAGGCAGCAGCAGCTTCAGTCTGGAGAGAGACACACAGTTAGGATTACTCTGGTTAGGAGAGGAAAAACTGTTAACTCATGACTCAATAAATTGTGATGAGTTGACTGAATTATTCAACTTTTGCTATTCACTTGAATTAGTGTCTTTCTTCTTACCGATTTCTTTTCTCCACTTCAGCGACCAGTTCGTCTGTGGAGAACTGCCCTCTCACCACCATGATCAGGTTCTTGATCACATCCTCAGCACAATCCACATCCAGCAAACCTCCAATGACTACTGGCAGACGGCTTGGGTTCACCTGAAATAAATGATACGCAGATACATGTTTCAATTCAGGTGAGGACGAATGCATGTTGTGACTTTATTTTGATGGAGCTATTTTTATTTCAGTTATTAATAAATTCATAATTTCATGTCAGACAATTAATGTGATATATGTGAAATATGTAGTTTCAAGTGGTTTGATTATCCATGATTCACTAGGTGCAGATAATTTAACAAGAGAAGAAGTAAAACACAACAGAAGAAGAAGAGTTGAACGAGATGTTTTGTTGTTAGCAGTCAAGCCGTTTAGCCTCAGTTGCCATGAGCTAACGTGTATAACCTTTTTGATTCACTAAAGAAGCATGTCTCATTTTAAGTCTCGAGTCTTGTCTTGTCAGTTTTGAAGTTAGACCAAGCTACAACAATGCACAACACTGTTTAACTTTAGTACAGTGGTCCAGGTTCCACATATGGCAGATGTTTAATGTATGTTGTGTCAAATGTTTACTGTTCTGGATATAAAAGAACAGTTTTATCTTAAGCCAGGAAAGTATTAATGTACCTTTTGCACATAGATCTCAATGTATTTCTGCAGGCTGTTGCGGTACAGGTACAGGACCAGATCATGGACAAAATCGAAGCGGTCACAAACGATGATCAAAGGCAGCTGATCTGTCAGCTTGGCTTCCTATAGAAAAAAAAAACATTGAACATTAGCACTGGCAAAAAAATGACAGGTTAAATCATGTCAATAGTAAAAAGGTTTATTCTACACTAATGTTCACTAATGACAATGCAGAAGTACTGGTCCACTTCTGACCTTGAGGAAGTTCTTCACACGCTCAGGATCGTAGCAGTTACTCTCTCTGCAGATTCTCTCCACCTCTTTGATCTGGCCCGTCTTGCAGGCAGCCTGGATATATTTGAAATGAACCTCGGGGTCCTGGCTGAAGTTCACAATGGAACCCAAGAAGTAGAACAAACCTGGAAGATGAAACAGAGGCATTGATTAACCTGTATTTTTTTTGAATGTCTTTTTATAACTTCAAAATTTGAGTTTGCATTTTTCAAGCTTACCCTCAAAGCTCTTGAAGGACTCAAAGAGTTCAGTGAGGGACTGAGTAGAGAGTTGCTCATGGTACTTGGAGGCAACCTGAACACAGATCTGCAGGTTCTGACGAATGTTGGCAGACAGCATAGCCCTGAGACACTCCAAAGAGTCCTCCACTGATAAAGAGCCGAAGAAATTCACCAGCCACTGCGAGGACAAACAGAAAACAATCAGCAATACAAAGAGGAATATGGTCAACACAAACCAATAAATCACAATATGTTTTATTAACAAGAAAATGAGGAAAAATAATATACTATTTTAATATACTGTCCACTACAGTACGCTCTATTACATTTTATTTATTTTTCATGTGTTCCTTTGTTTATGCTCTACCTCTGGATTGAGGAGGTGTGTGTGCACCACAGCACGCTTTATGTCATACAGGTCGGTGTAATGCTCCAGCGCCCTCTGCAGGAGCCCAGCCTTCTCACACAGCTGTGCTACATGTGCACGATCATAGTGGGTGAACATCTGGTTGCCTAGGATGGCGTCTGCAACCTGCAAGCCAGGACACAGGGTCAAAGGAATTTCAAACGTAATTAAAGATTCATTAACAAGAGTCATTTTATAACAGGTGGCAGAAGAAACTTTAAACAACTGATCATCTGATTTTCAATGAAGGTTAAAGCTAAATCATAGGTTAAAGTGATCATTGGCATATTGAGGTTTGATGTATCCATGTTTGTGTACCTGTGGTGCATGGACCAAATTCATCTCCAGCAAACGTGTCTGCAGTGGTCCTTCCATGGGTCTGTTGTTCTTCAGAGCATCAAGCAGAAAGGATGTGCACTGCTGGATCAGGTTGTACTCCATGAAGACATCAACAATCTGGAGACACAAAAGATAGGAATAATCAGGTTTGTGAAACCCCTCACAACAAACTGTATATTTCTTTATAATATATCATTATTAGTAGTAGTATTCTGCATTTTACTTTTATAAAAACTTTGATTTATCCTTATCTTAACTTGTTGATTGGGAATCAATCCTGGATATGTTGGTGCTTGTAGTGTGAATATATTTTAAGACCATTGTTTTTACCTGTGTGATGTCAGCAAGTGGCTCTTCATCCTGTACCAGCATCTGGGAGAACTGAAGGCCCTGTTCTGGGCTGATCCGCATTACGTTCCTTAGCAGGAAGATCCAGTCTGGAGTGTATCCCACCTACAGAGGAAATAGATCTTCATTTGACTGTTTCATTTTTAAAGTCTTCTGTTTAAATTGTTAATCCAAACGCAATACAACCTTTCATCAATGAAGGTTCAAGAATGTACAGACAACAGTAGACCAAAGTCCAAGATACAGATGAGTTCGCAATGTTTCATGAGATCAAATTGTTCTGTCTTGCTTCTCTGCATCTCACTACTCATCTTTTCTACAAGATAAATATGGAAGAACACAAAATCAGGCATTGTTACCTTCTTGGCATAGAGGACAATCTTCTGGAACTGGCCAGTCTCAGCAAAGCACTGAATGACCTTATTGGGGACGTTAGCTCTGAGGTAGACACTGAGGGCAAGAGTAGGGTCAACAGACTTCACCAAGTCTCCAAGCTCCTCAGAGCACTCCAGCTGTAAACACACACACACACACACACACACACACACACACACACACACACGCGCGCGCACACACACACACGCGCGCACACACACACACACACACACACACGCACACACACAGAGAACCATTAGAGATAAATCAAGGGTTTAAAAGCAGTGCAATGTAGAAGTGCAACACAAAACAAATGAGGAGTCGGAAGGTCTAAATTAGATAAACATGCACTTAAACCTTTTCCAAGAACACAAAATTCTCAAACTAGCTTCATGTGTAATCCTCAAGCCTCTGCATTGATGCTGTGTTTGTCGAACTGGGAGTGTAACATTAATCACACTGGACAGCAGCACCATATTTACTTTCAAACTTTGATTTCTGACCCACGATTTATTGATTTTACAGAATGTTCCTGCCGAAGATATGAGTCCTGTTCTCTGAAAAACAGATGATTGTCTGCTCAAAAACACACATAACTGAAACCAGAAGTGGAGTGGTAATTTTGGAGGCTGAGCAGCCAAATAACTGACTATAATAGTAACCAGGAGAGTTTTACCATCATTGAGCTAAACAGTGTTTCTTCCCCCAAAATGATGGAATAAAGCTATTAATGTGGTGAGTGCTTAGTGAGTCAGCCCAGCACACTGGCTCAACAGTGACTATTTTCTAAAAGAGTGGATCTGTTTCTGAATATTTTTTAAAAAACACTATTAGTTAATATAATTACTCTGATGATAATATGAAGATTGACCACTGTAAAATCACTGAGCACATACCTTGTCCTCTTTCAGCCATTTCTCCAGCAGCTGTTTGCGGCCCTGCTGCAGGACAGGCCTGCACAGCTCCAGAGACTCAAATTTATTAAGCTGGCCTTGATCCAGTAAGATGCCAAAGTACTGGAGCAATGGAGACCTCTGGCCTGGTTGGGCTGGAACGCTCTGGAACCTACGGATGGTGTCTGGGGTCCGCAGGATACCCTGGAGAAGGAAGATGGATGGATAGACAAAGGAAATACGTTACAGTGGAAGACTCAGAAAAGTGAGAGGGAAATGTCCCTTTTGAGCACTGCCTAAAATAATAGTGGAGGAGTAGAAGTATACAACATTAGGTTACCATTAGTGACTACAGTAAACAAAACATGTAAGAAAGTACAAAAAAAATAAAGATTATTTTCACCAAAGACAGACTGCATCCTCACTTTATCTGACAGATTAATCTCACGTTCCAGATAAAGAATCATGAAAGCCTCAGGTTTTTACAGTGTAAAAACTACTTTTCAACAACTAAACACAACCTAACCAATGAATCTTTGACCAGCATTTTCCAGTGGAGACCCTGATGACCAGCATGATGATAAAAAAACAAAACAAAGTTTAACCCTTTCTTAATTTGGGTTGTAACTATTTTGATGCATATCTAATCTTGTTTCACATATACCTGACAAAATCTGGGTGTTTATTGTCGTGCTAAGCTGTAGAAATTTGCTTAGTTGACACAGTCTGAGCTTATATTAGATGAACTCTGGTTGAGGTTGCTCTGAGTGCAGCGATTGTGGCAGTACCTTAGGTGCATTGGCTGCCACCTTGGCTGCTTCTGAGTAATTCCCTGCTGCAAACAGGGTGTTGAACTTGCGGGCAAACAGCTCCTCTGCACCGGCAAGGTTGTTACGGACAGCCATGCGGAGGGCCAGGTCTGGGTTCTGGAGCACATTGGTGATGTAGGGAATGATGTTTTCCTCCTCCACACACACTGACAACACCTGGAAAAGCACATGTTCATGTTTTATTATTAATATGCAACAGATGCCTAATTGATGTGTTTTATTCCTGAAGATAGAACAATGTAGTGTCTCCTTTCTGTTTTGTCTTATTTCTAAATCCTCCCAGAGAACCCAATTACCCCTAAAGCAAATGTCCAAATCACCCAGAACATTTTCACTAACTTGAAATTTGAAACATTGTGACACCTGCTCATATGCACACTTTACATTTACAGAGAAATGTTGATACACTTGAATTTGAAACCAAGTTCAAGTTCTTTACACACACCTTTGTGTGCAAAAATAGATTTAAGTGAATTACATCCTAAGACGTGTACTTGTCACATTCCTAACTTACACGGAGGGATTAACTCATGTTGTTGCGTGTAGTGTTACATTTTGTCTGCATGTGTGAGTGTGCGTGTGCAACACACTGAGCTGTGTATGGTAGACTTGCAGGTGAGAGCCAAGAGCAATAACAGGATTAGATAGTGTGTTCTGGCCGGCCGAGCTTAGCCCTCCTGCTGGGGCTGTCACATGCTGCCTGACACCAAAGATGCTGCTACAGCCTGATATTTCAAGAGGTTTCCTCAGTCAAGGTCACATGACACACAAACACCCACAGTGACGTATCACAGGGAGAGTGACTCACCAACAAATGTCAGCAATAACCGGTTATCATGGACAAGAATCTACCAGGTATACACACATACTGAGGCTTTTGCTAAACACTGTTTAATTCAATATTCAGTGTCATAAAGCATCATTACAGCCATTTACTAAACCCGTACCAACATACAGGCAAAAAAGGTGTATGATCTTAATGTGAACAAACACTGTCTCATGATTTTTGCTGTAAATTCAAGAATGTGCACTGTATGCAGTCTTCAAAGGGGAAATTACAGAACAATATTACAAATCTAGAGAATAATAGAATGACAGGGAGTTTAATATTAACACAAATTAGATGACGGAGGGACAGGAGACAAATAACAGTACCTGTCCTTTCCTGTTGACCCCAATGATACCAGCGGTAGGCTCATGTGGGGCAGTGACGAAAATGGTCTCCCCGCTGATCCTGTTCATGTAGATGCAGGTTCCAGTCTCCAGGTCATACAGGTGGATGTAGCCATATTTGGTGATGAGAAAGACGACATCTTGCTTGGAACTGATCTAGATAGAAAGACAAGAATAGAAAAAAATGGTAGGAGTGCCTAAAAATAAACAAACATTGTTTTCAAAATGACCTTGAGACACTGAACCTCATGCCCGCAGACTCTACGTAACAGGCTACAATCAGGATATGACCCTGTGGACTGTTAAGATGAGATATTGGGTGGTGAATGGCAGGATGGGATGGGGTTAATACACTGAAGGGCAGCTCAGGATTGTTGCAATTTCAACACATGAAGGATTTGGTGCAATACTGAATGAAAAGCAACTTTATATTTGAATGGTTCTTAAATAACAACTTTAAACAGCAAAACACACATCAACAGCATACTTCTGTTTTCTAATTACCTCTTTAAGAAAATCTTAAAAAGCAGTAATGAAATAAGACCTCATATGTATGCCTTCTCCTTTGGTGGGAAACAGGAAATCTTTGCTATGACACCATTGTTTACAGAACCAATACAATCAGGCAATAAGTATGAGCACAAGTCTGCTCCTAAGTAGTTTGTGTACCTGCATGGCGACTGGGAAGTCATTCTGGGCTTCTGGAGGAAAGAAAACATCCACAGCTTTCTTTGGAAATGGCTGGTTCCCAGTCGGGGGAGTCCCCACTTCAATGATATGCAGCTACAAACAAACAGACAGACATTCGGATAAAAGCAGATAAGTCAGGTTACAATGGAAGATTTCTTTGATTCAATAAATCTGAAATGGATTCTGTATATTCCTGAACACTTTTCTATGGTTTTATTGATTTCCACTTTTCAAATGAGTCCATCCTGATCTTTATTATTGAAGTTGTCTGCCTGGCACTTTGCAGCAACAATAAATCTTACCTTTCCTCCTGCCTGTCCTCGCACAGCAAAGCAGAACAGAGTTGACTCCTCAGTATTATCCTCCATCTTGAACTGTGCAAAGCCAGCGGCGTGACCCTCGATGGGCTGAGACACCTTTCTGTCCACCGAGTACAGCTGCATTGCTCCAACTACACGATTTTGCTGAAGGAGGAGAAAAAGATCACAAGTCAGGGCAAAGTTTCCTGTGATTTTAAATAGCATGAAGATATTGCTTGATAACCAAACTGGGAATTTCTGATGGACTGGCTAGTTCTGTGACTGGCAGATTTTACCCCAACAGATAAGCTTAAGTAACTCACTTCATAATTAGAGTTAGCCAGTCCCTACAAAACCATTAAATGTAAATTCAAGCCTTTCAACTTCCTGCTACACTGTGAAACATGGCATTGGAGCACTCCGGTAATAAAACAATTGTTTTCTGAAACTGAGACAAAGTAGTATGATACAGTGATTAGCAAATGTGTTGACAGTATTGTAAGTATTCCAATATGTCTTCAACCACGCAGTTAATTTACCTGTGCTGAAATGCCGATGAGCAGCAACCATTTCTGTTTGGCATCCGTGCGGTAGTTGATGATCTGGCACCCTGCCAAGCTGGAGTGTCGGTCAAAGACTTTGATTGGCTGAGAGTCACCTTCCATGCTCCAATGGTAGACTGCGTTGTCTGTGACCAAGGCGACGGTGTTGAGGGAGATCCATTTCCAGAAGGTCACGTCATCTGTCATTGTGTGAGCCTTCATCTTGCTCTTCATCTCAATGTTGAAGATCTGCAGTGTCTTTGCAGCTGAAAATATTCAGAGCCCAGGTTAACGTAAAGTGACCCAGATGTGTGTGATTGTGACCCTTCAAAACATTCTTACAACAATAAAACAGTACAATGAATCTAGTGACTAAAAGATACCACACACAACCCACAGCAGACTTTGAGGGAAGAAATCCATTGAGGCATACCAAATTCCAATTGCTTGAGAAATGTTGGTAGTCGGGGTTTGGTTTTAGTAACACCAAAGCACCATACAACAAGCCAGTACCAGAGTCAAAAACAAGAGGCAAGACCAACAAAAGGGGGCAACCACTTCAATGGTAGATCTGCATTCAGTTAGGCCTGATGCAATCAACTGTGCAGGAGAAACACATTCAGTTGAGGTTGAATATGCAAACCACTGCTGATCATGTGGAAAATTGTAATTATTACTCATCTACAAAACATATTTTTTAAATTTGAGACTCAAACAGACTAAGATCGTGTTCCGACCGATAACAGCACTGCCTTAAGAAATGTTGTTCATTTCAATGTGACTACTTCAGTGTTTTCCTGGAAAAAAGTCAAACTTGGCTCAACTTTTGCATCATCATCCTACACTGATCAATTCAATGTGTGCAAGTGAAGAATACTTAGGGTATCTCGACTAAAGACCTGTCGATTGAGGACTGTTGCAATAATATCTTTCAACACTTGTGAAATCCTATCTTGTAATATTACACATTGTTGTGCCGTGTCTTGCTGAATGTCCAGCCTTCAAATTCATCAATCTATTACTCAAACTATACTTCTGGAGTGGATTGTGTTTCATCTTCTCAGCGATACCTGTAGTAGAAATCCTCTGCATGTATTTATTCATATTTTTTAACGCAGTGCTATTTCCGGACAGGCTGTCGGATTATGCATGAGACTTCTACTATTCCCACTGAGATTCTCAACTAGATTAAGAAAGGTTTTCCTGGGTGTTGTGGTACAATGGTTCAATGCTTTTCACCCAAAACCAGATCAATTAGGAACCGACTTCAGCTTCAAAACGATGCCCAGTGCAATAATAATTTTCCCACCCTCCAACCCCACCTCCTACTAGACAAATGAACCTCCAGGCCGTTATCGTAGCTCTTACGGGATTCACATTGTAATGTAATCCTAAAATGAGGGATGTTGGAATTTGGGTTGGGTCTGAATGCAGATTAGCAAAAGAAGACCACAAAGCACACAAACAGATGTGATGATGGGAGGGATGCTGGACGGATGCACTTACACCCATTCTGTATTTTTCCCCCCTCCAATTCAGTCTCACTGGAGGAAAGATCTTTTGGGTTTAATTTAAACCCAAGCAAGCCCCAACCAAACTAAAAACTAGAATTAACTGGGATTTATAATTATCAGCATATGAATGATAATACTGGGAGGTACAGTGACCTTTATGGGAAAAAAACTCTCTAGGGAGATTACACTACTATGTAAAAACTCACTGTCTGCTGTGTAGGTTTACGTACAGATAATGAATGTGTATGAAAAAGTACAGGAATAGTTTTGTTCTCTAATCAGCTTCTTTGGACTGCACCTTAACAATTACTAATCAAGTTACACTAAAGCACACATTTTGTAAGGTGCCAAGACTAATCCTAACATAATGTGGATGTCAGTAAATCCAGTCAAAATACATATGTAAAATAATGATCTGAAAGCAGTTGTTCACACTAAATTTTGTAAGACTTTGGGCCGTGTGGTTTTTTGGTAGATAAGACTAAAGATGTTGGCATGCTCTTACAGGACCAATGTGAAGTCTGTGACCAAAGGAAAGCACTCTGATCACCAACTGCAGTGTTTTCAGGCTTATCAGCCACGCTGGTTATTGATTGTGTTATTGCACTCATTTGATCTATTCATGCGACACTGCTGTCACAGGTTAATCCATAGTGATCAAAACACAAGTCTGCAGCTCTAATTTCATAGCTGAACCACTGAATTAAACATGAAATAAAAACCAAAGTTAAATTTCAGTTCAGTTTATCTTTCTCTCTCTTCATAATCCATATGCAACTTTCCTCCATCTCTGGAATAAACTTTAATCAGCCTTGTTTATTGTTTGTTTTATTGACAAATTGTGCCTAATTTACATTATTATTATTATTATCTATTTTTTATTGTGTGTTTTTTCTGTCAGTCGTTAGTGTACTGCTGTATGACATTGTGTATTTGATACTACCATTTGGAGATGTCTGGGTCAGAACATTTCTACACATAGCGGCTTTCAAAGATCTACATAGAGCTATCACAACGCTGGCAATTCTGACTACTGCCAACTCATGGTTAGATTTGCATTTAAAGAAACTATTCTAGTGGTCAATATAAATAAATATTCCTCTCGCTGTCAGAGGAAGACATTTTGACATGTCACAGTAGGAAAAGCGCAGGTGTAAGTAAAAATGAATGACGCCTCATTTTCATTAAGCTGCTTCAGCTTCAGGTGTTGTGTATGGTGGCTCTCAGTCACACTATGATAGCTTACTGTGGAACTTAAATACAGAGCCGTGGTTAATGTTCTTTTCCTTCTATGACAGGTCAAAATCTCTGCTGTGAAAGAGCCCGTTTACAGAGAGGCACATACTGAGATTTTCCACACATGATGTAAAATATTTTCTACTTCTATACTGATGTTTGTGTTTTTATCAGAAATCTGGTCCACTGCTGCTGTGTGCAACGTCAGTTCAAGTCTACTGGCATTCATTGATTGACATCTTTTGATTTGGCATATGTCATTCCAGTAATACGTGGTAATATCAGTGCAACATCAAAGGCCAGTGATGTATATTTCTTATGAAAATAAGCCACTAGCCTACTGTTCATTGACAAGATACTGATTAAGGCTGTGACCTACGTGCTTGCTTGCTTTTGATATTGTTTAAATGACCATATAATTTTTCAGTGTGTTTTAGCCCTTTTACTACAAGCATACTATACATTACTACCAACCATTTTCCAAAGCACATAACACTTTGTATCATTTCTGAATATTCAAAGAATAGTCACTGATTTAAAAAAAAAAAATCTTTCTTCTAAGACAACCTTTTGGCAGAAGGTTATTTGGTGCCTTGAGCTCAAAGATAAAAGGAAAAACTAAAGCTTCCAGATTCACATTGTCATCTTCTCACTGTATATTTGCTTTGAGCTTTGCCATTCAGCAATCAACGTCCAGGACAAGTCAATGTTTGATTAAACTTAACCACCACAGATGTACCGTCTATGATTACCACACAACAATACAGTTACTTTGACAAAAATACATGTGGGTGGGATGTTTATTGTGATGGATCACCTGTCTGAAGCAAGATTTCATCCTTTAAGTGCTTATATTCATACTGTACTGAGCCTGATGGGAAAAAATAACTACTTAAAAATCTAAAGTATTACTGGATGATTTAGAAAATGGTCGGCTGTAATATAAAATGTGCGTTGAGTGTAGAAAACTGGACAAACACATACACACAAAAAACAAATAAAAAGATATAGTCCTTTAGACTGCCCTCTCAATTTTGCTAGGCCCTGCTAGTGTTATCATTCTTAAAGCGATGGTTCGGCGTAATTTCGACCTAGCGTCATATGCACCATGAGGTCTGTCTAATCAGTGCCTCAGCCATTTATTTTCATTTGGTCAGCCGAATGGCTTAGTACAGGAGTTTATTAAAATAAACACTTAACTGGTGGCTTTTACTATGCTGCTACTGCTAAAGCTGTAAACATTGTCGTAATATCGCGTGATCACTGAAATACCGTGTGGTCTCGTGAGACACCCGCACAGCACATCTAAAGATCTGTGCGAGATCGTGCAAACTTTTCTATGCATGAATTTATGAGTAAAGGCCCTATTTGTACTACTGTAGAAGTTTGATAACAATCCAGGCATTATCAGTGGGGTCATTTACAAGATACATTGGTAGTTCCGTTAGCGCCTGTACTAAGTCATTCGGCTGATGGCTCTAACTCCATTATTTTCTGACCAAATGAAAATAACAGCTGAGGTGCTGATTAGACAGACCTCATGGTTCATATGACGCTAGGTCGAAATTACGCCGAACCATCGCTCTAATCAAGCATTCAATAAAACTACTGTCAGTACTGTGCATACATTTCAAGACAGTGCATACAGGATTACACTTTGACAACTCATGATATGTAAAATTCAACTCACCGTCTGCAAACATAAGAAAGCAGTAAGAAATGAAAAAAAGAGCAAAAAACAAGCAAAATAGACAAAGCATTCATGACAGCATGACATTTTCCTAACACTAATACTACAGCCACTGTTCCTGTAATATCGGTCTGTTTGTAAATTTGAATTTCTACATTTTAGTTGCTCTATTTACTCGTTTTGACAAACAAATGGGGTGGCCTATGTATGGACATTAAAATGAAAAGCAGACTTTAACAACTACATAACTGACTGACAACACAAAACAAAATTTACACAAATGGCCCAATGTTTTTGGAAAAGCACTGTAGCAAGATTTATGACTGGCCAAAACTTATAACAGGTTTACTTTTTAGTCTATTTGCTTTCAGAAACATAGCACACTCCTCTCTATGTGGCACATAAAGGTATGTACTATCAGTGCTACATATGCATTTTAGTTAGAGCTTACCTTTAAGGGCAATAACTTTGCTGGCAGGATTCATGATGGCACTGTCTGCAGAGATGGGCCTGCGGATGGGATTGTTGGGGTCTGCCATATCAATGATGACAACCTGGGCCTGCTCACCCACCTTCTCCCTTATACAGATGAACTTGTCGGACTCCATGGTTAGAGTGCTGAATCCGATGTTGGCGGGGTTGATCCCCAGATTCTGGAGCTAAGACATGAACACAGGACTGTTTAATACAAAGCATCAAGAATAATGCAAGTACAGGACTTGTTTTCATTGAGGGTCATTATGCCAAAATAGCAGTGAGTCCATGTGGACAGCAGGATATTTTAGTATATAACAAGACAACTCAAGTAGCATCATCCAATTCAAGATGAACTCTAGGGGTGTTGAAATTAATTGATTATACAATGCATCGCGATGTGGACGATTCTGCATCGTTTAACAAAAGTCAAGAATCGATTATTTAAACGTTAGTTAATAACTTGATGTTGACAGATGACAAAAGTGGAACCAAACTGTGTGGGCAGTGCAGCAGCCGGATAGTCTTATCTGTAGTTCATCTTAAAAATATAAGCAAAGCGGTTGGAAGCATTTTGTGATTTAGTGACTAAATAATTACCTTTGCAAGACTATCAAGAAGTTTACCTTGAACTTTCAACGCCGTCACTCACACTAACGTTAGCGAAGCGGCTAACACACTGCAACATGAAACAACGTAAACTCTGAGGTGAAGAAAATAACTCGGTGCTCAGTCTGTTTGACCTGAACAACCCTACAGCTGCTCAACAGTACAGCAGAGAGGCTCCTCTGCACTGCTGGAGAAATGATAACAAACAGCTGCACTCAGTTTTTTCCTCTCATACAGGCAGGTGAGCTACACCTTTTGTTGGCATAGACGCCTTTATTTATCAGTAGACGTCAGGAAACATAGGAGAGAGACGGGGCAAAGGACCTCCGATCGGGATTTGAACCAGGGTTCGAACCGGCTGCGCATATGGCATCCGCTCCAACCACTCGACCACCAGCGAGCCCAAGACATTTATGTTTAACATGCATGTTGAATGTTGACATTCAGATTTCAAAATACTTTCTTAAAAAGGGAATTCATATTTATCTGACTTCTTGTATCAATTGATGAAAAATACAGAAAAATCAGGATGTGATGCATTGAGATGCATCGTAGAATCCAATCGAACTGAATTGTTAACAGCTGAATCATAATCGAATCGAATCGTGAGGACAGATTTACACCACTAATTAACTCATACATTATATGTTATAATTATAAGTAGGATCATATTGTACCATAAGACATAATTTGACCTACGTTCAAAAAAAAAAAGAAATGATGTGAGACAACTTTTGTCAATTCTTGGCAAAACAGAACCTAATAATCTGAGGCGCCAGATGGTTTATTACACGAAACCATCCGAGAAGTCGTCCTTGGAAACTATTTGGAAAAGGGCAAGTGCTTTCAAATGAAAAAAATTACTTGGCAGGTGATTGGATGAACCATCTGTCTATCACCGTCTTACCTTGCGAGGCAGCTGGATTTGCAAGATCACGCGAGAATCCTCATTTTAGTAAGGTGACCTTGGGTGAGTTGAAAGGCACCATCAAATAAAATGTATTATTACTATTATTATTATTATAGCATGCTGATTGGTATAGGTGTGTAAATTGAAGCCTGACAAGATGGATTCAGACATGATCTTGTGATCTAGCGAATCCAGCTGCCCTACAAGGTAAGAACCTAAAGGAGCAAGTACCCATGTTGGTATTAAACCCACATCAAGAAATCTTGACTGGTTTGCATGAGTTTTCCCAAGCTTATGTTGTTGTATCCATTCCTGAACTGAGTTGTAATTGGGCCGTACTTTCAAGGGTAACCAGCTGTGTTTTGGAGTATGTTACATAGTTCCCCCTTAGCTGATCTAAGGTGCATAGTAGGAAAACTGCACCCCTGTGGGGATTCATATTGTTTTTAAATATTCTGCGATAACACCAAGCACATCTAATAATCCCACACAGTAAGAGGCTGAGATGAGACAGCTGAGCTTGAATTCATCTCAACTGACTCTCAGCCGTTCCCTGAGAAAAATGATGATGCCATTTTTGACTGAATGGATGGACCACCTGGTTTATCTCACACCTGGATGAAGTTTCACGGATAGAAACCCCAACAAAATAACGTTAGTCTGACGTCATCTGTACAAATGGCTTGCCAAGATGACATAATGCCTCTGAATGACGTGATACGGCACAGAATCCAGTCAGACTGCAGCTGGCATTTCTTTCATTTCATTTATAGAAAACATCACTTACAACATGTGTGACATTAAAAGGACCTTTTCGCCCATTTCCAACCCATCTCTACCTATCCGAATTTAGGATACGGTTTGAAAAACACCTGCTGTTGTTGCCCATGTTCTCTGTGTCTCTGGGGCGCAGCTGCAAAATCAGTGGTTCTTCCAACAGTGCCGTCATTTGACATGTACAGTGAATGACATAGTTGGGGGCAAGGAAGAATTACAGGCTATTTCAGCTTGGATTTCTAGTTCCCGCCTCTGGGTAACCAGGGGGCATGCTCTACATGCCACTCAAAAATCAAACATTCCTTGAGGATACATTTAAGAATGTTTTGGCTGACTCAGATATTAAGCCATATTTATATGAGCCAAAGTATACAGCCGAAGAAATGCAGCGTAGAGAGGCCAAGGCTGCATTAGCAAGATTTGGTTGGTGGGGACCATTCAGACCCTGAGCTGCCGAAAGCACACAGCAACTGGTGGCGAAAATTGTCCTTCGATGCCAAAAGAATCTGAATCATTCTGCTGCAATTACTTTCAGCGAGGGGTAGTTTTTGTTGGATGCATTCACTGACACCAACCTGGTGAGTCCATGTGTGCGGTACTACACAAGGATTTCGGGGTTGGGCGTCAGAAGCTCATGCACAATACATCCTGGTAAATTTAGGCACTTCTAGCATGGCTTCCGGAAAACAAAAAAATCTGCTTTTTCAGTCAATGTTGCAGGCACTGAGAAATTTACATCCTCAATTGACTACATTTACCATCAACACTGATTGGACACCCAAGTACAACGTGGTGAAATTTCCCTTTAAGACAATAAGAACAACAATTAGGCATCATGATGTAATTAAGACTTCATTAACGATGTTTTGATAGTTAACACTGTAACAGGATAAAAGGCAAAAGTAATACTAGATTAAAAAACAACAGAAAAGGTAGGCAATTAAATCTAATTTCTTTACATAAAAATAATCTTGGAGAAGACTAACAAAATGTGCACATTTATTATTGCTTATAAGTTAGATACACTCAAAATACTTCCTAAATACAATAATATAAGCTCATATGACGCGCGAGACCTTGAAAACAGAGATTTATGGATGTGAAATTTCCCCCTACAAAGTCTACTGAATTTGTTTGTTTTATTTCTTCTATAATATAGTATAACATCTTTGGGTTCCAGCTTAATTGAATGGTTGGTTTGAGTCCGGATGGATACTGACATTCATAAATCAGATACATAGTTGGGTTGTCCTTTTTTTTTTAAAACCGAAATAAATAAATAAATATCACATTTCTTGCAACTGACCACGGTTTCACAGCTTCTAGCTACCTGAAATATATAGTTTATAAATCAGGTCGAGGGCCAAATGTCATTTATTATACAGCTAACATTAGATGACGTGCTCTCATCATCCCTCTCACGACACACTGGCTGTATAACGGTTTACTAGCTCATGTAATATAGCTCACCCTAAAATGAACAGATGTGTAGCTCAATAACACAAGAACTCGTCACTGAAGGTCACCACAAGTATTTATTGTTGATTAGTTAGTCCACCTCACCGGTGACAGATAACGGCGGCTAACTTTAAGTCGGCATCAGTCCGATGAATGAGAGCTAGCTGTTAGCTGATGGCTAAACGGGGGAGGGGAGGTCATTCATTCGCTGCGGGTATTGACGTTTAACGGGACTAAGAAATTAGCGTTTTAGGTTTGTATAGATGCTAGTTTTTGCCCACGTACCTGCAGGTGCTCCTGGAAGCGGATAGGTAGTATTTGAGCCATGTTTTTTCTTTCCTTGGGCTTCTCCGGAGTCCTGAAATTATAGCCGTACACAGCTCGCTAGCTGGGCAGCAGCACCGCGCTAGCTACGACCTCCTCACTGTGCGTGTAGGTCGGAGCCAGTCAGTGAAAATGGAGAAAGAAAAAAAACACGATAAAAGATGGCAGGTGGTGTTGTTAGGTGCGTTTCCTGAAATCTGGTGTCAGTGAAAATGTTCAGTGCGTCCCCCCTCTGTGTGTGTTTTCGGCACTGCATCGATGGATGGCAGTGATCTTCTGTCCAAAATCCGCAATGGCGGCGGAAACAAGCTGAGAGCCTTCCCACTCCGGAAGCATCCAGGCAGCTCTGGAGGGACGCTGGCTGCGGCCGCTGCGCTCATCACCGCAACCAGCGACTTTTCACTTCTTTCAATTGAAGCGAAAATACAGTGTGGGTTTCAAAACTTGCTCTTAATTTGCACATTTACGTACGTTGTGTTACATAATACAATTTGTATAACTCCCTCCACACATGACATGCACACAGAATCCGTTTGGAACTATGGAATTATGTGTGTGTAATTAGTTTTTTTTTTCTAGTAGACTTTAACATGTTAAAATCCTTCAAGTTCCCCTTCATTAAAAATTCCACAACCAATGAATATGCAAATATTTTTCCATTTCAAAACAGCTGAAAGATTTGAAAAAGATGCCTCACACTGTAAGTCCATTCTCAGTGCATGCGCACTGGAGGCTTCAAGTTTCCACATCACACTTGTCTAAATTGAATATTGGACCAGGACTAGCAACCAACCTATTTTTGATGTCACAAATCATGCTCATAGGCCCAACCCTTAAAACTGGAATTTTAATAAGCAAAGAGAAACTTTCCACTTTCAACAGATGAATGTGAAAACAATCTTGTAGTGTCAAACTCTGCACATACATCATTCTGCACAGTGAAGCTCAAATATCCAACTGTAGGAATAAGAAGAAAAACATTTGAGTGAAAAGTGACTTTAAAGGAACTCTCAATTTGCACATGCATCAGTTCCATCACTTTCTTTTTTAAACACTTCCAGGCCAACACTTTACCTTCAGACAAGAGAAACCAGCTTGGGAAATAGAAACTATAAAATTTGGCAAAAACTAGCACAATTTTTAAAGTTTAACTTGGTGAAGATGCAGTCAGTCTCCATACATTCACTGTCTTTAACACATGCACGTTGTTTAAATTTTCCATCTGATGTGACAAAGATTTACTTTTAAAAAGTTAACTCCAAATTTCTATTTCACTACATGTATAAACCAGGCTGTGATTGAAATGTCCATACTGAACAAACTAGTTAGGAGGTTTGTGTCCCTTGCTCCTAAATTTGAATGGTTTGGAATCAAAGCAATTCTACAATAAGATGCAAAAGACGACTCAAGACAAAGTAATGCATTTCAAGAAGCAGCTGTATTCGACTATAAAGGCATTTCTAATCCAGTGTCTCTAAGCTGTTTTCTTTATATTTCAGTGTAAAAAGCCTAGACTCTAATAGAAAAAATAAACAGTAAACCCAAAATAACATCTCATAAGAAAACAATCATCAAAGAAAGAAAAAAGAAAAAAAATCCCCATTCACCAGTCATTTCAATTAAAATAGAAACACCACCATTTTTTTCTAACATTTTCCCTCAAAACAAATATAAATATATATATGTATATATATATGTATATTTATTCTCAAGGCAGTTGGTCATGGCCAAATTAATTGACCTAATCATGGCCATTTTTCATGTTTTTGAGAGTAGAAAACATGGCGAGAATGGAAGCAAATAAACCAGCGGAAGCACAGTATAGGACCACTGCACTGGCTAACAAATATCTCATTTTGAGTGAGAGGGAATAGTATGTCAAGGCAGTGTGGCACACAGTCACACTTCCTCTGGAACAAGTGCAATGCAAAGAGAATACATTTCTCACACATCATAAAACTACAACACACTCCTCTTTCACAGCACTCAGGTTGTCCATCAGATTTCCTTTGCTTGTCTCTTCTTGCAGTAGTCAGGTAGAGAGGTGGGGTGGGGGGGTCTCTCGTCCATCCTCGGTTGTTGTG
Organism: Scomber japonicus; assembly: GCF_027409825.1. NCBI lineage: Eukaryota > Metazoa > Chordata > Actinopteri > Scombriformes > Scombridae > Scomber > Scomber japonicus. Next base: position 14,811,164 of record NC_070583.1, read on the forward strand.
TTTGCACCTTTAATTACCATTAGAGGACATAACCTACTTGCAGATGTCTTAACTGGGCTATCTGTAGGCGTGACTGAGGTTCAACAATTGTATACCAACTGAGAAAGAGATAAAAAGATCTGTCGTCAAATCCCATCATCTTTCTATTACAGTAAAAATGTGACTAATAGGTTGTCCCTGAATACTGAGAACTGCTCTATCAGTAAATGGTGCATCTGATAGCAGAAGGAGAAGTCACAAGTAGCAGGATTTCTGCAGAAAAGAGGGTCATGATGAGTATAAATGATGACAAAATCGGAAGAGCAACTGTGGCTGTAGCTGCGTGTTCTGAATTGGTTCAGATGACACACAGAGGACACGAGGGGACGGGATGAATGAACAGGGGAGAGATGGGATAGATGGGGACCACCGCCACAATATTGGTGAGTGATCATCAAAAGTGTCGTTTGGCGGTGTGAGGAGGTTCCCTGGGTTACCATTTACATGAAGTGAATATGCACGATGTACACATAAGCCAGTATGCTCACATGTGTTTGTGTAAGACAGAGAGAGAGAGATAGAGATAGAGAGAGAGAGAGAGAGAAAATGTGTAGGAGAAAATAAGAAATCCCTGGGCTACAATGGAGGGTGCAGTGGAGGAGAGGTCCCGACAGGCCTCAACCACCTCCATGTATCACATCCCTCTGTTACAACTGACACTCAGCAGAACTATGTGCTTCTCTTCTGCAGCTCCTGAATAAAGGCTGTGAAATGGGAGAGGAGAAACGAGCAGTAAGAATCAAAATCACCATTTTAAAATATGCACAGTTTTTTTCTCTCTCTCAAAGGGTGTAGAGTTCTCTCACCTCCGATTATTTCCTCCTTTACTTTTTGTAGTTCTTTTCGCACTTCCTCAAGGATCTCCTGCAGAAAAAAAACAATATTCACAATCAGTCACGATTCTACAGCAATGTAAACAACATTCAGTCACAAACCCCTCTAATCTGCACAGTGATGCTCCTGGACTAATGAGAACGTTACCTGTTTCATTTTCTCTAAATCCGAGTCATCCGCTCCACCTGCATCATTACTGTTGCCTGCGGGCTTTGCCCTGTAACATGAAGACAAACAAATAGAGATTTTCACAAAAGTTTCACAAAAAGCCAAGAAGGTCCATAGCACTGCATTGACAGGCCCAGTGTCAGACAAATCACCACTGTACTGCAAGGAGAAAGGAGAAGACTCACAAGGTTACAGAGATGTACAAACACCCAGAGACGTATTAACCTTACCTTTCTGAACTGATAAACATTGAGGAAAGTTGAGAATAATTTAGAATCAAATTATATATGACCACTAATATAAATTGAAACAAATGGACCAATTCTGAAAGCAATCACCTAAATGTAACCACTGGCTGGACTTTATCCATCTTTTAACCACTATGGTTGCACATACTTCCCTCAACTATATAGACAGGTCATAAAAGCAGAAAAGTTAAAGTAGGACAACACCAACCCCAGCAATGAGAAGTGATGTGAATAAATAAGCGTTAATCCCAGTCAGGTTTCTATCTACTTTTCAGAGAGAGCACACTCAGTTGGTGCGCCTATGAGTCCCTTGGGTGCATGTCATGCTCTGATCCATTAGGGGGTGCTATCAACGGTAAAATACACTACCCCAGTAGGATGCAGTGATGCTGCGCTAACCTGAAGAGAAAAGAAAGGCAAGGGGAGCTATAGTCATGAGTGAACAGGACAACGTGTATACCTGGAACCTTGGGACAATGAGGGAGTGGAGTCCATGCTCTTGGTGATGGAGTTATTCCTGTTAGTGAGACACACACACTCTCCTCTTAGAATTGAAATGGCAAACATCCACACACAAAAGAACACACATACATGCATACATACATGCATGTTCACACAATCACACACACCCACTGATGGAGAACTACTCTTAAAGATGAGCTCAAACATGAGACACCAAACGAACAGAGGTTAACAGGTGTACCGATGATGATTGTGAATTACCTGTTCATAGACAGTTTCTCCCAAGGTCTTCTCAGGGTGTCTGAGAAGGAGAATGTATAAAATAATGAGCTGTTAGCATCAACTTTGTATATCATGTAAAATTAATGCAGGAGAATAAATGTAGGTGGTATGTTATGGATAAAAATGTTCAGTTCTCACCACTTTGACCTTGAGGCTCTGAATCATCCTGGAAAGAAAAGACCCAGATGTATTACAAGCAAGTCATCCTCAAGCTGTTTCTAGTTTTTAAAAGACTATTTATCACTTACATTGTCAAGCCACATATAAAGAAAAAACTTACAAACACTTACATTATCTTGTGTCTTCAAGGGTGCCTTCTCTCCAGTGTCTGCAGCTTTTCTCCTAATGTAAAGAGAAGCCACTTTGTTGAAGCCACTTTACATCAAATGATTTACAGTTATACAAGACTAAAAATGTAAGTGTGAAAAATATGATATAGTGCAGTTTTGATTAAGATAATTATCTAAAGCAGAAAAAACAGAATGAAGACACAGCTCAATATAGAACGTGAATTAGAGTAAGCCTGTTTGTTTATTTTTGGAGTTTGCACACTGGATATTTAATACAACTGCAAACTTGTAGCAGCACCCACCTTCGTGCCAAGATGGCACTCATCTCACCCATCAGACCACCTCCTCCTCCTCCTCCTCCTCCTCCCCCTCCTCCTCCTCCTCCTCCTCCTCCTCCTCCAATAGAGGAGTTGCTGTTACGGTTGGAGTCAGTTCTGCTTATTGTAGAAGTTGCAGGGCCCGAGTCCTCCTGCTGAGGGCAGCAAACAGCGAAGAAGATAGAGTTCAACTGATATTGTCTAGGCAAAAACTCAAAAAGCAGTGATGGATGCATGTATGATAGCTCGGTGTGTAGGAGCAACTCTGTGATTGATCAATAAAATATCAGAATACCATTTGCATAGTTAGAAAAGCATATAATGGCTTCAATTATTGTCCATTATGTTAATCTTGTCTACAAAAGTACAGTAACAGTGCTGTCAAAATCCAGCTTGGTACTCACTTTAGATACTTTGCGGAGCTTAGCTCCTGCGATGGCAGCCGCCAGGCCCCCACCTCCTCCACCATCTCCACCACCAATGCCACCTCCTCCTCCTCCTCCTGCAGAGGGCAGGGGCGGGGCTGGTGGAGGTCCCATGGGAGGGGGTCCCGGAGGGGGAGGGATGTTAGCGGCCGGAGGGGGGCCAGGGGGTGGAGGAGGGGCCGGTGGAGGAGGGGGGCCTCCAGAGGCCAACGGTGGAGGTGGAGGAATAGGGACTAAAAATAAAGAGGCACCATCAGTAAACATTCACAAACAGTTTTGTGATAACCATGAAACATGTTTGAATACTGATTTTGAGCTCTGGCAACCAAAAAAGGCATCTAAATTCTGACAGTAGGAAATTTAGGGTAAAACTGTCACACAGGCTACGACACACATCTACAAATCGAGTTATCAGAACACAAGCTGAAAAGACACAGAAACAGGCTGATGCAATTTTGCAATTTTGTCCAAAGCTTGTTTTAAGTTGTAATTTACGTCTCACCTGCATTATTCTTCTCTCATGCTATGATTCACTGGGCTTTTATCACATACCCCGACTTGCCCCACAACTGGTATGATAAAGTCTGATACTTGTGACAAATCGTTTATAACACCAGTCTCATATAGCATGACATGTAATGAACCTGTACAATCACTGTTCTCTCACAGTTATTGGCCTTAAGAGATGAGGACGACTGTGTTAACCAAATTACAGTGCTGTTGCAACACATATACCTGAGAAAATGACTGAGCTATGATTAAATCACTAAGCCAGTACTGTCCTGTTGCAAATGCAGTCATGCTGACCAGCCCAGGTGTTTCCTGACCTGCAGAAGCTTGTCTTTCTCTATCCAGTCTGTCCCTTTCCTGCCGCTCCCGCTCCTGTCTTTCTCTCTCCTGACGCTCCCGTTCCTGCTGTTCCATCCTCTGCTGCTCCAACCTACGGATGCACAAAAAACATCTGTCAGTGACAAATAAAACCCAGTGTACTAGTTGCACCTTAAATGTGATTTTTTTCCATTGAGAAGTGGCGTGTGTCTTATTCACCAGTTAAATACAGAGAGAGGTTGGAGGTGGATATTATTATTATTATTATCATTATTATCATTATCATTATCATTATCATTATTATTATTATTATTATTATTATTGTAGTTGTGTAAAAGGCCGTCCACACTAAGAATGACAACAATGGGACAGATGCAAGGATATGTTCATATTTTTCTTCTTAAATCTGTCGTATTTTTTTCATGAGGTGGTGGGGAAAACAGTCGTAAATGACCTTCGTAAACATGATGAATCCCACCTATTCTAAATGAATGCACGTCCCGAGAATAGTAAATTAACATGAATGACGCCCCCAAAATACCATATAAGGCCAGGCGACCGGCATGAAAATGGCACTAAAGACTAAGAATAAGAACTTTACGAGCTCTTAGACTGAGGTCCCCCAGTGTTAGTGGTGGACTTAAAGGTCCTGAGAAAGACAAAGAATGAGGAACAATGACCCGTGCTGTGAACGCTGTCTCAGCTGATGCACGCAGCATCACAGAAATAAAAAAACAAAAATGACTGAACATGAATTATGCCAGGGGATGTCATCAGCCAGGGAGTTAAACTATTACTTCAATCAGCAATATTTCAATTAAATGAATAAAAGTTATTAAAAAAATAAAAAGTCAGTTTATATTGTAGTAAAGTAGCTGTGGACAAGTCGCTCTGTAGTTTCGGCCCCTAATATTTATATTGTAAGCTTGCATTATCATAGTTTCAATTGTCAATTTAAATGACTGATATCTACCTAAATTGTTAAATAGCCTACTTCTTTATACTAAACACCCTAATAATTTTACAAACAGAGTAGTGTCATCATGATTATGGATTCAAAAGTGCAATTTAATGAACGGGACATACAGTACTTGCATCCCCTGTAGTTCACAGCCATTACTCAGGGGTCTCTAAAATACTGACAATATAATAAACGCTAATTTCTTTGTTAAGTGGTAGTCAGCATACAGTGATGTTAAAAAGAAAATCTAAGTCAGTTGACTCTGAAGCTCAACTGCTGATGTTACACCTGCTGCCGGACTACTGTCAGCACAGACCTGCTAACACCTGGGATGACAACGCAGGGCAAATCCGGCAGAAGCAGTTGGAGATGAGGGTAACAGTTCTACAACTTGACTTCTCTGTGTCTTATTTGTGCTGATAAACTACAGCAGGTTACTTCACTTTGTAGTATAACTACCGTATCGTGCTTGGCTGTATTGTATCATACAGTGTTGTTTGGTCTTGATACCCGTGTGGAGGTGTTATGTGTTCATTAAGTGATTATCATATCTTGCTTATCTAGTATAAGCAAGAAAATTTGAGTTCCCCCAAAAGACATGGGGATGAGATAGTAACAGTCATGAGCACAGATTCATTAAGTTCATAATAATAAAAGATTCACTAAGTTAGTTATTTTTCTACTGGATGGAACAGAGGATGATGCTTTGTTTGACTGTAGGACTGACACAGAGTCCGAGGACAGTGTGCTTGGTGAGACTTACTGCGACTTGGGCACAGCGACAGCTCTGATGAAGAGTTTTTGGGACTCGAGTAAGCACACAGATACATACTATATTAAATGTGTAAAGTTACCCTGTTTTTTTAAAAAGGTTTAATTGAAACTCATAGCCTGATCCAAACCCAGTCAGTGTTAATGTACCAGTCCAGTCCAGTTAAGCAAATCATTACCAGACCATTAACCATTAACCCGACACACTGTTTCAGTTGAATAGTTACTGGTGCATTCAAATAAACCAGTCTTTAATTGAAAAGCATTTTCCCCTGCATGACACCCTCCAAAATAGATTGTGTCTTATACACCGGTGCGACTTACTTTAACACTGTTTTTTACAGTATATGTAAACACACTCAACACATAATGAGTGGATGAAGAGGACAGATTAATTGAGTTGAAAGTTGTTATTTAATTTGGATGTAACCATGAGATAAACTGAGAGTAGGAGAGCAAAGGGGCACATCAGACAATGCCAGTTTTAAGCCATCCCCAATTAATCTGCAAATGCCCTGCAGATTATTGGATTATTTATGCATCATCCATTGTTTTCGAACTGTTTTGTCTAATTACAGTGTCTGGCATTGGAGTGAAGTGCTAAAAAAAAAAAAATCAGGATTTGTATTCAATACACCGAATACAATTCTTTAAAAAAAAAAAGGATGCAAGGTGGATTTCACAGATTCTGATTAGCCTACCGCTGAAAGGTCCACAGCTGGACACAGTGGCCTAATTCAAGCTGCTTCACTTCTCTACTGCTCCCTCCCTTCTCCCCCAACACATCTGCCACTCAGCAACAGCAGCTGTATACAGGACAGCACACAATGTACATATACACCCACTGAAATATGCACAGGTCCGCGCACATGCACACAATCATAAAGACAAAGTCCAAGTCAGGGCGATTTAAAGCACTGCTGATCGACTTAGGCAGTGTGCCCAGAAAAGGGGGAGGGGAGATCATGTCCACATCTTTTTCTCAGCTATTTTATTTGATACTGGCGAATATTGTGACTCTATTTCTTTGCTCATCAGACTTAAAAACATAAGTGCAAATAATATCCATTAGCACCTTCATCTATGCTATTATTTAAAAAGGTTTTGACGGCAGCTCTTTACTCCCTAAGCCACAGCATGTCAGCAGCCACTGGGACGACTAGTCATTTGACAGACAGTCCCCTTGGCCAACCGCAAAGCCTCCCCTACTGTGCAACATATTACCTTTTAGTCTAAATGAGATTAAAAGGTTAATGCCTAGTCTGTGCAGGCATGCATGCAGGGTGTCACCACAACGTCTCACTGGATGAACAGATAAATAGAAGCAGAGAAGGTGGGGCTGATGTGAGAGGTGTGTGCCTTGCTGTCTTTTTAACCTTTCACCTTCAGGGGCTGACTGAGGGTTTAGCAGTGTCAGGCTAATGCCATCAAATCTTCTATATATGCGTGTGTGCCAAACTGTGCCAATAGGACAACCACAAAGCCAAGACAGCTTGACTTGCTATCGATTGTTATGCAACTAAACCCGGAGGATACTTCGCTGGAGCTTGGCTATGGACTTCTCACTTCACATGGCCTCAAAGAACAGCATACTTATCTAAATGGCAAAATCAACTAAGAGAAAAATAAATTCCTTTTTAAACAAATGTTGGAATTGCTTATCTGATCTGCTGCAGATCAAGAAGAAACTAAGCTATGCTGTCAGAGTTATCAGTTGGATACATTTCATGCTTATGCTGAATTAGGCACTGGCACTAACTGCATCTGAGGGGATTTTAGTTCATATATGTCCAACAGTGTATTAGAATTGGCAATGTGAAATAAAAGTGTGTTGCATTTAGAGAAAATCTAAAAGATCTGGTACCTCCGCTGTTGTTCAAGCTCTTCTGGTGATGGTCCGTTTGACACTGGGCGGGGAAGGGTTGCATAACCTGCCAATAAATAAATGAATAAATACATAAATAAATAAAAATCCATAAAAGAAATGAAAGAAATAATAGAACAAGGAACTACACATTGCCATGATGGCCTTAACCACTATTTAACAATTTATGATTTTTCAGAATTTATCCAGCATGTTTATGCCCTTTTATTGGTGTGCACACCGTTCTTACTCACTCTTACTTACTGCAATAGTATACCAATCAATGTTCAAGTACTTTATGGTGTTTTAAACTTATTCTCAAGAACTGAATCACAACCTGAATTGCAGACATTTTTAGAAACTACATTGGTGGATTACAGATTACAGTTGAATGAATACATTACAGTTTGATCATCATTGCAACCAGAAAGCAAAGACTACTAACATACTAATCACACTAATCACATTGTATGGAGTTAAGCTGAATAATTAATAAACTTTGAAGACCAAAAAAAAAAAAAAAGGTAAATCCAAAAACACACAACAGGATAGCTTCATTAATGAATCATGTTGTCTTATTCTTTAGACAACTGATTTGTTCCTCCCATGTTTCTCTTAAAATGGATGCATTTTACAGGACATCCATCATAAATAAAACACCCAAGCACAGGGGCAGCGATCCTCAGTTGCTCTGTACCAACATCTATTTACGAAAAGTAAAACTAGTGAATGGAACAACATTTGTTGACTGTCGGAGCACAATTTGGTAGCGGCAGAACACAGGTATCAAACTGATATGGTAAAGCAAGGGAAGTCTTATCTAATTATTTCCAAAATAAATGTTAGGTAGGGAAGAACATCATTTACGTTCACAACTACCGGTGAACAGATATTAACAGATATGAATTAAATATACTTTTTTTAATCTGATAAGATCTGTTAATATAAGTCTTTGATAAATAAAGCATGAAGCAAACAAAAACAAAAGTGTAGCTACTGTAGCGGATGCCAATAGAAATACAGTGAGAATGAGCACCTGCGTCTGCTATGGAGTTAAGCACCTCCAAGGCGTGTGCCATGCCATTAGCAAATAGAGCAGCATCCTCCTTGCTGCCGAAGTTGAGCCCCCACACCTGCCGGGCGTCCCGCCACTGGTGGAAGTTAGGTGTGGCCTGGTTGTACTTCAGACCTCTCACGATTGGACAGTTTATAACCACCTGTAGAAGGAGGAGGAGCGAGGGTCAATACAAGGATCGTTTTGGTAGACCTGGAGAGCATCGTTAGTATTTTTTCCAGATCTAATCCATATCAGGAGTTAAAATTGATACCAAAGAAACAAGGAAAAGAAAGCAGATAGTTTCTGGGAGCTGTATTCCTCACTCAACACTGGAAAATTATTAAAAAACCCACATCCCTTCTTATGCAAAAAAAAAATATGCAGTGACCACTTTATTTTTGTTGGATCATCCTGGTTTATATTCCACCCAGCAGATGGCGTGAAGCCTATGAACCAGGAGGGGAAAAAAAAGTTCTGGGTTTGAGCGTTGCCTGAATGTGCTGACGCGTCATTTCACTATTTGTTTAACAGCCTCTGGATTCCACAGAGCAGAGAGGAAGAGAGGAGACCCTGTCAGGGTGAATATCATAGTGGGCAACATACACTGGAGAAAAAAAGGGGTAGGCAAGTTCAACCGTCAGTGCAGACAGCGGTATTCTTAACATCTCCACAATCTTGTCAAAAGGTCAGAAAGGCCACAGTGAGGATGTGACCAGAAACACGCTTAACAAAGGGGATACAATGTAGAGCTTTAACTTGGTTTGTTTTTTTTAATAAAGAAAGTGGCAAGTGTCAAAAGGAAAACTAGCAGAAAACCGTAATAACATGGTTGCACTTGTGTTATAGTCATACAATCAGGCTGGGACACAAGGGACATTGAAAAGACAAGTATACAAACAGCTAGCGGTTATTTTATATAGCTACTCAGAGAGAACTAGCTAAAAGAGGAAAAACACAGCCACACTATATTCTCCCTCATTAGCTCCGTGGTTTTTCCATCCTCCACAAAATTTTATGTCTCAACCAGACACAAATATGGTGAAGATAGTCCTTATTGGGTATCAGGCTTCTTTCTAAATTGACACAGGAAATGGTTGAACAGGCTAACTATGTCACAGGAAACATCATCCATTTTAAGACCTGTCTCGGGGGAACTCTTAAGAGTCCTGAATGTTTAAAGAAAGAGGCAGTGAGGCAGCAGGGAGAGCATTCAAGAATAAACCCACCCAAACTCAGTTTACCCGGCTTTTTAAACGTTGGAAGCTGCCCGCCGTTATCTGCTGAGTCATAATTTGGTGATAATGACAAGGAAAAGCTATTTGGTTCTTTTTTTCCTCACATGCATATGACTTCTACTCAGATAGACAGTCCTTCCCGTCCGCTGTGCCCAAAATAAACTCTTTATGTTCTGCAAAAATTCAGCCAATGAAAAGCAGAATCTGCATAGGCCTGTTATTTAAGATTCATTCAAGACTCAATATGATCATATTCTTATCTTAATATCCCTTCATTGTCTCTGAAAATGGATTTACAGATGTCTTCATGAACCTTTTATATCTCTTTATATTAGCTCTAACACAGATTTGGGATGTATTTTTCCACTGAGGTTACTGAGAATTGTATGAAATCAGGTGATGACTGTAGAACATTTTAGAAGCCCATCTGTGAACTCAATTTTGTGCTACAGCTTCCCAAAGCACAAAAAAAGCCCACTTACAGCAGCTACCACTGCTGACAAAACAAACAAGTGTACTGTCATGCTGAGAAATTTCAGGAAGGGAGAAACAATAAATCCAGTGCGCCTTACCCTATTTTTCCTCTTTAAACAAGAAGATTTATGATTGGTTGAAATGAAATAAATAAAGTAGAGTTGATGTGCTGTTGCCTCTGCTGAAACTGAAAATGTCCATGGTGCCATATCTGCATTCATGGAAATAACTGGCCAAATGAATTCACATAAAATGCACTAAAATCATATAAATTGACAATGATGCCTTCTTATCTATCTCCAATAAAATGATCATAGTATATACAGTCAATATTCTCTGTAATCACCCAAACCTGGTGGGTGTCGTATCAGAAAGTGTTCATACCCCTTCACTTTTTTATTCATTTTTCCCCTCAATATACACTCAATACCCCATAATGACATAGCAACATTTTTGATTTTTTTGCAAATGTATTTAAAAAAGGTCAAAGTGAAACATCACACTGACATGAGTGTTCAGATCCTTTGCTATGACGCTTGAAATTTAGCTCTTCATCATCGTTGAGAGGTTTCTACACCTTGAATGGAGCGCTGTGGTAAAGTCAATTGAGTGGACATGATTTGAAAAAGGCACACACCTGTCTATAAAGTCCCACAGCTGACAATGTATATCAGAGCAATAAAACCAAGCCATGAAGTCTAAGGAACAGCCTCCAGAGCTCAGAGACAGACAGGATTGAGTTGAAGCACAGATCGGAGGAAGGCTACAAAAAAAAAACTGCTGCACTGAAGGTTCCCAAAAGCACAGTGGCCTCCATAATTATAATTACAAGTCTGGATAAACCAGGACTCTTCCTAAAGAACCTGGTCTGATAAAAACCCAAATTGAACTGTTTGGCCTCAATTCTGAGTGTCATGTCGGGAGGAAACCAGGCACCTCTCGTCACCTGCCAAACACCATTCAAATGGTGTAACATGGCAGTGGCAGCATCATGCTGTGTGTGTGTGTGTGGGGGGGGGTTCAGTGGCAGGCTATAGATGGTTCAGGGTTGAGGAGCAAAGTAGAGATATCCTTAATGAAAACCTGGTCCAGAATGCTCAGGATCTCAGATTGAGCTGAAGGTTTACCTTCCAACAGGATAAAAACCCTAAGCACCCAGCCAAGAGCACCCAGGAGTGGCTTAGGGACAAGTCTGTGACTGTCCTTGATTGGCCCAGCCAGAGCCTTGACCTGAACCCAATCAAATGTCTCTGGCGAGACCTGAAAATGGCTGTCCACTGACCGTCTCTATCCAACCTGAAGAGGAGAGGATTTGCAGAGAAGAATGGCAGAAAATTCCCAAATCCAGGTGTGCAAAGCTTGTTGCATCATACCCAAGAAGACTCGAGGCTGTAAATGCTGCCAAAGGTGTTTCAACTAAATACTGAGTCAAGGGTCTGAATATTTATGTTTATGTGATCAGTTCAGTTTTTCCTTTAATATATTTGCAAAATCTTGTTTTGACTGTCATTATGGGGTACTGAGTATAGACTGATGAGGGGTGGGGGTTCATTTAAATGATTATAGCATAAGGCTGCAACATGATGTGAATAAAGTGAAGTAGTGTAATGAATACTTTCTGAATGTGTTGTATAAAGATAGACAGTCTCACACTTACTCATATGCCCTGAAGCGCAGGACGCCAGACGCCCACGGGCCGTATGACAGAGATGCATGAATAAACTACACACTCACACTTCCAGAGGCGCACACACACACACACACACACACACACACACACACACACACACACACACACACACACACCCTGCCTAAAGCTGGCAGATGTACCTGCTGGTCTGTCTGCATCTTGCGTCCCACTATCCTGAAGGCGTTGTTGGAGGGGTTGTGATAGATCTGGACTCTGCTGAAGGTCTGGGGTCCAGCGCCTGCCGGAAGCCACTTCTTATTGCCATCATCGTAGATCATCACAGTGGCCCGAGCCTGGCAAATACTCGACTCACTGGAAGAGAGAGGACACAAAGCTGATTTAGAACAAAGCAGGAGTGAGTTTTCAGTGTGAGATTCATAAGTCACAAAAAAAAGCCTCCTTCAAGAAGGTAGTGACAACAAAGCTTTGTGTTTTACAGATGATCTCTATGAACGAGATGATGAGAAAGATGGCGCTTTTCCACTATACAGTTCTAGCACTACTCGGCTCGACTCGGTACGGTACCAGGAACGACCTTTTCCATTACAAAAAAGTACCTACTCAACGTGGGCGGGGTCGTCATAGCACGGCTCTACGAATCTGCCGTGACTTCGTTTTATACGCGACACAAAACACATAAACAATGGAGGACATGGAGGCAGTGGTGTATTTGCTGCTGTAAGAGGGCTTTCTGTCACACATAAAGCAAGAGAAGAGAAACAAATGACTGTAACGCTGTTGCCGATATTTAAAAATGGCGGGTTTGATTCTTGTGTGGGACGGCTCATGACTCTTCCAGCGACAACTCTTCTGACTGGCCGGCAGTCTGTTGACGTCACATTTAGTATCGACTCGGCTCGCTTGGAACCACAGTAGAGCAGGTACTAAAAAAGTACCAGGTACCAGGTACTATCCCTAGTGGAAACACAAAAAAAACCGAGCCGAGTCGTGCTGAAACTGTGTAGTGGAAAAACGTCAGAGGTTATATGCAAAATGTGTGTGTGGTACCTCTGGGCAAAACGTGCTAGAAACTGAATTATGAACGTAGAGCCACAAAAGTGAAACCACAAGAGTTTTTGGTGGTTACAACACAGTCATCTGTGTTTTAAGATCAAGAATGTTTGTGACTCAACCACAAACATAGGTGGGTTTTTTTCTGATGATAACCATGAAGATCTATAAAAAGGATCAGATCTCTGCACCTGGCAGCTATGAGGATGATCAACATCTGCTAGATGTAGGCATGAAGATCTGTTATGACATGTTTCTTATCTATTCTACCCTTTAAGAAGGACAAGGCATTAGCTATTTATACAAACTACTCTGCTACTGAAAAATACAGTATGAGTTTTCTAATGACAAAATTATATGTTTCTCTTGTGTTTAAAATGATAATATAAACTTGCTGAACCCCACTTGGTGAAAGTGGAATTTGCTGCATGTGTGTGTGTGACCGCAACTTAGTATCATTATTTTTCCACATTGCAGTGCTGTTCAATATGATATGTAGTGTCGACTGCAGCTGGAAGGAATGAAGCAAACACAGAAGGAGGTGAGGAGGAACTGGAGACTCCAGATGGACAACCAGACCAAAAACACTCCATTATAAACAAACCATTTCAGAGACGGGAGCCAGTCCTTCCACGCTAGCCTGGCCTCATCTCGTCTAATTCACACCATCACAATAGGGTGCCACTGAAAGGGCACTAGAGTGGGCTTAGCAAACACACACACACACACACACACACACACACTATTATGATAGATCAGCATATAGATCATACAGGTCTCTGAGCTTCAGACAGACCTACAGGTTGCCTCGTGTAGTTAACAACAACAACAACAACCATCTCCAAGTCTTCCCTTAGCATGTGTAACAGATATTATGCAACTGAAGTTTTTGGAAACAGTGCAGAGAGTGGAGCGAGAGTCAATCAAGAGAAGGATGGAAGCATGCGTACATAAGTGTTTGGACTAAGAGGTCAAAGTGAAAGACCAAGAGAAGGAATGCAATGAAGTGTTGATTTGAGAGGAGAAAAAGAGATTAGTTTGATCCCCAAACAAGATGGGAGGCGAGACAACAATGGAGGCTGACAAAGACAGGAAGTTGTGCAGAGGCTCTGGAATCTTCCACCTGCTCTACATCAACCTCCGCCTCCTCACACTTTATAGGAAAACACACACTTTGAGATCAATGACAACATATTTATTTATAGTTCCGTGCAGTGGGGATGCGCACGAGTTACAACAGATTCAGGTATGCCCACCAGTATGCAACATTAGGTAGTAGAGTGTGTGTGTGCGCATGCATGTTTGCATTTCAGACCCCTGAGATCTAAAGATTAGGTTCCATGTAGAAAAAAATGCTGTAATTTCAAAACCACAACAAAAGCATCCACAATGTGCAAGTTTTTAGTATTAAAGAGCAGTAGGAACAGAAGATGAAAAGGCGACAAAAAAAAAAAAAAAAAAAAAAAAGGTTGCCCGTCAATTCCAGGTTTTAACCATTCCTCCCCCACCTCTCTTTATTTGCCCCCATATGCTCTCCCTATAGTCCCCTAATCCATCTCTTCCTCCTCTCCCTCCATCTGTCCCGCCCGTGATACAATCTGCTACTTCCTGTGACACAGCACTAAAGCCACAAGCCACTTCCTGCTGCCAACCCTGCCTAATAAGGACTGCCTCAGCCTGAAAATTCAATGTGCACACACACACACACACACACACAAACACAAACAATGTATGCTTCTATATTTTCAGATAAAAGATGACATTTAAATGTAATCTGTGTGGACTGGAAATTAAAAGAAAAAAGGAGAACAAGAAAAACAAAAGACAAAAAAAGAAGAAAATAAACACAGTGAGTAAACAGCAGTTAGCCGCCAACCAGAACAAACTCTTGAAGAATGCTAAAGAATGTTAAAGACAGGCCCGTCCTTTAGAAAGTGGGTTTTTAAAATGTTTAAAACAATCAACAGACTAAGCTGGTCTCAAGAGAGGGTGGAGATTGTTCCAAAGTCTGAATGCCACCGCCTTCAGTTTTTTTCACATTTCGTTTGGATGACCTACGTGACCTCTTGGCAGCGTAATGGCTTAGTAGCTTGAAAATGTAGGCAGACTTGTAAGTGATTAAAAGAAACTTCAAAAATCGATCCTAAACTTCAGTAGCAGCCAGTACGGTGAATGTAAGAGATTTACGGTGGGTCCTAGTAGTTGGTAGTGTCCTGCTGCTATTTAGTATGAGCTGCAGACCTGCCAGGGTGAGGCACCTGTGCAAAGGTCAAGGCAGTAGTTAATGTGGGAAAAAATGAGGGCATGAATGATACGTTCCAAGTCAGAGGCAGATAATAATAGTGGGATTTTTGCAATGTTACTTAATTAAAAAAACAAAAAAAAAAAACAAAAACAGGATTGAACCAGTTTTTTGACATGGTGTTTGAATTTCAATGTAGGGTCAAACATAAACATCACATGGAGGACAACTGGGCCGATACGCTGGAAAAACAAACCCCTTTGTAACATTTTCACAACCAAATGTGAAAAAAAGGAGAGAATTATGAAGAGAGATTGATGCTTTCTCCAACCAGGAACTGCTCGGGAAAAAAAAATATGGCCTTTAAAAATATATTTGTTATATATGTATTGTGTGGGAGAGGTTTACAGTATCACAACATGTCAGAAAGCTGTATCTTTGTTGTTAATCACATAAAAATGCATTATATAAACTTTGTGACAGCTTCCTGTGATTGTGTCAGTAAATTGGCACACATCTTACATGTTAGTCCCATTTCTTCCTCCTCTATGATATTGTTTTTTAAGTTGCTGGCAGCTGGGTAGATTTTTGCCTTCTGATTTCCTATAAATTGAGAAAAATCTGGCAAACATAATCACAGCTGCTATAAGGTTTAGTCGAAGGTGATTTGTCTGCATTATGAATGGTCAAAACTTACTAGCATTCCTTTTAACATTTCATGAGAAATGCTTTCAGGCAGAAAATCAGGTGAGAGGCTTGTAACGACATCAGACCTAACCTTGGACAACGTTCAGACGGCTAAGAAGTGCTGAATGAGACGACAGGACTTCTAGGACTTCTTCTTATGGCGTGAAGACTTCAGGATTTGTTATTTTTCATTAGTTTTAAAAATCTTACATTCCTGATACTGAATGCTCCCATGTGACTCGTAAACAGGTGACTCAATATATGCTGAGCAGAGCTAGACACATAAATCAGTCAGGCCAATGTATCGTCCAATATTAGCTTATGGCAGATACATTAATATCTGCATGTCAGCTGATAACAAGAAAAAACATTTCATATGATTTTTATCTTGATCAAACTTCTTTAAAAACACACTAACTAAAAATGATATAGTATGATTTAGCAGATATATCATTACAAAAGTTTTATGAATTTATGTATGTGTATCAGCATAAAAAATCCAGTATGGGTCAGGCCATATTTGTTTATATGTCAAACACTCATAACAAATGTTAAAAGTGTTATGAAACTTATTCTTCCTCCAATTATGACTCAGCGTGCTGCGTTTGACGTGGCTGGACACAGAGTATATACCTGTGGACTGAGCATGATCTTAGATGTTTGGTTTCAGTATTACCACTCGAACAAAAGTTACACAGAGAACTTAGTGAAGACATAACTGTGGATTGTAGACAACACAATGGATTTTAAAAAGACAGAAGAAGACACACTGGACACAGAATTAGCATTGTCTTTAAATCCTCCTCCTCCAATATCAAAAATACTGCAGCGCTTCCTGATCTGACGGGCATCGAGCATGCTGTCCGTGGGCTTGTGGGAACTGGGAGGGGACAGACACTCAGGACTGGGAAACGGATGCATTTTTAATGGCAGAGAAAGCGAGGGCTCAGGAGTGAGACAGAGAGTGAGCGGCTGCATTATTGATTGAACGACGGACACTGAGACTTTAAAAGCGTGAGTGGCACACGCGCAAAAAAAAAAGGACAAGGACTTGTACCTACACACACACACACCCCCACCCTCACACCTGTCAACCTGCCAACACGTGTGTCCATGCTGACCCGCTGCACAGGCTGCAGAGGACTCATGGCTGGGTTTGACAGGGTTAGTGTTTTAGTCCTGGAATGGACCGCAGCAGGCACAGCCATAAACAATCTATTCCTGTCCTTTTCTCGGACCGAAGACCACCAGCCGATCCGCTGGTGAGGACACAGAGGGTGGCGGCAGAGCTGAGCTAACTAAGAGACAAGTTGACTTAAGAGGTTTTCACTTCAGCACAAATAGGTCATTGGCTGATGTTCAGGGAGGGATTTGAGCCACCAACCTTTAAAAACACCTCGAGCAAAAGATGTGACAAATATAAATGTGGACTCACACTTCTCCACTTGAAAATAACCACAAATATACTTCGAAGAATACCCCCCCCCCCCCCCCCCCACCAAAATAAAAAAACTGTCTTTAAATGTCATTACTACAGCCGCAGCGAGCTCCTCCTGCTGCTGCTGCTGTGGTTTCTTGGTCAGTAAGGGGTTAACAGGAAACCGCAGTGCACGGCCAGGGCACATGCTCTCTTGGATATGTCTGTATAAGGCTGTGCTCTCAGAGCTTTTCCTCAAATGTGCTGGCAAGTACAGTCAGGCCCGGTGGCTCTGTCTCTTCCCTCCTCCTCCTCCTCCTCCTCCTCCTCCTCCTCCTCCATTTACCTGACCCTCCCACCTCGCTGTTCTCCCTCTCCATTCTCTCCAAGTCGAGCTATTAAACACAGCACAAGATATGCACAGAGATGCCTCTTGATGGCATTCATGCTAAGATCTATCTTACATAAGACTGCAGCACGTATTTATATAGGCTTTTGGATCAGACTTAAAGTGAGAGGGATAGGATTACAGAGCACACATAAATTCCATGATTCATATACTTGAACATTCATCCCTGATCGTAAAAAAAAACAAAAAAAAAAAACGTTTACACTAACAAAAATACATGAAATATTAGCCCTGCGGCTGAGATGACAGACTGGAGTTTCACAGTCTCGTCTAGACAGTAAGTAGAGTAATACCCTTTACCTCTGCGTCCATTCCTGGCTCACTGTCCCTCCTAATTCGTCAGGCTTCCTTCTCTCCCAGGAGTTCATAATACCACTATATGAAAAGCCTTTTATTTTTAGTCACTACAGCCAACTATCATTTTTTAATGATGTCCTGGCTTTTTTGAGTTATTCTTGCCTTCAGGAGTAAAACGTCTCTGTGGTGAACACCCAGACAGTGAAGGAGACTGAGGCCTGGAGGGGGGGGGGTTAAACTCATGCACATTACCGACCAGCTACTACGTGTCGTGTCTCATTAATTAATACAAGTGTGTTTTTCAGAGCTTTGAGATTCGGTTCACACGCACGACTCAGGGCCAAACATTACAGATAAGGCGAGACACAGGTGTCGCGCTGAAATAATAACCCTCAGCTGGCCTTGCCGCGCCTTCGATGAATAAACTGTGATTCATTACTTCTTTTCTTCTTTGTCTGCTGTAGAACATTACGTTGAGAGCAGACAGGGAATGACAATAAGTCACTTAGTAGTGTGTAGTGGTGTGTGACCAAACCACTTCCTCCATCTCTGTCATGGCCTGATAAAAAAATAAAAACCACATTTCACTAATAAGTCACGCAAGATAAATATTTATTATTGTCTGGAGAAGAACAATGTTTTCTATGTTTTCTACCAGATACACTTTACGAATTTCTGGGAGAGGAGGAAGGGAAAAGGGAATAGAGAATAGAGATAGACATATATATAAAAAACTAACTCATAACTCATTCACACTCATTCAGTAACATGAAGCAAAACTGGGAAAGTGACATTCCAGACAGAAATGAGAAAAGGAAGTGTTATTTGCAAAAGGGCACCGTGGTAATGTCCAACATGTGCCTGTAGCCCTGCGTACACACATTTTGAAACCCATGTTGCATAAAATGTCACTTTCTGGTCAATTCCCCATTACAAGAGATTGAATTTTACTTCCTTCATGTAAACTAAAAGTGATGCAAATCTTTTTGGGCTTTTATTGCATTACTCAAGATAAAAAAGTTTGTTAGTATAGTGCTGCCTCATTACACACACACACACACACTGGACTGAGGTCACAATGGCTGTGATGCACTTGACCTCTGATGCTGACTCGAACATGGGGAGCCCACACAATAGTCTGTTGATGCTAGCCCGATCATCTGACAGCCTGTTACCCTCAAAGCTCCCTCAGGCCATGTATACGGCTGCCCACATGACTCTGAAACGCTCGACTACATACATACATACACACACATGAGAACCGCTTGTTTCTCATGTCAATATTCGGTGACTATCAGTGACTGTAACACACGGAGCAAGCCAAGATAAGCTCTCAAGCAGCAAAGTGCAGTTCTTGTTGTGAGAGTCCCATAAATGTTAATATGTAGCCTAACGTCCAGAGATGAGAATAAACTTCCCATTGATACAGCTTTACCCTTCTTTAAAATACGAGGCCAATGGAGAACATGTGCACAAAGAGATAAACAATGCAAATGATCCTGGAGGACTTTACTGGTGGTTAGCAAACCTAGAAAAGAAATGTAACATTTTGTACTTGCTTAATGTCGAAAATGTGAAACAAGGAAAACATTAATGTATTTAGCAATATCCTTTTAGTAGGTGGAGTCCAACACACTTCTATGTACTACAATGAACTTCCATAATAGACTTTTGGAAATCAAGCAGTTTCAGTTCAAGTTAAATCAAAGTTTAAAAAACCTTTACTCTCTGCCAGCCTGTCTTTCCCTTAGTCATCTGCTAACTTCACTCCCTCTTTCTTTGTCCTTTTCCTCATGCTTGTTTCTTTTCACACAGGTCCTAGCATGTAGCTAAAGGCACACAAACAGACACACACACACACACACACACACTTGCTGCAAGCTATTGCTTTCTGCTTTTGCAAGTCAGCCACACAGAAAACAGGCATCCAGGCTATCTTTGCTATTCTTCTTCTTAGCTTTTCTTCTCCTCAATACATTTGTCTGAACTGAGTCAGACACACTCCGCTGAAACATCTCCTCTCAGAAAAGCCCTATGCATTTTTTGCGCACTGACTCATCCCCCCCGACTGGAATCGTTTATGGAGCATTGTGGAAAAGTTGAACGCACGTTTTGGCCACGAGCTTTCATTTTGTTGTTTGACCACTTCAAGAGCCGAGATGAATTCCTTCCTGCTACAACTGGCACACTCGATGCCCATATTTGGAACCGCCTCACCTCTGTCCTCCTCGCTGAGCTCAATTCCTTTTACAGGTTGGAGCACATCCTCCTCGACTCTGGAGAAGGAGGGGGGGGGGGGGGGGGGGGGCGGGCGATCAACAGCACAAAGTGGATGAAAGAGAGCAGCGTCTCAGCTGTCCTGACTTGTACACCTTTTTTTTCCTTTGCGTGGTGATTTTTCTCAACTTTGGCCTCAAAGTCTAGAAAGACAAAAGCTCTGAAACGGAAGGAGGCAACACCTAAATCACATTTCCTGCCTCTAATTAAAAGTGAAGGACGAGTGTGCACTTTTTTGACCAAGATTTATGTACTCAGCATTCTTCATTTTCAGAGCTGCAATGATTAGTTGATTAGTTATCAATGATTTAATTATTTAATTTTGATAACTGCTTAATTGTTTTAACTTCTCTGATTTCAGCTTCTCAACATTTTTTGACAGTCAGCTGAATTAATTTTGGATTGTGGACTGTTGACAAGGACAAAAAAATATATGAGGATGTCACTTTTTTGACATTTTATAGTCAAAACAACTCAATTCATCAAGAAAATCATCAATAACGTAATTGATAATGAAAATACTCATTAATTACAGCCCTACTCTTAAAATCCACAAACGTAGACGTCCAACTATCAGCAAAAACTGATTTATGATTCTAAGGAAACTGCAATATTGAGTACTTTCTAAATGTCTGTACCAGTAATATATTTCTTCTCACATGTGTACTCTGGTTCCCTTAACGACACAGCGCTGGCTCCTTGATAAATGAACAACCCTCAGCTTTTTATTTTTATTTTTTATCAAGACACAAGCAAAAGAAAATCCAATGAAAAAAGTAATGAAAGGTTCAGGCCAATGTTCACCCTTAGCTGAGGGTAGAGCATTAACTATTTTAACAGATGACAAAAAGGAGAGGTTACTCTATTGATTGATTTTGATCAAAGTTGTTAACACACACACACACAGACACACAGACACACACACAGACACACACACACACACACACACAGACACAGACACACACACACAGTCTTATTTAGCATCCAGGAGCAAAACTGTGTTTGTACACAAGATTATGTGTCTCACTGTTCATGCATAAAAATGTCCTCCCATGCAGAAAATAGTTCAGTCTCAACACAAGAAGTCAAAACAGGTGCTCCTTCTAAAGCCTTCTGTTATAAACCCAAACTCCATATGTGGTCAAACTCAATGTTATCCTCCCTTAAGACTCAGAGTAGAAGTGCTGCCTAATGATAATGTAAAGGAAACGGACCAGCAGAGCAGTCACTATCTCACACAGCCTTTGCGTATCAGCAATCAAATAGATAAGTGAAGTTCAGATCTGACCTGAATGATAGATAGTATGTTTAGATGGCTGCAGTTTTTATACTAACTGGCATCCATTACGTTCCATTAACAAGTGGACCCTAGATGAACCCCTGATGTATCTCTCTGTGGCCATTAGCAGTGCTGACCATACAATATATCTCTAGCCACAACAAGCTTTGGTTTCACTGTGACGCTAGGCGCAGGCGCTCAATCGGCTCCATCAGCTCCATCAGACCACAGGGTTTGTTTGATGTGTCTTTGACTTGTATCTGCCACAGCAGAGCAGTTAGTTCTGCTTCATCTGACGCTGATGACGGCGAGATCGCTGCCAGAAGAGAAGTCATACGAGCTCAAATGGAACATAAGCCCCACGTTTCACATTTTTTCTCCATTCTGTGTGTTTTTTTATTGTGTTCATTATGTGTTCAGTGGTTGAGAATCTCAACGTTTTCTATCATCTAATGATGTATACCTTAATATGAAGATATAATTAGATGATAGAAATGAATGAACTATCAAACATTTTGCCACACTGTTTATACCAATATTAATGTTTGTATTGGACCAATCAGAGCGATCAGGACTGCAGGATATTACATTTGGCATCGATGTGATGAAGAAACTTGATTTGTTAGGTGTTTGATTCAATGGATTAGCAACAGGCAAATATTAGCACCTGGTAATATTCTTAGCACCTTAAAGTTGCAATAAATCATTGCTTTCCTTATTAAATAATCTATCTGTTACTGATGGTGACATCTGCACATTGCTTGTTTTGTCCAACCAAAACTCAAAAGAGTTTACATTCATAGAAAAACAGAGTAAGGTATCAGGTGTCATTTTGCTTGGTATATTATTTGAATGACACACACCTTATCAGCTTTGTCGACTGCCTGAATAATCTTTTGTTCCATCTTTTTATCACTTCATATTGACTTTGCTACATACGTTTTCACATACCTGACAGACAGATAACTCACTCAACCTTACCCAGTGTTACTGTGATTCCACTTTCTGCAGCAACTAATTACTTTTAGACAATTGAAATGGGCTCATTAGTCGTTACTGTTGTCTTATGTGAAAATAGGACAGCTGCAGAGGATAGCAGACAGACACGTCATCTGACCTTACTGTGTCTCCGAGTTGTGTTATAAAATCCACGTCATTGTAGCCAACTCGTGGTAAAACATAAATCATAGGCACGTTTCCACTGCAGGAACTTCGGGGTAATTTTTTGAATTTAATTTTTAACCTACTCCAGGGTAGGTACTCCGTTCGGCCCTGAAAAGCTCCTGGGTGGGGCTTGAGGTTAACCCGACGCTGATTGGCTAAACCTAGAGCAGGCTCTGACGCCATCAGAAAGCACTAAAACAAGCAGCATTTTTAAAATCCAGCAGGAGGGGAGCATTAGCCTAGCAGACACCGCTGTAAACAACAAGAAAGCACCGCCTCAGCTCCTTCCATCCTTCTTTGTTGTCGTTATGCTTTTTGTGACCTGCCAGGGTGACGTCACGGTCGAAACTGTCGCACAACGATTACGTGGCGATCGAAACTCATGACGTCGCCGAGGGGTCCTATTCTGCTGTGGAGACACGGCCACTGAGAGGGCCGAGTGAGAGGACGGTTCCTGTAGAAGTTCCTCTGCAGTTATAACGTTATGAATTGTAAACAATCACCATTACTGAACTCCTGCTGCTGCTGTTACAACTTTGATTTCTTGGTTTGAGTTGTGGATCTGCTGTAAAACCCGGAGCAGTATTTTAAATCATCTTTGTGAAACTGGATTGAGTTGTAGGGGGAAACAAAACATACTCCCCTAGTAAGTAATTACTCCTCACATGCATTAATTGGTCATGTAATTAATTTACTTTTTGAGAGAAGTAACTTGCAACTGTGCGCTTAATTACTAGCATTCAGTAACTTGCCCAACAACTACCTTACCTTACATCATTTCTTCAAAAGCATCACTTCCATAACAGCTAGCTAACTGAACAACAACAACTTCCATGTGATTGAGATGTGAGCAACAAGCTAATTATGCTAAAAAGGTGAAAGATGAAGTGATCATACAAGAAACTAATATCATACAGAGGCAACACAACAGTCTGAAGGCACAATTAAAAAAGAAAAAAAAGAAAAAAAAAAGAAAAACAGCAGCCACCACTACCAAGGAAACGGGACAATAGAAGGTTTTGTATGTTGAGCAACTCCTGTAGCAAAGCGTCTAATCCAGGAGGCAGGCTGGCATAATGGCCTATTTATGACTATGAGAGGTGGGAGGACCGAGAGGGGTAAATTGTTACAGGGTTAGGGGGGGTTGCAGTGTGATTGGGTGTTTTTAATACTGGAGACTGTGGAGTGATGATGCATACGGGGGGCTTTGTGAACATTTAGACACACTAGTCAAACCCGACCGTACGGCGAAGCAGCGAGGAGTCTTTTGAAGTGCGAGTCGACATGCAACTCTTTTATGATGCATGAAATAAAGCTATTATTCTTAAGCCATTATAGATAAGAATTCCCACAAGCACACCCCAATTACCTCCAGTTATTCTTCTTCTGGGGCACAGTGGGAGAGAAGGGGGGGGGGGTATTAGGAGGTCTTTGTGGGTGTGCAGGGTGTCTCCAACATAGCAAAAAAAAACAAACCAGTGGAGATAAATCAATCAGTCTCAAGGTCCTTTGCCTGATATTTAGATTTTAGGGAGTAACACTGTGTGCGGTTGAGTCTGCGTAAAAGGAAGCTGCTGATATCAGACTTCAGAAGAAAACCCAAAAAAATCTGACAAGTGGAGACATGAAAAACGAGCATCCCAACACACTCACACACTCACTGCTGTGAACATTAAGCAACACAGTGGTATGAACACACTGCTATCACAACACCAATGAGTTTCATCTTGTTATCCTTACATGAACATGCACACTAATATTGCTAAATGCCTTTAAAAAAAAAATAAAAAAAACAGCTACTACTGGCTTATTAGGACATGGGGTCAAGAAGTCAGAAGTTTTGATAGAGGAAGAAGGAGAGATGACAGCGAAAGAAGCAAAGATGGCTGTTGGAGCTGCATTCCTTTCGGGGTTATCGCCACAGCTGGGTCATATGCAGAAAAAGGAGTTGAGATGCGGAGGAGACTGAGGAGGAGGCCATTTCCTTGCTTTTAAGACTGATCAATAAGAAGCTTGAGAGAGAGAGAGAGACAGAGAGAGAGAGAGTGAGAGTCGGGAGAAAAGGCGGAGGAGCCTGGTTCGTCATTGCTTCCAGGTAAACTGAGCACAGGGTGTCGTCATATTGGGTGCTCGCATCACATTCGTGAATAGTCGAGCCTGGGGCGACCGTGCTGCTGGTGTGGGATAGGGCACGTCTTTTAGTCACGTAAACCCTGTCAGTGAGTCACAGCGTACAGACGGGAATCACCTCTCTGACAGTAACGGTGACTCATAATAAAGCAGATGGATGAACCTCTGGTGCCTCCTCACCCAAGGAGATGATAGTCTGAAATGCTGATGCTATTAAAACAAGGTCACGTTGGTTCACGGAAGCAAAAAAAAAGTGGAAGAAAAACTCAGAGGGGGAGATTCTAAATTTACAACAGTGTGAATTTATATTTAGGAACACAGATGTGCTCTGAAGAGACAGCGGAGGCAACAGTGAGTGGAATAGCAGGGCGTTTCTGCTGACTGTAGATGTAACGGCAGCTTAAAGTCAGGGTGTGTAACCGAGCCGTTTGTTCATTTGGGGGGAAATCGTTGAACTTTTGACCAATCTGCACTTCTGTGTCAACATTTACATTCCACGGGGACAGATGACAATGAGCATGAACACGGAGCTGCATTCCAGTCTTTACCTATTATACAAGGTGACATGAACTGTTCAGGCCACAATAGAGGGTCAGCCAAAGCAATATCCAGATAGCCCTACAATCATCAATAGGGATGCGGCAATTAACCAATTTCACTATTAACAGAGCTTTAAAAACATGAGAGCTTTGTTACCGTGGAAACTCAGCTATACTGACTGCTTCTGTTCTCACTCTCAAAACAAAAAAATAGATATTATGGTGTGTTATTTTTTTCTATGAACAACTAAACTAGACAATTATGTTTAAAAAGTAGTGCAACCGGCAGACCCCAAATAAACCTGGTTCCGTTATCAACAAGTACGCAAAGTTATACATGATGTCATAAGAGTGAATCCCCTTATTTGTGTTTGAAGGGGGGGTTTATTAGCTAACAGAGGCGAAAAGTGTTCTGTCAATGGCTGAGAGACCCAACATTGAAGTGCTGTATCCACCAAACCGCCTTAAAACTGTCAGTGTGGGGATATCATGGATATGTAAAGAATAACCAAGGGGTCGTTCAAGAAGACAGCTCTCCACAAGTCACTGCTAAAGGATTCAACACCTCAAACTTAACGCAACATCTTCCACATCATGTTCCAGTGACACCTGCTAAAGTCAAGTTAACAGACCAAGAAATAAAAGTTAGAAAATCATCACTTTAGTTGGAGGTTACTTAATCAAATACTGAATTGCGTTAGTGATTTAAATATGACCGCATCACTTATAAATCAAAGTCGCAGTGGTGAGTTGAGATTTGGACTTTCAGTGTGACATGAATCAATGGCAGAAAAGCAGGAAAAGGAGCATTGGACTGTTTTTATAAATGACCGCTGACCAAAACAAACATGAGGTCAGCAGTCTCAAAGGCTTCAGTGCAACCATTCGCATCCTGTTGACTTCTCTCATCTGTGTGGAGTAAACACTGGTATGGTGGGTAAACATGCCAGGTGTAAACACTAACCTAATATTAGGATCCGGTAGACATCTAGCAGCACACCATAACATCTAATTCATTGCATTTCAGTGATTGATAAACACCTGCAGAAGAGATGATATTCAAGACAGGATTTTCCTCATGCCACATGTCAAATTAGTAATACTAAAATCCTTATGTTAAATAATTATTAAAAACACTATAGAGATCAACTAAAGTTATTACTGTAATGTCCAGTCAGAGTTCATTTTGGCGTGGTATTTTCATTTCTCTTATTGACTTTTAGCCTAAGACAACCTCTGGTACTGCTGCCGTTTAAACCCTCTGTTGCAGAAGTAGTCTTTAAAACTACACGCGATCATATGATTTAATAAATAAATGCGTAATAATAATGAAACCAAGCTTCTTCCTCAGACTGTAATCATACCTTGGAAGTCTATAATCTTTCATCCCTAATCATCCAAAAGCCAGATGTCACCAAATACTACGAGACACCACTTCAACGCTTGATGTTACTTTTTTACAGTTACTTTTGACACTTTTTATTGTGCCTTTTTTTTTTTTTTTTTTTTTTTTACTGTTGCTGCAGCAGTTTATGGTCTCTACTGAGTGCAGCTGAGCAATCTGACAATAAAATAGTTCTCTTATCTTTCTGGATTATGTGTAATCAATTTATTACGCACCTTACTGGCCAGACAATATGGTGTCACTGTGGTGTGTACGTGAGTGCCTGACAATAACTCAAACACCAGAGTTAGGCTCTTAAGTTTTCATCGCTAGACAGCACCAATATTTCATATTAAAAAAGGAGAAAATGACGACAGCCACGATTTCAATAAATTGATCAACTGTGTCCATGGTGTCCAAGAAAATCACACATCAAAAATCTGAATTTGTCATTTTAAACTGAATCTTTGAGTTTTGGACTGTTACTCGAACAAAACATGATGTATAAAAGATGTTAGTTTGGGCTGTGGGAAGTTCATTTTCGATGTGTTGTAGACTAAAAGATTCCTTAACTAATCAGTAGATTCATCGATAATGAAAACAATAGCCTCATTAGCAGGGCATGTTTAATTCATCAAGGTGACTTTGGCAGTTCAAGAGCCCCCTGTTCCTGCTGCAACCAAAGTTACTAAGAAGAAATATGCAAAACAAACACAAACCGCGGACCAGCCCATGTGCCTGAGTTGAGATATATTGTTACAGAAAGGGCAACGCAATAGGTTTGAGATAAAGAACTAGTCACACAGGTTATCAGCCCTGCACCACCTTTGCTTTGCAACACTGAAACTCCCGGTCAAGAATTAAACTCAACAGTCAAGCTTTCGAGTGACTGAAACTGCGCCTTGAGTGGAGCACTACTCAGTTTAAATATGTAAGAAAAAGGAAAGGGGAAGGAAAAAAAATCAGCCTGAGAAGCCCCAACCAGGAGCTGTAGCTTCAAAGCATGTAATTGCCAACTGCACAGGCTGTGACAGGATGTGGAATTCGTGGACATGAGCTTTCCACTGAGCAATTTTGTTCCCGGCGCAAAACCCCTGCACTCCCAGAGGGAGACAAATAGTAGGAGAGGGATGGGTTTTAATGTGCGGCTGTGGAATGCATGACATGACATAAACAGCAAATGCATTTGGGCCAGCAGGGTGGCCGAGCGTTGATCCTGCAGCTGAAGGAGCCCCTGTAAAGACAAGAGTCCACCCTGCTGAAGTGTCTTTGAGCGAGACACTGAACCCCCCTCATATGTTTTATATCCTCACCTTTAACCTTACATGTAAATAGACTGCTGCTCACCTATGAGAAGCAAAGCAGACTCAGTTTCACGGTTTTATTCCATGTTAGTCCTCAAATGAAGGTGCATGTACTGCAGCCGGGAGAGCAAAAACAAAAAGAGTCAACATGGAGAGTTTGAAACAGACACAATGTTGGTGTCATCTGACCGGCTCAACTACTCAAACGTGAAAATTTCCACAGAGGCACATTTGAACCCGTAAAACTAGGCTGTCATTTCGACCCAAATACTTTCCTATAGGCCTGAGCACAACATCCAGTTATTGGCTCACAAAGGTCATAGAAACCTGCCACACACACACACACTCATGTGTGCCACTTTGTAACCACACCACAACAGCAAGAAGCCCAAGTTATTCCTGAGTGAGAAATCCTTTTTTAATGTGTTGGAAACAGCCGCTGTGGCGATTTAACCACTGGGTAGACTAGAAAGAGGTGATATATGGTGGGAATTTACCAGTCGCCTTTGTGAAACTGGTGGCAGAAACGCAAAATGTAGCCTAGAAACACAATGAAGATGAAGGGATTTGAGCCGCTTTACCCACCTCATTGTTTGGCCGGAGTGGAGATCCTCTCCTCGTCGGCAAGTTTGTTAGACTTCAGAGCTGAAGCCCGGCGTTAAAAGTCAGACTAGTGGGATAAAAACACGAGGGAAAACGGGCGGAAAAAAGCGCATCTACACCCGCAAACGGGGTAGCCACTAGTGGGGATAAAGAAGCACACCTCGACGATTTCCTGGTTGTGTGGAGCGGAGAGGAGGAGGAGGAGGAGGAGGAGGGAGTAGATACAGTAGTGGAGCGGGCTTGTCAACTCCAATCACTATCCCACATCGGTTTCTACGAGCTAAAGAGGTGAAGCCGGGAAGAAGAGCTGCTACGACCGAAGCCAAAACTTTTTCCTCTCACACCATGAGAGCTGCGCTTCTACAGATTAGACCGGTGTGCCTGCGCCAGACTTTTTTTCCTCTCTCCCGTCGGTCTGTCGGTAGGTCTGTGTAAATTCATTGGAGTGTGGCCCAACCCGCCAGCTTCAAAGTAGGCTTCATCCCGTGGGGCGTTCACGTGCGCCTCGGAAAAACTGAGTGATGTGTTCACTTTCAATTACTTGTCGTGATTTATTTTATAAGCAACGCTACAGAAATGTACAGAGATTTAAATGTGATAACCAGTAGTGGAGGTAAACAACTAAATGTACTCAAGCAACTTAATTTAAGTACAGTTATTTCCTTTTTTGTTCTATATGTTTCTGAGAGAAATTGTACTAGCCTATTTGTTCAACATAAAATTGATAGTTACAAGTTATTTTGAAAATGAACATTTTACATACAAAGCAACTTCTTAGCTTATCAATTAGGATGCAGAGGCCCTTTCCCTTAATATATATATATATATATATGTATAATTTTATTTTTTTAATAATAATATATATAATAATATATCTTTAGAATCCCCATCGCCCCCCCCCCATTTTTTTTTAACTTTTATTTTATATTTCCAATATGGCAGAACACAGTTTATGTAATTTTACTGTAAACCCATCCATGACTCTATGACTTTGTAGCAATAATCCAGTAATGTAACATTGAGTGACAAAGCCATTCTGCTGTATCTTCACTGCCTAATACTTGGGTATCAGATTTTTGATAATAATAGTGTATTAGAGATTCCAGCTTTTATTGAAATAAAATATATGTAAATAATAATACTTCTGTCATGACAGATGATCACAAAATATTTAACTTTACCATAAACAGTTTCAGTTTCAGTACACCAACATAATACCATATCAGCAGTTTAACCTTGTTATATCCTTGACATTTAATTCAAAACATGCACAAATGTAGCCTGACTCATTAAGTCTTTCTTCCGCTTCTTCTTGTACTTCAGGCAGTTCAAACACATGCATGTGTCTCCTTTATTGTAAATAATTAAGAGTATTTATTTAGTATTTATTTGGAGCTGTACATCATTATAGATAAAACAGACATAAAATAGAGTTACACTATTAGAGTAGTAAAATTAAACAAAAGTAAGCCTGATAGAGGTGGATCTAGAGCTGTGTTCAAACAATGTGTTTTGAACCTGGAGCATGATATCATCAACAAGACATGGCCACACTGGTGACACTGGTGGGTAATAACTCAGTAATGCAGGTGAGAGTCTGAGCCTTTTATGGTCAGACAGTCATTGCCACACAGCTGTACACATACTTTTCATTAGTTCCTTTCAATGTGGTGGAATATGGTAAAAACACACCCATCTAACAATGTAATATGATTCATGTTTCATGTTTCATAAGAAATGTTAACTGGAACATAGTGGTCTCTGAGTTTGGCAGCAAAATCTAAATTAGAGTACTAGAGAAATGTCAAAACTATGAATTAAACACAGCTTGCATTAATATGCCCTGAAAATATATCAGCACAACAGATGCAAAAAAAGCCCCTCGAGTATTTTACTTATTTTTGTGTGTGTGTTTCATTGTAATGAATGGATTGCCATGTTAAGATACTTCACCCATGTCATATCTATGGCACTACATTATGTAGCTGCAACCTAAACCACAAACCACAGGGTTACAAGACCCCCGACCACCCTCCATTTTCTTCTTGACCGATCAATATCATCCACATGTTTATTCCCCCCTTCAAATCACATTTGACAAGCTGGGCATCACAACAATGTCCCAAATACTAAATTGGTGGTTTATATATGTAATATCCAATAGCACTTGAAGGCAGCATCTCATCCAAACCAGGGACCAAGCCAAGCCCTCCACCTCACCCTACTGGCTGTATGGGTAAATTCAGGTTTCTCCCAGCTGCTGTGGTGAGCCGTTTCATTATTCCATAGATAGACCTTCTTCAGAATTTAATGAGTAATGTTTCTGGAATGAGGAAAACCGATTCAAAGGATCGGGCAAGACACAACAAATATTCAATGCTGAAATTTAGAAATCTTTTATTAAAGTCCACAATACATGCTGTTGTAGCTTAATACACTCTAATTCAATTTAAACAATGAAAGGAAAAAGGAGTCCAATGCCTCACATGGCCCAGTTTTCAACACTGAAATACTGTACCCACTAAAAGCACTCCTTCTTCCTAATGGGGACAGAAGTGGAAGAGAGGATGAGAAAGGAATGCATTACGTCTGCTTGGCATGTGTAAACATCCACAAAGCCAATATGCCTTCAGTCTCAACACACACACACACACACACACACACACACACACACACACACACACATAGTTAAACATAGTTCAAGTCAAGTTACTTCCGTCTGCCAAGATACATGACCAATAGACTCATGAACTAATTTGTCCCTGCTGCCATTGGCCTTTTAAATAACTCAACATGATTTTATATATCATACTATATATCTACTATGTGTTATTGTTTGTCAGATGGTTATGTGGTTACTGCTGGCCGTACAACAAACTCCCCTTCAAGGATAATAAAGATATCGTTGCTGTTTGACTGCTCTGAGCAACTGTTAGTCTGGTATTTCTGAGCCATGTGCCTCCTGTTAACCCTGATGACTACTAAAGCTCAAACTGTCAAGTAAACCCCAATTTCTTCTCTTGCCGCTGAGTGTGCAGTTTTCCAAGATATTAACACCAGACCCTGTGAGGTCCCATATGCCGAGGTGTTTGTGTGACATATGTTGGCACAGACACAAAATGTTGGTCCAATTCCCAGAAAGTAGCCCCGTAAAGAATTAGAAACAGCTATGTAGTAATTTTAGGTTTCTCTTGGCCTCCTCCCCTTCACCACAGCTTTATTTCCACAGCTTGACGTCAGTCGGTCAACACCGTCCACAGCTGGCGGTCTGACAGAAGACCTGCAAAGTGGTCTATATCAGATGTGGAGGATACAGAATGGCTATAATGAAGAGATTAAAATGTTCAGAGGTATTGTTAAAGGTGGGGAAAATGAAAAAGAGAAAGAGGGGCAATATGGAAGAAGAGCAGCAAGATTTTGACAAAGTGGATGTTTTGGTCAACCGGGCTGAATTACACTTGTGCATCTCTCTCTATGGCAGCTCTTGCGTGTCTGAAGAGAGGCTATTATGTAAACAGACTGCACTTCTATACTACAGCTGACATCAGAGAGACCAGGACTTGTTGAGACTCACAGTCCCGAGGCAGCGTCTGAAAGCCTCAGCCCCAACTGTTGTTGAATAGCAGATGAATAAAGAGAATTATACAACTTCAGCCAAGGAAACAAAGTGTCAGTCTGGAGGCTGAGCTTGGTAGCATTTAGCAGGATGGGATTTATGAGATTGCACTCATCATATTGCATACATTTGTAGGATTTTGAAGGAAATGCAGCAAGTGTTGCTGTTACTCAAGTGCTCTAACTCTCATTCCATCTCCTGTTTGACAGGGCAGGAATGTGGCTGGAGGAGGGTAAAATCTGAAAAGGGGAGCGAGACACAACACTAACAGGTTTGCCCCGGAGGCCACTTGAGCAAAGAGCAGCAGTGAGATTGTAGAGAGAGAGAGGTGGAAATGTCCTGAAACGTAGGCCCTGAACACCTCAAAAAAGGCTCCATTACATACTGACAGCATATCAACATACTGGGTACTATCCTTAAAGTGAAGAATATATAATTATTTTCATTTTTAAATGTTCTGCTTTCAGATTGTTTTTTAAACTTCAGTTTAATATTCACACCAGAGCATTGTGCTATTTATGAAGAAAAGTTTAATCTGTGTGTAATAGTCAGACTTCTATGATGAACATTAAAAGGAAAAATATGGCATGTCAAATATTTGTATTCATGTTTCAAATCAGATGATGCTTTCAAAGTCCAGTAAAAGTATTTTTGATCTAAAGATAGACTGTGTTTAATTAAAAGGGCCAGTCATTCAAATAAAAGCGTATCCCTGTGTCTTACTTTTATGATCCACTAGATGGCAACATAATCACAATATATTACACACACATGTCTGTGTCGAACATTTTTCACAGCAGTGCACTGGAAAAAACCCTCTATCAATGTTGAGTTCCTGTATTTTCTGATGTTTTGCAATCAGTTTTTTTTCTGATGCTTCTCTTTTCAAATTCTCCCTTCAAAAGATTCACAACATGCCCATAAAATAACATGATGATGTTAGAATATCCGCTGTATTTACATAATAAAACTAGTATTATTATCTTAAAACTAAATGCTATGACACATTAATTAAAAATATTATGCTTTGATATTATATGCAAGTAAACATGATAGCATATAACAGTTAAACATTAACTACAGGCATTATTATAAGCCAAGGCTGGAGCTATTTCTGGACACGTATAGGTCAGGTCCTTTGTAATATTTCTAGCGATTTCTGGAGTCACTTTACATCAAAGGAGTTTACATTGTAGTATACAGTATATTATAGGCTACATGTTAGATTTTTTAAAAACCTGATTGGGATAGTTTTTTGTCTAAATATCTTAAAATGTGACTTTCACACATAGGGAAATAAAAAAGATGTAATCAATGGTATCAATAAAATTACTTTGTGACTTTGATACTACACGAAAATCATTTTAAATTACTTCTTTTTTTTTTTAAATGTAAACGGTTCTTGGATCATGATCCTGTTGATGGCACGGAAACAACTAAACCCCACATAATGGACTATTTAAAAAAATCCTTGTTGTAAGAAAACACCATTATAGCAAAAATGTTAACTAATTTCTTCCGAAAACATTATAAATTATGTATAATTAAAGTAATCTGAAATTATAATTATGAGACAAAGATATGGAGAAAAAAAAGTAGCTACATTTGGGGTCTGCGTTAGGGTACCTCAATTGATATGATTAAATGTAAACGTCTATAAGAATAAATAAAAGTTGTGTTACAGACACCTTCTCTCTTCTCTTTCACTACAGCACTTGTTTTATAGTCTCCATGAAGCAGCTCATACACCTGATCCTCTTGTTTTGGCTGTCACTAAATGTGTCCTTGCAGTTACTGTCATTCACACTTAAAGAGAGATGAGTGAGGGCGGTGTTGATGTGTTTACGGAGCTGATACCCTCTCCTCCTCCTCCTCCTCCTCCTCCTCTTCCTCCTCCTCCTTTCCCTCCACCTACACTGCCGGCTCTGACACCCGGGCCGCGGCTCTGCTTGAAAACAAACTGCGGCGTCGACTCCGGTTACCGGGACGATCGATGCACTGCGGGGTGTCTCGTTGCTCGGAGGCTCGAGTATCGATGCATGGCCGATCGCTATCATAATCACACTTCCCCCCTCTTATCGCTTACCTACTGAATAAAACATCTGCCTTCCTGCTCATGGATCTCTAACCCCGCGAAATCTGGAGGGAAAGAGACTTTCTGACGTGTCTTTGAGATCAGTGGAGTAACATGAGAGAAGCGCATCATGACACTCAACACGTGGTCCCCAAAGTTGTTTTTATCTCAGGCATCTCCAAATAGACCCTCCCGCTGTTTGATAGAACTCTGACCCAGGATGCTGCAGATGACAGTACTGAGACAAGTGATTTAATCCAAAAGAGTGACATTTTCTTTGTGGGTTATTGTAATGTTTCTAAATAAAAAGTGTCAAGTGTAGAAATGTGTTCTCCATCTTGCTAGAAATATCCTCAGTAACACTTTGGTGCTCACTGGTCATCATGAGGTCAGATCATGTGCTATTATTCAAAGTTGTTCTGTATCAGAAGCTTATGGTAGAGTTCATCTAGGGGTCCATTGATGCCACCACTGAGATCTGCTGCCCATTGGGGTCCTGCTTGATGAGTCAACTCAGGTGGAGAATACAGTCTACTTACTCTTTGCTGCTTTTAAAACCAGTCTGTGATTTAGGAGTGATAAATGAATAGAAGTGATAATTGGAAAGCATCAAAGGCAGACTGAAGATGAATCAGGGCCTATACGCTGGGGTGCAGCCTGCAAAGAAAAGGACACTTAAGTATAGATTAGCAGGTTATTAATGTACAATTTAAACAGCAATTGACCTGTGGTGACCTATTTCTAATAAAAAAGAGGACTTGGCTGAACACCACTAGCAAAAAACAATGAAATGTGGCTTCATTTAAACCTATAGACTGGAGTTTATGAAGTAGGATTTTATGATCAATGATATCAAATTCTTTTGAGAGGTCAATGAAGAGAGCAGCACAAAAAAAGACAATGTTATGAATGGTTGAAACTGCAGCTGTTATTGTGCTGTGACCCAGGTGAAAATCAGACTGCTGTAGCTGTAATAAGTTTAGTGAATAAGTCAATAAAGGCGCGTAATTGTAATTTAACATTAAGCCAAGGAGATCTGTAGCCAGATAGATGACTTCTCATAAACAGTCTGAATCTGGATTTAAGTATAGCACAGGGTGTCCAGTCTTACTGCAACACAGTATGGAGTGACAGATGTTCAGCTGCAGCACAGCTCAGCACAAAATCCAATATTCCATATCACAGATTATAACAATGGTGGCCTTATTCATTGTTACATCTGTGCTAGGGTTGAGGTTATTGTAAAGTATACTGGTTAAACTGAGGTCAAGATTTAGGTAAAAAAACAAAAAACAGCCCCCCCCCCCAAAAAAAAACACCCCAAAAAACACTGACTGATGCCACATAGTAAACTCCCTTTAATAAAAAGATCAGCATGTTTGATTATTTACTTTATGTTGTTTGACTTTTTTAGTTCTGTAAATAAAAATAAAATTGAAGAAAGAAAAGAAGAAAGATCAGCATAAATCTGTTGAACGTTTACACAGATTTGGTCTTGTTTTATAGTGCAAAACTTCCTTTAAACTGAAGGCTCAGTCATAATCAAGAGTCACCTGTAATGACAATCTGTCAGAAAACATGTTAATATATTAATCTGATTTAAATCTCTACTGTAATCATTAAAAATGACTGTGGCTTTTTAATCCAGCCAAAAGATGTATCTTGGTTTCCTGGTTTTACTTGGCTGGCTGAATGTGAGAAATTACTTTACATTATTCAATTAGTATGAAAAATCAAGTCATCTTCTTTCTTAAAAGAAAGGCATTCTATGTGGCTATTTCACATTTTAAAGTACATTTTGGATCTAATGCTTGTTTTTGTAATTTTATATGGTGTTTTGTATTCTTAAATATGTTTAGGTTATTTGATTTCTGAAATCATTTTCACCTTTCACATTTGACAGTTTACTTCTACTACTTTACAATGTTGGATCTATCAATCTTTTACTCTCATTAGTTTATTTCATCATCTAAATGTTTAGCATTGATCATCATGAGTTATTTTTTTGTTTTTGTTGTAAATCTTTGAAATATTCTTTAGTAACATGCTATAAATACTTACTGGATTAACCTTAACGCAAAACCTTACAACGTCTGTAGCACAGGTTCCTTTGTATGAAAAGTGCAAATAGAAAAAGTAATTGTACAATAAAGATAAAATCACATGAACACTTTAATCAGGAGATGATGGTGCTTACAGGGCCCTGAGCAGCTGCTGTGTTTCCTGCTGCCTTGAGCCACCTATCTGTAAAAACCTGTCAGGTTTGCAGCCCTCGCAACATGATCTCTGTCAAACTTTTGGTTGAAGTTGAGATTTGCCTGAAGCTGGAAAAAGAAAGGTAACATTAGATTAGTCAGAAAAGTCATGAAAGTTCACTGCATGCATGCTCAGTGCTTCAGCAGGTTTTGCCTGAAAGCTGTATATCAAACATGACTTAATGCCCACACAGGTGCTGGGCTGGCCTCAGGTATGCTGGGGTTAATTAGTTAGTTTTGGACACAAAAATACCTTTCAGGTGATTATGTATTTTTATGAGGCCAATAGATAAAACCAACTGATTCAATGTTCGTAAAATATACAGACAAGATTTTTATTGACTCACACAACTAAAATCCAGTACACTCTATTTGAACACTGAATGTGAGAGCACCAAAGAGTGGAGCTTAGGGTCTACTCATTGGGGATAAGTAAGGTGAGACTTGCTGTTAAGCTATTAAGACAATTAACAAAGTGGTCAGGAGGGGCCAAGCAGCAGAGAAGAACAGCCCGAAATGGAGAGAGATCAGGGTGTGAAGTGACAGTCAGCACATCTGGTCTCATCAATAATGCAGAGAGCCTTTAAACGGCAGTTTGTCGCATATTGAGCGCTGCTGACTGAAATCAAGCCCGACACCCAAGATGCTGTCAGGGGAGAGTGAAAGGGTGACAGCGGGAGGAGGAGGGAGAGAGGGACTCGGGTTGACAAGGATACCAAAGAAAAAAATAGTTTTCATTAAGGCTTTCTCTGACTCACCTGATGTAGTGTGCATTAGATGAGTGAGATTAAAACAAATAAACATTTAATATGTTTGAGGAATGGAGGTGAATAACAGGTGTTATATAATGTGCAAACAGTTATGATCATTAAAACAGATTTATCCAAACTAATGTTGGACATTTTAAACTAATATGATGAAATAAAAATTCAACAGAAACATTAAGACACACACAGTTGAATCTATTCAGTACTTTTATTATTAAAAATGAAAAATACAGAAGATTTCTGCAGACAAACAAAAACCATCAAACCTTTTCGGCTCTCCACAAAGTACAGAGATCATTTAGACACTGTGTATCCAATAGTGACTGCAGCGATCCAACAAGAAAATAAACAAAACAAAGGGGGTTCCATTATTGACAGTCCACTGCTAGCTTTAAAACTTTCAACAAAAAGAAAAAGAAAAAAGGCTTTCTGACAGTTGTGTAAGCAGTTCATTTTCCAGTGATCAGAGGATTTCTCAGCACCACGATGACAGAGTCTCCCCTGAGGAACATCTTAGAAATGTAGCGGTCCTTATTCACCGGCTTAGACTTCTTCTTTCCCTTCCCGCTCTTGGGAACTTCTGTCCACATCTCCTTCACATTCTCCAACACCATGTTGCAGTGCCTGAAATGACAGCATTACCATAGTACAACATGACTGATCCTGAGAACAAAAAACCCTGAAAAGTATATATTTATCTGGGATAGAATTTTAAAAAAAGAGAGATAGTATCATTATGTAACAACTGATGAGGAATGTGACATCAGGACCAATATCACACTCTTCCTGTGATACTGCACCAATATGGATGAGGATGTTTAATTTGTTAACAAGGACACACAGGTGTCTTCCCTTTACTTTGAGCCCTGTAGGAGTTTTATAGGGTACGAAAATAATTATCCAACTTTTACAGCATTAAGTTATTATCTACATTCATTGATTGTCAAGATGATGTAGAAAGAAAATGCATCTAATAAATTTGACAATGCTGTGAACTATCCTTTTTAAAATATCTGATTTTTAGTAGTATGTGCTCATATCCTGCTTCTAAAAATACAGTTTTTAGACATCTACATATTTAAGTGTTGTTATAATATCATAGCAGGTGAAATTCACTGATCCACACTGATGTATTGTAACATCATCAAAAAGACCATTAAGGTTTCTATATCAGCAAAAATACCATCTTCATGCAGTTACAAAATTATTGGATACAGATCTGATTGGCGTAAAGCCTACATGTAATAATCTCATTTTTGGCACTAAAGTCTGTTAAGTAATACTTGTGTGCACTGAGAGCAGTACCTGTCAAAAGCCTTGACTCTTCCGAGCAGCTTTTTGTTGTTGCGACAATTGATGAGGACCTGTGTATTGTTCTTGACTGACTGGGTGAGCACAGACAGAGGGCCAGTGTTGAATTCCTCCTCTTCACGTTTCTGGAGTTCCTCTGGGGTCATCTCTGACTTGGGCTTCGTTAACAGACTCCTAAAAAATAACACAAAACAATGCTAATTAAAATGTTACTAATAAGTATAAGAGTAATATTATAACACCAGCAGACTGGGAATATTGTAAGTTAACTGGATATATATTAAAACAAATCAGTTGTAATAAGTGTACACATAACACACTATTGCTTCAGCCTACATATTTTCTGTATGCAAAAACAACTTGGTTTTTGTGTTATGTTGTTGGGTTGTATGGTTTTCTACTGTGCTGTTTTGTTGTTGTTTCTAATTATCCTTACTGATATATTATTTACTTAAAAAATGGTTGACTATTCCTTCCGCAGCACACAATATTACACAATGACGATAGTACTATATTTACTACCAAAGGATTCAAGCCTCTGTGAAGAAAACAAACAAATTGTTTGTTTCAAGACAGCTTGTAATGAGAAAGGGTTTGTAAGACAGCAAACATGTTTTGTTCCACTTTAAGGCTTTAATTATAATTGCTAATGCTAATGCAGCTTCTGATTCAGGGTTAAGGGAAAAGTTAACATAAAAATAAAGGGACACATAAATAATTACATGTAGCAGCTTTTTATGTTTTTTCCACCACTTACACTTATGAAAGACAGTTAGAAATCATAGAAACACTCTTAACACTGTTTAAGATTTGTGAAAACACATTGCTTTTGAAACCTGAAAAAGGCTGACTTCACTGATATTTCTCCATCCAGACCACATTAGACCAGACCCAGATCAAGCATCACTATACTTATATCTGGACTAGATTAATAATGAGACTCATTAAATCTGTGAAACTTTTAATCTATTTGTGATAAATGAAAAAAGGTGATTTCACCACTTTTTTGCCAGCCAGACCACATTAGAAAGGTTAGAACATTTTCATTGAGGACATGTTGTCCATGTATTTCATAAGGTAAATTTCTACCTTTGTTTTAAGTGAAAGAGGAGGATGTAACTAATAAAAAGGAGAAATGTGGACTTGTGCTGTTAATTTCTTGCCACATGATCACTGAAATCACCCCTTTTCATTTTTCACAAACAGAACAAAGGTTTAACAAATTTGAAATGCGTTTTAATAGTCTGTAAATTCCCTTGTTAATCTAGTTACATTAGACCTGGTCTAATGTGGTTTGGATGGAGAAATGTCAGTGATATCGCCCTATTTTCTGTTTCCATGAGCAAAATAAAGATTTCACAAATCTACAAGTGGGTTTAAACAGCATTAAGGCTTTTGCTACGATAGCTAAAGTACTTTTCCCCAGAAGTGTAAGGGCTGAAAACAATCATTACTAGTCTCTCTATTAGCCAAATCAGTGATTGATTCACTATATAAAGGAAGACGACCATCTACACTTTATGTGGCCAAGACGGGGACCTAAAATACCAATGCCTAAAATGAGATTAAATATATATCCGCAATAACACAACCGGCAGAAATAAAAAGTGAACTTCAGACACTTTTGTCCTTACTGTTAGCTTGTAACTCACTAGTTTATATCCGGTGTGTTGCATTACTCGGTTGTCACTTTTAAGTACAAATCTTTACTTCTAACTTTGTATTGTAACAATAACGTAGTTACAAAGTAGCAGAGACTGGAAATAGAGAGTGAAGGGACATACAAAGGCTTTCTCAGCTCAAGCTAGCCTTAGCTGAAATGCTAACGAGGTTAGCACTGAGGCTAAAATGCTATTTTGGTGGGACTTAAAGTTCAGGTTCTGAGGCTGAAAAATGACCAGTCTGCCGAGGACAAATGGGCATTAAAGGATACTTACATGGTTGCTGATTAATAAAAGCAGTTCTTTTTAGTCGGTCTCCACAGACTGTCGTATCTGCAACGAGTCTTCAGACTAGCGTGGATACAGCTACTTCCGGTTCAACAAACAGGCGCTTCAAACTAAGCAACTGCATCCGGGTTATTACTGTTCACCAAAATATATCAAACATTTTCTTTCTATTTATTACAATCATATCTCCTTTTAGGTTTAAAAGCCACATATATACATGGGTACCTAGGTTACCAGTGGTGGAGAGTAAAATACTGTATTGTTTATTTATTGAACAATGATTGTACGCTTCTTTATACTTTTACTCTGCTTCATATAATAAGCAAGCACTCTGGATTGAACTCCCCCAGCATACCGTATAATTAGTTCCTTTCTATTTGTTTCAAAAAATTTCTAATTAAATTTAAATTTAATCCGAATTGCAGTTCAGACAGGAAGCACTATTTCAATATTTATTTGGTTTTTTTTTAAACTGAAAACCGAATTTATTTTGGGCAGATATGCAAAAACATTATAAACAGAAAATGGGAATGTAGGTCGATATTAGTGTATTTGATGTTATAATCAAATATATGAAAAAGGAAGAAAATAAAAACCTAAGAATGCTTTCAATATTTTAAACAAAGTACATTTTATTTGAACTCTGAGATGACTTAAAATAAATTGACTTTGTGGTCCTCTGGGTTGTACAAAGTTATGTTTTATTTATTTATTTTTT
This sequence comes from Scomber japonicus, assembly GCF_027409825.1. Lineage (NCBI taxonomy): Eukaryota > Metazoa > Chordata > Actinopteri > Scombriformes > Scombridae > Scomber > Scomber japonicus. The sequence goes on from NC_070583.1 coordinate 14,852,542, forward strand.
ACCTGTTTTTGTATGACAGTTATTGTTGTCTTTTTGTTGTAAACAAATAATGTCTTGTAAAAACAATCAAACAAAATAACACCAAAATAATTTCAATACATGATTTTACAGTGCTAATCTATATGCAACAGTACAATCTATAAAATAGACCTAGTAACAAATATTAAAATGCAGATTACACATTTATGGATCAGCTAGAATAACCATATTTTAAAATAAATAATAACAGTGACAAGGTGATATTTCTCAGTGAGTATATGTTGATACTTTAACCTTTACATACTGGTCATATTCTGGCTCAATTAGTCTCTACACCAATTCACCTTCATAAATTCCTCATCAGTCATTAATGAATGTTTGATTAATCCTTCTGTTTGATTGCAAGACATTCACAATCACTATTTAATGTCCAGGTGAACATTTTATAGAATGACGAATATAACATGTTTGAATGCTGATTTTGGATTTAAAAAATACTAATAAACACAGGTAAACTTGTACATTTACATCTATAACAATGTGTATCAGTTGCATTTAAAAAAAGCCATTTCCACTTTAGTATACTGTGATTCACATTAGGAAAAATCCAGATAAAAGATTTACAGTGTGATTTAACGTTCTTGAATGTAAAAAAAGGGTCAAATTTGACAGTGAACAGTATGTATAGGTTAAGTACATTTAGCTGATAATTTGTCTATTATTCTTTTCAATGCAAGACTTTAACTAATAAAGTGTTTCATCCTGTGCAGAATTCAGCTATAGGTCAAATAACGAATGACGATAATGAAGTTAATTTTTAAATTCTATATCAATATTATTACAACAACAACAACATTTCTTGAGGGTGTGTTATTCATACCTTACAATGACCACTTCTGTTGAAGTCATTTTCACAGGAAAAAAGAAATGGCAGGAGGAGCAGCCAGACCGATACCGCAGACCTAAACAGATACGTCTTTGTTTTGCTTTTTAACACAACAAGAACGAAAGAATGAGGGGGAAGTGTGTGTGTGAGTGAGAGAGAGGGAGAGAGGGAGAGAGAGAAGGATGTAGCTTACATTATCTACAAAGCAGCAATGAGACATTGAGAGATTGGCTTTCTGGCAAGAGACAGACAGACGCCTAAGGGTGTACAACCCACCCACCTTATTTCACAGGGTGGCAGATCTACCTGTAGAAGCCACTTGCTGTTGATAGTAGCACCCTGTGTGCTGCTGAGAGTGGCAAGTGTGTGGGATTGATTTCCAGAGCTTTACTATATCTTTATGAAGGACACCTAGCTCAGCCAAAAGACCTATATCTTAAACTGTGGATCAAAGTGGACCTGTTAAATAAGCTCAGTGTGGCCTGACACTGTGTATGTTTGTAGTGATGTATTAGTCTACATGTGTTGGGAATTCAATAATCTGACAACACTTTTGCTGTTGCCCAGTTAGGAGAGCAGAGACAACCATAACATCTGATGGGCAAGGAGGAAACACTTAAATTATTCTGAAATAAGTGAATAATGAGTTAGTTTTAAAAGCACTTTATCATGGTCCAAAGCTTTGCTTTCTTTACAACAATCATTGGGCTGGGGAGGGGGGCTGAATCTTATATTTTTCTTTATGTAAAAGCAAGGACCTCCTGACTATTGTTGAGATTTTCTTTGGATTCTCCACCCTCCACCAATATATGAAGGGATATTTCTTGGTAACAGATGATTAAATGGGTGTGTTCAGAGTGCTGTGGACTGAAAAACATGCTGTATTTACAAACTGATCATATTAACAATCCAAACTCCTGTATTTCAGGACATACTTCGGTGTCCCATGGTGCATAGGAAAGGCATGTTTTTGATAAAGGCGTGTGACCTTTAAAAAAAACAATTATATGTTACTTATTAGACAACTGTCAGCACATGATCAGCATTGTCTTGGCAGCAACAACAGAACCAAACTCCAATAGCCTTTGTGAAAGACAAGAGTGAAACATGATAATGATTAAGTGTCTATACTCTGGACTCTAGTATATCCACTATATATAGTGATTTAGAGCTTTGTGGTTATTATTAGAGCTGTCAAAGAAAGGTGATTATTTATGACAAACAGTATCTTCTTACTTCTTTCCTCGGGGTATAAAATGTCCAAACCAAACCTGTTGATTCACAGATCTGTCCTCCTGCACTCTCTGCTGCAACCACAATTACTCATGCCAGTAATGAAAATGTGATTATCTTCGCATCTATCTAGACTCTTAGTTTGCCAACAGTGCTGTTGCAGTTACCTGATCCAGCCCAGTCTGCTTTAACCACAGGCGACTGTGAATGTATGTGACTGGGTTTGGAAAGGTGACGGGCTGGGGTCTTTTGATATAAAGAGTCTTTTGTTTTAACGGAGGCAGCCATCCAGAAAGCTGCTCTATCTGCATCTCCATAAATCTATTAAAAAAATAGATATATGTCAGGGGGAGATAGAGGAGAGGTGAGGGAAAGTTTAACAGGCGTTGGGTGAAACACAAGACAGATCAATAAGATTTGACTGCAGCTGTCCAGTCTACCTGTTGAAGTGACATCACAGTCCACAAACCCTCAGCTGCACATTTGAACACTGAGCCACAGAAAAGGATGACATCATGTCTTAAGAGGCCTCTGTTGATTAAATATTTTATTTCAAAAATGAATCCTTGAAATAAAACCTTGTTGTGTGGGCTCACCTCTCCACAGTGAAACATCCAATAACAGCCAAATGAGAGCAATCAACACCAGAAGGTTTTAATGAAGTGAAAAACACAATTAAAAATGCATTATTTATCGTTTAATTACATGAAGGCTAATTCAAATAAGAATGTAATATTTTTAGTTGCAACATTAATGAAATTGAAAGCAACAAAAGCAGAAAAAACAGCAGTGTGTTTGCAATCCCTGCAGGTTGCATCTTACTGTAATCTTCTTTATTTTTTTTCCTTTTACATGATTCGACCTTTTCATTTATTAAAAGGTTGAGATATTTTTAAACTAAGTTAACTGGAACGTTTTTCTGTGCCTGCTGGAGAATAGCTGATCCACAGTTATTAACTTCAGCATTTTAATAGCTTTTTAAGTTAAAGGTAAACATGCATGGCTAAATTAATCATGTCAGACTTAGTGATCATTTCTTTTTTATTTAAATTTGATTTATTTTTTTCCGGCACATTGTTGTAGAACAATTTCAGGCGCAGGCATCAGGCCTAAAACAGTGACATGCGCACACTTATCTACACTGACGTGCATAAAGGTGTGTGGAAAATAATGATTGAGATAAATATAAAAAGAAAACATTAATTCAGGAGCGATTTCAGTTAAATAGATTTAGACCAAGTAGCAATTATAATTATAATTAATTAACAATAATAAACGTGTGATTTTGTCCAATAAGGTTACATTGTATAAGGATGTTTGAAAATAGCTAATGTGCAATGTTTTGTATTATTCATTTATTTCTTTTAATTTGACACAAATTCCACAATATGTTTGGATCAATCTTAATGCAAAACATTTCAGGATAGTGTTCATTAAACAGGCATTTGAAAACAATTTACATACTCTTTCAATTATATTGATCTGACCTTCATATTTTAGGGATTTAATTTGCCAAACGTCTCCGATCTAAATTCTTCAGTATCTTAGATATTATTTGGTGTCAACCTTTAAGCTATTTTTTCTATGTTCCAAGGTAAAGGAGGGCTTGAACTGACTTGAGGGCAGTAATTTGGAAAGTCATTACAGTATCCCCCGAGGTCTGAATGAGAGTTCTTGGAAAAGAATAGTCCCGGAGACGTCTTGGTAGTTGCACACTCCTCTTGGCAAGGACTAAGCGTAGCGGCGCAGGGTAGTTGGTGCGAATAAAAGTAGCTGGCTTGTCCCGAGATCATGTTAAAAGCGCACGGATCCGACAGCGGCAAGGTGCATGCAGGGATGGATGTGGAGAAGGCGGTGCAGGCACTGCCTATCTGATGGCGACGGGATTGCGCGCAGCTGACTCCAATGTAAGACATCTCCTGGTGCTGCACGAACCGGTCAGCATCTGCACTACTTGTTGCACTCAGCCGGGACCGCTGTGAAACAAGCGATGCGGCGTGGTTGGAGAAGCGGGGATGAGCACTCAGATAATTTCCTGCGCTAAGGTGTGCGCGCACCGGCGTTTGGAGGGGCAGAAACTGCGGTACCGGCCAGTAAAACGAGCCAGTTGCGGCTAAAGTCACACTGGTTGCAGTACTGGAGGACATCAGACGACCCCCTCCACGTTTTAGAGCAAGTTTGGCCCTGGAGCCAGCTGCGGCCCTGCGCCGAAGCTTCCCTGATGTTCCACCTATGAACACATCCTCACTGCAGGGGTCCAGCATCCAATAATTGCCTTTACCCGGGTCATCATAGTGGCGCGGCACTTTAACGAAGCACTTATTCAGACTCAGGTTGTGCCTGATTGAATTTTGCCATCCCTGTCTGTTTTGTCGGTAGTATGGAAAGTTGTCCATGATAAACTCATAGATGCCGTTGAGTGTGAGCCGGCGTTCCGGACTTTGACGGATAGCCATCATGATGAGCGCGTTGTAACTGAAAGGAGGTTTCTCAGGTTTAACGTTGTCTTCTGCTCCACCGCTTTTCTTCGATTCTCCCTGATTCCCATCTCGTTTCCCATTTGCAGCCACTGGGTTAGCTTCTACCTTTGTGTACTGTTTTGATTGATCGCATTTCTTGTCACTGACAAACTTTCCGTCGTTGCTGGATTTCTCTGGGTGAGCGGAGCGCAGTTTCTGTAAAGTGGAAGGAGACTCCTGATCACTCCTCACCCCCTCTCGTCTCAACAACAGGCTGTTGATGCTGAAAGAAGACTTGTGGAACAAAGGACTTGAAGTTTTCAAATCTTCCATTGCAGTTAATAAAAATCAAACCTAAAGTCCTCCGAGGCGTCCGGTGAGGAGAGGAGAGGAGAGCAGAGCAGAGCGCGTCACTAAACCCACAGAGCAAAGATGCGCTGATCCAAAGTGGTGAGGAGCCAAACTCTCACTGGCCAAATAGCGTGACAACAAATGCGCATGAACACTGCAGCTCAGGACTCACTGCCAACTAAAAGTAGTGCATTACTCTGTGACTCGTTCAACAGGGGGAAATATTTGGGGGCGTAATTCGTGCCTGTTCCAACTTTGAGCGACCTAATTTTAGAAAATAGAATAACGAATTTAGGTTAACATTGTTACTTTTTCTTGATACAATCAAAGCAGCGAGCTAGAACATAATGTAACTCTCTAAAATGTTGAACTGGTATTGAGGCTTATAATAAAATCCACAGTAAGTTCAATAATAACGCGCAGGTAACTTCACGGTTTTACCAAAAGCACGTGCCCAACCGCGCCAAGAGTCATTTGAACCCGGGATAAATGAGCGTGCTGTCAATCTGTGTGACTGATCGGTGAACTCTCAGGTTAAATTATAACACTTCCGTGACTCATGAAACTCAAGCCTCTCACACGCGCTTTGCCCTCTGGGCTGGCTTCATCCTCCTCTATGTCTCACTCTCTGCGCACCTTTGTTGACACCATCATTTGGCAATATGCCGATCAAAAGGAAAGAAGTGGTGAAAGAGGTGTAACCTACAGCCGAATCATAGTTGAGCTCTTGTAGGCTTAAAAGAACAGAGTCATTTATATTCAAAAAACAGGATTATGGCAAGATCTAAAGTCAATACAGCTAGAATAAAAATGCACAGAATGAATCTAATGAAAATGTCTTACTGATCAGGCCTGGCTAAACGTCCCCTCATATGTGAGCTATAATACGCTCTGCAGGTTCACTGTGTGCATGTTGCTTTGTGGTAATGAGACCAAAAAAACATTGAGGAATATCATCCTTTAAAAAAATGTTCCAGTGACATGGGGTTTAGTTTTGAAGTCCCTGCTATTTCAGTATCAGCCAGTAACCTTTTATTGAAACCAAAAATGACAAAAACTATATACCAGCTGTTAAATCTTATAACATTTTCCAAATTGCCCTTTTATGTGTCTCAATAATGTCTCTATAAATAAATACTTAAACATTCTTAACAGTGTGTTTGTCTTCATTTAATCTATTATGGCTTTTAGAAGAATAGAGGCACAGCAGATTAATAATCACTGTGAGTCTGTGTGTGAGGACAATGATTTATCCCACACACACATGACAGGGAGACATGTTTAGACAGCAAGCTGGATAATGTTTTGTTGTCTTGAAAACAGAAATAAGCCAACTTCAGCCAGAGGAGAGTGAAATATAGCCTAAGTGGATGTATGATAGCATTTGTTTAAAGGTCACCACACAGTTAAAGACACTGTACCAATCTAGAGACCTGTCTTCTATTTATATACACCTGAAGGTTTTAAACTCACTAAACTTGTTCCCCAACTATGTGTGTAAACCTGATTTTGTCATTTTCATCAAGAGTGAAACAGTTGAGAACAAGGAGGAACCAACTCAGCAATCAAGGCTGAGCAAACAGCCTGTTAAACCATGTTTCACTTAATTGTTACTTTTACCAAAACACATCATTAGTTTATTTTATGCTACTGTGTTTCACTTTGTTATAACTGCACATGAAAAAGGGATGTGTCATGCATATTCATTTAGAACCTTTTTAGGTATCAGACATCTGAAATAGCCAAAAATGACCTAATTCCATAAGCAGCATTTTATACATCTGTCCAATCCAGTGTGTGAGTAAACCTACTATTAGACCACAACACATACTATGAACAGAGCATGTACATCTTTTTCTTTCCGATGCTTCTCATGAATGTCACAGTAAATGATCTGCTATTAGTAATAAACACTGACTTTAAAGGGATAATGTACATAATTACCAAAGATGGACATTTCTGGGCTGATAAATTAAAAAGACAAGGCATTTCTGATGCATAGAAATAAATAGCCTATTTAATCTAATATGATAATTAGATCAAAATGAAATCAATTAAATAATTATTGACATGTTAAACCCCGCCCCAGCAACATTTGCAACCTGCATCTCTTGCACCCATGTAGGCCCAATCATATTCATGTGGTAAATGTTACATATGTCTGCAGGGCATGTTTGAGGTCTGCAGGTCTGGGCCACCACACACACTAGAGGCCATGCTTTACTGTTTGACCTTTAGTCTTTCAACTATGGTTCTTTTGACTACAGCTTTTAGTTCAATTGTATAATCAAACCAAATGCTATGCTACTTAGGTGTCTGACATGCCTATCAGACATGACGACCGGAACTACACAGATGATCCGTTACCTTTATACTCACTCTTGACTTAACTTGATACAGGCGTCCCTTTGTAATCCCTGTGCTGTACAAGTGAGCACTTGTTGGGAATGTTTCTGGCAGCAGAAAGCACGCATTGTTGCTTCAACACATGTAATCCTCTTGGATCTTTTTCTCTGTTTAATATTTGATTTCATGTCTTGTGTTGTTGAGAAGGATTTTGCAGTGGCACCCTGAAGACAATATCATAATGAAAACAACCCTGGCAGACAGTCTGAAGGTCTCGAATGGAGAAGGCGAGCAATGAGATAATTCTTTACACCAATAGATACACCTGATATTTATTGTTTTTAAACAGTAGCATAAAACTAGGTTAAATAATTGTGAAGGTCTATTTTAGACTACTCCACTAATAATATAAATCTAAGTATTCATTAATGAAATGTTTTGCACTCCATATTTATATTGCACTGGAAGAATGATATTAATGAAAATTAAAGTATATTCACTCTCAGTTTGTAGATGAGGCCTTTTGCACAGCTAGAGTCCATGTGATGGCTCCCTCTGCTGTCTGACAGGGTGTCACACCTGCAGGAAATCAACAGTGAAGTTCCTCTTCATCCAATTCCCTATCTGAGATGAACAAAGAACCGATGAAAGTGTTTTGTTCGAATTTTAAACCATGCAGTGAGCTTTATCTGGTAGTCCTCAGTTGTGGTAGTGCAGTGTAAAGTTTCTTTCCTGGACATTCTGTGTTGCCCAAATCTTTGTGTCCAAACAGGTCAAACTGTGACTGTAAAAATCCCTGGAAAACTCCGGAGTGCAGCAGCTGTTTGACTGACGATATTGCTTCTTTGCTTGGCGCGTCATCTGCAATCAAAACAATCACCATTGTCATTATATGCAGTAATGTAGTTGACTAAGCATAGAAAAATGTATCTGGGATAGGTACGTCACTGACTTCAAACAAAAAAAAAAGACGTGTAGGCTTGTGGAAAGTCCAACTTCAGCTCCCTTGCTGCCAATGTTAAAATAGTAGCATGCTTACTGTTGAAATTGCCCATGAAGGCAATCCCCAACGAGTCGTGATTGTAGCCTTTGGTATGTGCTCCCACCACGCCCCAGCCACGGCCCTCATACACAGTACCATCGGCTCCAACTAGAAAACTGAAACATGCAGAAAGTGGCACGAACCCATTAAAAGTAATACATGATCCATTTTTCCTCTCGTGTGTTCCTCTAGTGCTGCTATTTTCCATTAATTTCACTGTGGTTCAGCTTATAATTTGTAATATTATAGTTGTATTGGATGAATGTGCTAGTATTTATATGTTGATGTAATGGCATTGGTCGGCAGATGGATATTAGCAAATAGTTACATCTGTCATAAAGCACCTTTTCTTAATTTAAGATTGTTTTTGTTTTTTGTACATGAAGAGGATCATTCTCCTTCATCCATCTATCTAAATCTCACTCTCTGGTAGATTTCCCACTAGGTTCAAGGGGGAGGGACTGTTTGTCTCACAAATTGTCCACCCTTTCACTCATGGACACCTCACAACTGTGAGGCAATATAATTATCACTACTGTTCATAGATCATATACTTGATACATTTAAAGCTAAATGTCATAGCTTATATTATATGAAGGTTTTTTATTACCTCAGCACCAGAACAACATATGTAAAAGGGTGGGAAAACTGGACAAAACACTGGATTGTGGACTACATCATAAATCTACAAACCTCAAATAAACCTGCTTTAAACAAGTGATAGGAAAGAAACATATACACCACAATAACATTTTGTATTGGTTTCATACTATTTCTGACATTTTGCGCAATTAAAGGTAACAGAGTGACTCACTTATATCCAATGTCATCAAAGTCCCTATCTTTCATATGTAGTCTCTGAATGCTGAGCAGGTGGTCCATGCACTGCTTCTGGTTTGTGTAGTTTGCAAGAGCAGTGTGGTGTATGATAACTCTCTGGGCAGGGCTGCTCAAAGCCTCCCTGTTTCGAGGGGTGGCTGCACTCCACTCCAGCCTTGAAACGATAGTCACTGGAAAGCAGTTTGAAAACAATTAAAAGCATATTCCAAAAAAATTGTCTCACAACTGAAGTAGTATATTTTGTGTAATGTGTTTCATACCATTTTGGTCCATAGCTCCACAAACGGATGCCTTTGGTTACAATGACCAGCAGCAGACTGTGCAGCTGCCTTATCAGAGCCTGTTTGCTTCTGGAGGTGTGGTCACGGGAAGTGTACCTTCCTTGTTCTTCTTTTTGTTTGCGTGTGAATGCATGTCTGCTATTGGGCACAAGAGTGATTTTCCAGCTGCACATGCCGCCTGAGTAAGTCCTCAGTTGCCCAACAGGTTGTTTGGAATATACATACTTCCAAAAGGAGGAAGTCGCTCGTCTCGATCAAAAACTGTCAATATTGCAAAGAATTGAGGCGGTTTACTTCCCATGGCTGGGTCAAAAATTACTGCCACATGTGAGTTCTTGGGAGTTTTAAGAGGAAATCACTAGTATCTGTTGTGTAATATCAAGTAGCATTTATACTTATACAGTACAAACCAGAAACCATAAGAGTCAACACTGATGTGAATATTAGTCTATAAACTGCTAAAGCAACAATGTCCCTGCTATCAAAAGCATGGGTGCATCTACTAATGTGAATAATCACACTAGTATTTGTAGTTTGTACACTTTAACATGTTTCATGAAATACTCAGAGACATTTGAAAGAACCGATTCATTTAATCTAACAAAACATATTTGAAAATGACAGCCATTGTAAAAAACTATTAATACACTATATTCACAAGATGCTGTGTGACAAACTGTAGGTCATCATACAAAGATAATTTCAGGGTCTATAAACATCAGCAGTGCTGCAATTTGACAACAACCTGAACAGTCATGTAATGTTATATTCACATTTCTACTGACTGGTATGGCGAGAATAAAAAACAGCTCTGTTAGAGCTGCAGCTAGTTGTTATAGTAAACAGCAACACTGTAGATGAAAATGATGGGACCTCTTCATTATCATCAGCTTTACTCCGTCCATCTGTGTCCACAGTGAGGGGCCGTGCAGACGTAGTACAGCCTCATAGCATCCTGTGTAGACACAAACACAACAGCTGACCACAGAAAGGTGATAAACATTCATATACAAATTTTATTTAGACTAAAGGTAATATGTTATATGGATTTCATTGAAAACAATAATTACCTCAGCCTTCATACTGTGAGACTGGAAGAACACTGCCTCCTTGTGGCCACATCTAGGAAGAAACATGATGTGAGCACAATGTTGGAAAGTACTACATTTTCAAACAACACATGACTTTCCTGATCACTTCAATGTAAAAGAAAGATGGTGTGCTGCAAAGTTACAAACACTGATTCTCTTCCAGAAAAAAAGTGTCAAAATCTTCAAATGTACAAAACAAAATCAGTTAAGAAGCTACGGTGGCCTTGAAGGGCAAACAACAACGACAAAAAGAAATACAACGACATTAACAAAAAAACAACATTAACAAAAACACAACGGCAAAAAGGAAAACACATTTGTTAATGTCGTTGTGTTTTTCTTTTTGCCGTTGTTGTTTGGAGTGGCTAAAATGAGCTTTTTTTTATATATCTGGCAATCAGTTACAATTCTGCATAGTTCCATGGACAATCTGTGGTGACTGAATTATTTTGTGTGTGACTACAGCTCTGTGACTAAGCCTAAGACACTAATAGTCATTATATTAAAGAGGAACAACTGGCCACTGTGGAAAGAAATACATAAGACCTCGTCACAAACAATGATTACGTCCTTGTTATGTCAGCAAATTGTGAGTGGTCTTCATCTGTCACTTTGGCAATACTGTGATTCAGACGTAAGTGTATATCTCATGGGTCAATGTGGCAACAACCACTATGTTGCAATACTGCAGACCAGGGTGAAGAGCAAGCAAAACCTACAACCACATTGTGTTCAGTTGTTTTGCTTGCAAATTAATAGAATTTATCAAAACGTGTTGCTTCCAATATGTTTAGGATTGACTTTCTGTCCTTATGTGGTCATAAATGATTTGATGTAGCTTTTAAGTTGTTTCTTAGTTCTAAAGACAAATAGCTTCTTCTACAGGCAAGGACAACTAACCCTGATATGTGTGACAATACTGAATATATGCAGAGTTATTAGCCTTAAACCAGACGAACATCGTCCTAATTGGCCTAATGGTGAAGGCACATACCACATAACTGCAACATCTACTCTTCAACTCCTGGCTGGAAGACCTGTGCTGCATGTCATACCTATAATTATCTCTCCATACATTTCCTGCCACTACACTGTCTGTCAAATAAATGGACAAATATGGCCGTCTAGAGAGAATGAGTGAATATGGTTAAACTTACTTGGGACAAGGGTGATCCTCTGTCCTTGGTAGCGTTGGATCTTGAGATACATCAGCGATGATTTGTGTTAACTCACTGGAGAAAGATGAAAGCAGGATGGTTCAAGACTCATTAACATTTAGTCCTCAAAAGTGCATACATTAAATAAGCTATCTAAAGTTTAAGTATTGGGGCACATTATAAATGTTTTATTTTATGTGTTTTCAATCAATATTTTGTTGAAAAAAGTAATTTCTGTGGTCTGTAAGTGCACTGATAAAACGAAGGGATTATCTTTTACTGATTTCAATCCTCCATCAATTGTCTTTTCTTGACTTGATCCCATCACGTTTCAGTCAGTGTACATCTGAAGTGTTACTAGGTATTCAGGAAATGCACTTAAATTACTGACTAGTCTAGATGACCAGTTCTTTTATATTAAGTACATTAGTGGCTACACAAGAAGCAGGTCACAGAGATGAAAAAGAGCAAAGTGTTCAATTGGTCAGTTTCACATAGATAAATGTTAACACTGATTTTCTTATACTTACTCAACCTCGTGGGTGATCTTATTGACGTAGATGCAGCTGTTGTCTGCCTCTTGTTGGTAGTCGCAATTCCTGCACTGTAGGTCGACATCATTTCAACATTTAAAAGATGAAAAGGGGATTTGGTGAAATTATTACAGGTTGACATTTTGCACACTTCCAATCTGGACAAGAAGTCATCCCACTTGACCCATGCACTGCACACACACTATGAATCTTGGAGCAAACACTTAAATGTCAAAATGATTAATTCTGACTACTCCTCTGATTTCAATTGAACATTCATTTTATGATGATGACGTTGCTTTCTCAGCTTAAAATTTAAGGCTAATATGTATGACCAAAATTACCATGATATGGTTTTAAGAGGTTAAGAGGCTAATTTGAAATACTGTTGCCTGCAACTATAATGTTACAGCCAGTATGTTCTAGTTTGAAATTTCCACTCTGGTGCTGAACATCTGTTTTGGCGCACTGCCAATTCAACCTGATCCTGGCACCACCATGTAATGTGGTGTTAAGAGGTCGTGATCATTTCAAGTATTTCTGTGAGATCAGGTTGATGCCCATTTCAACATCCCGGGAATGCAAACACAGCAACTTTCTCCAATATATTGAATTTGGACTGCAGTGCCCATTTTAAATGCTTAATGTCAGTGTTACATATTTCTCCTTTAAGGGAAACATGAATGATGGTATTTTGCAAATGTTTCTCCGTTTTTGCACAACTTATATGTCTAAATAAAAATAAAAAATATCACTGTGCTTACACATATCACTACATTAAAAGAACACTCTAGTTTAAAACACAGTATGATATAAATGTGATTCAAACAGTCTTTATAATGTGATTTTAATGCAGTCCACGGTTGACAAGTGTAAGTATACTGATTTTTGAATAAGGCCTATTCTAAAAAAGGTAAATAAAGATCTGAACATGGGTTTAATAAAAATGGTAAGAGCTTTACTGTGATGCCTAACCATTTTTAACAAGTGGAAGCTGTGGATCAGAGACCGACCTCCAGCATTTTGTCTTGTTATGGCTGAATACAAGGGGGATAACTAGTTAACAGACTTAATCACCTATTTACCGTAATTCAATGGTATTTTTTGATCTGACCACTTTTCATCAGAGTATACAACCTTTTCTGCATCACTTTACTATACAGCTGTTATAACTGGTTAAGTTATAGAGTAGGCCGCATTAAACCACTGACACCTCTCATGCAAACACTCACCGCATACAGCAGGATACGGTTCTCCTTGTCTTCTTTAGGGTATAACATGTTGTTACTGGAAAACACACACATTGCATTTAGAAGATTCTTGGAGTTTTTTGGTGTTTCATTAAACAGTACATTATGCCGGTATTTAATTGAAACATGAACATCGTCCATGTAGCTGTAACGTGCAGCTGGCATGCTAGGTTAACTTCTCTAGACTGGGTTCGGCCATAAACTCACCATTCTTGACAAAACCGTATCCCAACAAATCCTGGTTCGTATGTTCCAGTCTCCAAATCCATTGGAGTAATTTTTAAATGCTTATAAAGCTGATAAACAATAAATACGATGGTCGGTCACTTTCTACCGCCGCTGTCGCCTCTACGCTTTTGAAAACAGACCATTTGCGCATGCGGGTACTGATTAATCTTGTGATGATTTCTGAGACAGCGACACCCAGAGGCTGGAGGCAAAAATGTAGACCATGTTTTAATATTGTCATGTAGCAAATGAAGTGTGTGTGCGTGTGTGTTTGTGTGAGTGAGTTGTGTGTGTGTGTATGTGTGAGTGAGTTTGTGCGTCTGTGTATGTGTGAATGTGTGTGTTTGTGTGAGTGAGTTTGTGTGTGTGTGTATGTGTGAGTGTGTTTTTGTGTGTGTTTGTGTAGCTATAGGCCTATGTGTGAATGTGTGTGTATATCGTGTGAGTGTGTGAGTTTGTGTGTGTGTAATATATATCTACTTATTGCAGTGTCTGATAAAAGCCCAGGTCTGAAGACATCTAAGTGCCCCTAACGGAAACCTTTCCGCTTCGCCACGGCCCCATGTGTGCAAGGGTGCGAGGTCCCACCCAACGCTGCTTGCAGCTTTAATTAGCTATTATTGTTATTACTATAGTAGTTGCAGTAAACATACACCAAAAGGAATATTGGCTCATGAAAACAAATTCAGCCAAGAACTTTATTGACACATATCATTAACCCAAACGAAATCCAACAAAGACAGTGTCATTATCATCAGTTGCAAAGATATCATTTCTGCCAGGCCCCCAGATATCCACCCAGACCTCATCTTGCTTGGACAGTTTGACCACACAACTCATACTGGCCACTTGGCTACATTTATCAGGTAAAGAGGTGTGATACAGAGATACTACTTTCTCTCCATTCTTGAATATACCACACTGGCCACGCCCGTACACAGACACATGCACAATGAAGTGGTAGAGGCCATCCAAGGGACAGGTAAAGACACCTGTGTCAGGCCTGTAGCCTCCTCCCTCGTTGGTCAGCACATTCACAAACTTCAGGACTCCAGAGTTACAGGGGTAGCTGTCATTGACGCTCAGCTTGGCTGTGAAGGCAACAGCCGTGCCTACAGTGGGTGACATCATGATGATTAGTGTGTGAGGATTATCATGAAACCACACTTATTATCAAAACAGTAGCAATGTTTGAGCTCAATGAATCCTTTGTGTTACAGTGGAAATGTTGCTCATTTTGATTAAATAATCAGTTTCAGTACATTATAGAATGCTGTAGAGCACATCAGAACAGTCATGTAAAAATTGTAATGTCTTAAACAAGTGATCATTGTGTTTGAAACATATTTTTTCATGTCCACAAAGCAGGTCATACCTGTTCTCTAAACCTGCCACTCCTCAAATAAGGAGGGTCTAAGAAAAGCTGGCCGACTATGTTAAGGAGAAACATAATGATGCCTAAAATGCTGTCTGTTTTTTTTACCTGATGAATCGATGCTGTCTCCTCGACGAGATTCATTAGCCATGACTTAAAAGTCTCACAGTGTCGTTGCGCACGTCTGTTGAAAACAATAATTAGATAGCTGCAATATTTAGACAATTTCAGCATCATTTTGTGTAATTTAACTGTAACATAGATTATGTAGAATTATAACATACACAGAAGTGGTGTTTACATGACAGTGCACTGTGACCTACTGTCCCACATTTTGCAGTCAACCACATACTACACAAGAATCACAAAAACATATTTAGCAATTTAGCATAAAATCAAATTTAACTGTCTGCCTGACATTTTTCTGCATTTCTAGATTGAATGCAAAACAAGCATACACTAACACCCCTTTCAAAAGAAACACATCTAAAACAGATTTCATGCTGAGGAGCAAAGAGGTTCTTACCTGTTACTGTCTCGCAGAAGAATGCTGCAAATGTAAGACAAACAAGCAGAGACACCAGCTGTTATTAGTCTAGCTTCCAGGCGCAAACTGGTCATTCTAGCTTTTCTTCAAAGGTTTCAGATTACAGGAAGATTTCACTTTTCTAATTTGTTGTTAATCAGAATAATAACACTCTAATTATAATATATATATATATATATATGTTTTGACATTCGTTTTGAGGAAGGAAGTGAGTAACATTCATTCAAAGATTTACTCGGAAGTACAAACTACAGAATGACAAAACCTGGAAATCACCTATTGTGCAAGCAAAATAACAAAATGATCCTTTAAATATCTATACTCTCGACTAATCATTCAGTGTGCGTTTTCAGTGTTTGTGATTAAAAAATTGTTTAATTGAGAGTTAAGCAGTTGAACAACCAGGAAAATGAAAAAAAGAATGCTTGCACAATAACAGCTGATCAGGCCTCACTGTCAAGATTCTTCAAATTCTCGTCTTAGCTTGTCTGTACTAATTACAGAATGGCAAAAGTAGTACAGCAGTATTTCCTGTTCTTGTAATTTTCTGTTGTTTGTATGTGTGGGTATATGACAAGACTTGGACATTTTTTACATTTTTCACAATTCTCTAGTTTTTCAGCTATTTGTCCACTAAAATAATACCATAACCCATATCTTCATGTATGACTTAAAGATCTACTCCAGACATATTTTAAGATGTATGATGCAAGATGTAAAATACTCTTCGTTGAATAATAATTTGTGTCTGATATGATTTTTCCATAAAATAGTTTAATTGTCTTGTTCAAATCCTTAAAATTACATCTACTCCTTCAAACTCTTTAAAAAATACTTTTAATTTCAGTTTGACTGTTGGACACAAAACGTCTCCTTTTCTAGTGAGAAGAAGAGAGAAGTCCATTCTCAGTGTTGGACGGGAGGCTTCAAATTTCCACATCACGTGTATAAGTTGCATACTTGACCAGAATTACATTTGATACTTAACATGCCTTCTTATTACACTATTTTGCAGTGTTTGTACTGATTCTGCATTTACACATCTGTGGTGGAATAACAATAACAGTGTATTCAGTGATTTTTGCAGATAATAGTTTATCATATTTATTTATTTATTACAATTTACTGCCCTTGTGGTCATGTATAATGTGTATTCTGTTATAAACATTGAAAAATATGTAATACAATGAAGTCCCTATTTAAATAGACAGGAAAGACGCAGCTGTTAATTTTGAATCTATACCTCAACACCTGTATACTTGTACATGTACAAGCACAAGATGAGTACTATCAAGAAGAATGAGCTGTTTACATACAGATGTTTTCTACTAAAAATCTGAATTACATGGAGTGTGCTTTCACATTTTTTGTCCATTGGATTTCAAAGTCCGGCAGCACGATGCCCTTCATGCTGTGTCGGCTCCCTCACTACCTTGTTCCAAATATAGCCTACTGACTTAGCCCATAGAAGGGATTACACACTGCTGTTAACAGAACGCTATCTGTTTAGCAATAGTTGCTGCCATGTTATCTATCCCCTCCCCATCCCTGAGCCCTTGATCCCTGGGCTAATTCCATGAATCGTCCAAATCTAAATCCACTGATGGAGCAACGACACACACACACACACACACACACACACAGTTGGAAACTCAGAGAGAGAGACATGGTGGACAAACACACAGGATGAGGGAAGTAGAGAGGACATCATATTAAGTTGTTTCAAAACGTCTTAATCTTTTTGTGAGCAATTCAGTAAATTTAGCTTCCATTGACAGCGAGGCCATATGCCATCTGTGTGCCCTTTACATGCTTCTTTACAGATGCACCAACGACCCAGTGTGCCAACTCATCAGAGGGAACTGTCAAGCCTGGCTGACGTCACCCATCCAGTCTCTGTAATCGAAAGAGACGTTAATCCTGCTCCTCTCCAAAGCCTGGCAATAGGGTGGGGTGGGACAGGGAGGGATATTGAGAGAGACGTGAGGAAGGAAGTTGGATAGACAAGGGAGGCAAGGGAATGCATGTAGGCTTTAGGCTAGCAGACAAATTCAAAATCAGTAAGCCAGACAGGTACTGTCCTAACTGACAAAGAACATTAGGCAGTCCACCATCTCTTGAGTTTCTGCTGAATTCCTGAGGGTGTAGCACCCCTCTATCCAGGCTTCGCCCTGGAGGCCAAAAGCCTCACTGAGGGCTCAGCAGAGGGGGAATGCTGTGGGAGCTGCTCACCTCCTGCAGAACTCCCTCTCATGCAATCTATACCTGCTGTGGAGGAGCCGGGCTTCACCACTGTGGAGCTGTGCCAAGATGGAGAAGAAATCTGCTTGACTGCAACTGAGGGGTAAGAGGCTGCTGTCGTTTGTGTTTTTAGAGGCACTAATATTAACAGTAGGTTTAACTCAGTAATTCCCCTTCATGGCCCCAACATAACCCTAAGATAGCTATATGACAAGCTCACACTTCATGTTGGTGGATTTCCGTTGTGATAAACTTACTATAAGTGTCATGGAGATAAGATCAGGCAAAGTCAAACAGCAGGTTAAAATCAGTTTAACTCAGCCAGCGCATATTGAAGTGTGAAATTAAATGAAATCAAAGTGGAAAGATACAGCTGAAAGCAATTTCTTTACAAGGTAAACTCAGTTGCTTCTTTGAAGCATTTGATTGTATCTATCTGTACTTCCTCTTCCTCAGCAGCTGGAGTTCAACCAGTTGTGATGAATGTAAATGTCAAAATTAAATTTTTCTGAGCACTTAATTTGATCTTAAAAAAATAGCTGACAATCTCAGTATCTTTGCGGTAGATATCAGTTTAATTTACCTTGGGCTTGCTACTAACAAAATGATGATATATAACTGAAATGTCCAATAAAAGCCTTATTTGAGCAATTCAAATACTAAATAGATTGTTTGTCCAGAATAATAGGCTATTTTGGCCAATATGGGCCATTTCAGTTCATTACATAACAGATGACAGGTTCAGTGCTTAAATGTGTTTGTATGTCACCTCCTGTCTGACTGCAGGTGATCAACATTAGGAGAGTTTACTGTGGGTGATGTAATCAGTCCAGCAGGTACAAGATATAATACTCATATGTTAATAATCATATAATGGTACAGGTGTGATGATGCTAGAGAAGTGCACAACAGGAAAACCTCATGGCCAGCTGTGTACCCTCAGCGTTATTTCATTTATTGCACATGAACAGCCTGTTGCAAAGAAACCTTTAAAGGAAAGTTTATTGACTGCAGTTAAGATTGTCCCCAGTTTATTTCATCATGTTGAGTTAAACTGGACAGGGAAGTGACTTTACAAAAAAGAAGTCAAACTTGTAATGAAATGAGAATGTAGTAAGCAAACAGTTTCTGTGATGAAAAAAGAAAAATAACACGTGATAACCACCACTGTCACCACTGTTATCAGGTATAATATAAAAAAGTCTAAATAAGGTAGGTCTTTAAACTGCCATTGTTTCTAGTTCCAACTACACTTATCTTAGCTGTGTCTGCAGATAGTGATGGAGATGCAGATTTGTTTCAGAATTTATTTTTTTATTATTTTCATTGATCTTTACATTTTTCCCTCATTAATTCCTTATTTACAAACCAACCAGTTTCACATAATTTACAATCATTTTAGTTCATTTAGAAAAGTATTTAATATAAACTAATAAAAGTAGTTTTCAAAAGTATCTATTTTTTTCAGTAAGTAGCAGTAAGTGTCTGTCATTACCATGTTTAAATAGCTACTGTTATACTGTACATTTAAATCTCTGGCACAGATAATACACTCCACTGTACAAAAAAAAGCTGATTGTTGACTGAGCTGAAACGTGCAGGTGTTTAGTTGGAGTATATATGAGAGGGATTACATGGAGGTTAAGCTTAATAATATCTGCTGAAAGTTTCCATCCCAGGTAGCTCACAAACAGCTTAGTGTGACACAGTTGTCAGCAGCATAATATCAGAAATTGAGTTGTAGGTCTGTGCACATTCACAAGTGGGTCAAAAATGATAGCATCCTCCCAAAGCTGATCCTATTTAGGCGAGAACAGGGCGTCCTCATTCTGACAGTTGTGCAAACTGGCTTAGTGTTTCTTTATTTGTCATATTGTGTAGTGAATTTAAGCGTGTTGATAGGGCTGCTAATCTGTCAAATTAAATCAATCCAGAAACTGAGCTAAATTCATTTCATTTCCATTCTGTTCAGAGTGACTCAATATAAGATAAAGGGAGTGAGAGAGGGAGAGAAAAACACACCGATGCAATTTTTAAAAATTCTCAACTGCTGAAACTCTAAATTTGACCTATATTATCTACTTGTTGAGTATATTCAAATAAACCAAAAACTCAATGCTGGCATCAAACACAATCTAAAGTATTTCAGTATTTCTTTTTAGACCATGTTTACAGTTAATGACCTGAACACCTCACAGTAAGGTTGGGCCTGACCTATGACCTACAATATACTCTAGACTTACTGTCATGTGACTTACTGTGATGTAATTCATTCTGCAGTTATTTAGCTAGTCATAAACCCAAGTAGGGTTTTAAATGAATGCAATTTTTGACCTGCCAATTGCTGAAAATTACAATTCATCCAGACGGGAACACTAATGTTATAGAACCATATAGGAAATCCCTCTTAAAGTTGTTGAGATTTAATTTACTAGAAGAAAAGTCCAGAGATCACCATTTCAGTGGTGGAGGGGCAGACAAACCAATATGTCCAACTAGCATAACTAAAAATGTATGTGTATGTGTGTTAATGGCATTCATTAAAGATACTGTTTATATGTAGTTTGAGTTTGGACATATAGGAATTCACTGTATTCCTCATTCCTGCTGTGGAACATACAGTATACCTTCCTAAAAAACTCATTTTGTATTATTTTCTCAAGAGCTCCCTTAATAATATTGAGCAGCTCTGATATTTAGTTACTGTCTTCCTTTACTTCATCCACCAACTATACTGTTTAAGTGCTGCTTATATGGTAATACATCAGAAATAATGATCCAATAATAGAATCATATAAAACTAACTACAGTATAACTTTGTTAACTTGATACTTTAATACAGCACCAGTCAAAAGTTTAGACACAGTGAATAGTACGATTTTGACTGGTAATTTTATTTTTAATTCAGAACTTTTACTTATTATGGAATATGTATTTTGCTACTTTTAGCGACAGATGTTTCCTGTTTGAAAGCTAATATATTGAAACCCTTTCCTGCATGTTTAATTTCCTCTTGTCCTTTACCACAACATTTCAACAGCAACATTTCCAAGATGAATTCACAAGAAATTTCAAAAATGCTTCTCCATAGTTTGAAGTGACACAAACAATGCTGTTGGCATGGTATACCAAAAAGTACCAAAAAAAGACTACAGATTACATCAGTCTTAGATGACTGGTACCTGTTCTTCAATAGCCATCAGTCACACCATGATTGGTACTTTTGGAGAAGAGAGGAGACACAGAGAGAAAGCAAGAAAAAGAGGGGGGTGGGGGGGGGGGGGGGGGATTCGGCCAGATCCTCAGTTCTTCTTAATCCCCCGTCGGCTTTTCTGGAGGCCACAAACAGATTGAAGTTGGATATGGACTCAGACTCTCAGACTCTCAGACTCTAACTGAAACAAGTGACTATTTTACCAATACTGCAGACTATGGAGCTAACATACAGTGGTCTGATTTAAGTCTTGGTGCCAATTTATTTTGCAAAAATGAAGCAGCGGTGACTTTAGCTAGCACGTTTAAAGGTAATAGCCTACTCTGCAAGCAGAGGCTGTGACATGGAGTTAAGTTACTAAAGCTCACAGCCCTATTTAAGAGTGGACAGAGCAGCGCATTTGCTCAGTCAGACTCCCTCTCAGAAAATAAAATATGAGCTGAAAAGGACATAATCCATTTTGGTATCAAACCCTGTTATAGTTCTGCAGTAAGCTAGAATGTGTTTTTGGTTGGAGACTCTATGTGATGAACAAAACACACACACACTTGCACGTAGTCACACAAATCACATAGTCACATTGGCTTTGGCCAATGAGATGTAGGGACTGAAATATCTGACCAATCAAAAGCGTGGGACATTAGATCCTGTGATACTGTAAATCAGCTAGAAAAACAAGGGCATAAGGGGGCAATGATGTTATTTCATATAGAACCAGATTATGTGATTAAACATAGAGTCACTGAGTATGGACCTTACTGCTGTGGGAGATAGTGTGCTGTATGTGAGATTTAGAAGGCCAGTAAGCAATCAATTTTGGGCAAATTTCATTCCTTATAATGTAGGAGCATACAGCATCTAATTGACTAACAATCACAGAAACATGTGTTGTATTGTGCTATGTGGCATACATCACTAATCTGTCATTTTGAAATCTTGAAAAGTTTGACCTATAGATCTAGAATATGTTACTTTTTTTGGAGAGTTTTGGATAGTTCTTGACAATCAAAGGGACTTTTTAAGAGCAATGCAATCAGAGGTAAACAGAATCAATGTAAAGAGAGCCTCCATCCAAAGCAATGGAGGGAAATGTAATTAAATTTAGCAAAGAACCCAATGTTTAACTGAGTGACAAATACGTTTCATCAGCAGACTGCTTCAGAAACAACCAACCAAGCTAACGAAAAGGCTTTTTTTTTTTTAACTCAAAGGGGAGACGATGTTAATGCTGAGATAAGTACCTACTTCTGTAGCGTCTATGTTTGTGTCTAGTTTATGTTGTAGTCTCATAGTAGTTTTGTTCCATCTGCAGAGGGATGGAGGAGATAAGTGATCAAGATTTAAGCTCTGATGATATGGAAAGGAAGGACCAAAGATTGCCATTCCAGGTATGTCCCATCATTATACTGTGAATAGATCAGATAACATAGTTTGTTGCAGCCCAATCCTGTGGCATTTATCACCTCAAGACAATACTGATAGTTTCAGATGGATCTCAGGATAAGTTTATTATAGATCACTTTTATAACAGATGTGACAGAAATGATGAAAAATATGAATGAATATACTCTATTTTAATATGATTATTACAGATTTACAAAATCTAACCACAATAAAGTTTGAATTTACTGTGAACTGAACTTTACTTACCTGAGTCAACCACTCTTCTCCGACTTTCATCCAGATCTTCCCTGACCCTGTTGAGATTGTCCTGGGCCCAGAGACCTCATTGAACATCTTGGACCACGACCATGAGAAGGAGCGTCTACCCTCCATCGTTGTGGAACCCACAGAGTTGAGCGAGGTGGAGAGCGGAGAGCTGCGTTGGCCTCCAGACAACATGGAGATGGAGGAAGATGAGGAGGACCTATTCTTGGAGCAGTGTATACCCCCAGCCAACATTGCAGACTGGGGAGATGAGGAGGAGGAGGAAGAAGAGACGTCAGTTATCCTCAACCAGCAGCCAGGATTGACGCTCATTGGTAAGTTGGACGTGTTGTCATACTCTCTGTCATACATGACCAACTGTGGTTTTTAAAAAAAACAGATCATGTGCTTTCAGTTTGGTAGGTTATGTTAACTTTTAAGGCACATACTGTATCTTTAAACAAAAATACATAAAATCCTAAATTAGCCTGAACTCAATACTTGGTTTTTTATCCGGTTCCAATTTTTTTCACTTCTCTAATTTGGTTGTGAAATATGAACTACAGTGGTGACTGAATGGCTACCACAAAAGTCAAATTATCATGCTGTGTCAGCATATGGTTTGCAGAAATGCACAGTTCCAACATGTATTCAGGTGATTGTCACAATTGTCACAGAGTCAGCACTTCCACTCTGACTTACTTCACAAATGCTGAGTTGTAAAGTATG
This sequence comes from Scomber japonicus, assembly GCF_027409825.1. Taxonomy (NCBI): domain Eukaryota; kingdom Metazoa; phylum Chordata; class Actinopteri; order Scombriformes; family Scombridae; genus Scomber; species Scomber japonicus. The sequence goes on from NC_070583.1 coordinate 14,875,971, forward strand.
TGATATGCTATATATATATATATATAGTATATTAATATCAAAGACCCCAATGAACTGTACACAGTAAAAGATTTTCATGTAAATTTAAAGTAAAGAACTGGCAGCTGGGTTGCCATTATTTTACAGTTCTCCTACTGTAATCTGCTTTTACAGTTTGCTACTGTAATACTGAGCTACAGTACATTACTGCATTGTATTAATTTAACAGTACTGTAAATGACTGGCATCTGGGTTGCCATTATTTTACTGTAAAATTAAACATTTTTTACTGCTACACAAATTTACAGTTTTGTCTGTAGATGCAAAATACAGTTTAAACTGTTTTTGTAATACTTCCACAGTATTTTAAAGTTAACTAAATTGTGCAAACACACATTAGCTTACATCTGCTTGATTTTTTAACCTAACTTAATACTGACTTAGCAGATTACATGCATAGTAATAATCACACAAATGTATGATTATACGTGTCAGTCTCCCCAAAATCTCTATACTAAGCTGAATACAAGCACAGATTACAAACTATAAGAAAATGTTTGAGTGAAGAACAGAGCTAATTATTGATTCTTCAATATTATTTACATTTTTTTAATAAGTTGGACAAATAATGCCAAATAATTACAGGCTTATGCTAACAAAAACATGACATAGAACCTTCTCTCACAAAATCCTTTTGGCAAGACCAGTCAAGAAGGTGGGCTGGATCCCCTCACATGCAACCCTCAAGGCTGGCCATCCATCGCTGAATGTTGTTTTAGCGATGGATGTTTCACCTGAAACTTATAAGAATTTTCCAGTGTCAGAATTATATGCGTTTAGTCAAAAAAGTTCAGAACCATTTCTAAATATATGAATACTACTGTTTAAGAAAGAAAACTAAAGTTCCTTTTGATAGTTGCCAGGCGAGTACTTACTGTGATTAGTCGAGCCGAGGTAAAATAGTTTGGTTCATCTGTAGGGTTAGAGACAGAGAAACATGTCATAAATGAATCCAAATACTAGTCACCTACAACAGTCTGACTGAAATGATGCACAAAACACAGCTGAAATAGACAAACAGCTAAATAGAGCCCAATAGCCAGCACTCACTAAAGTCTCAATACTACATCAACTTTTGAAGTGGCCTCCATAAACAGGGAAAGGTTTACTCTGTCAAGACTTATCATTAATTCAGTAGCAAGAAAAACACCTGTCCATATGTTTACTTAGACATAGAGATTAAAATGTACTACTTGTGTTGTTTGTATGTGGGATCCCCTGTTTAGATTCTAGCTAGCTGCAGTCATCTGAAATGTTAGCTAGCTGCTGGATCTTACTCTCATGAAGTGCACATATGAAACCTGTAATCATCACTGATAGACTCTGCAATGATTTATTGATAAAAATAAAATTACTACTCATAGATTCAGCTTCTCATGTGCAGCACAGGTCAAATTGCCCCCCCCCCCAAAAAAAAATACTGTATGATACTGTTGCTGAAGATAATTTGGCTTGTTCTTTAGCATTATAGTGCTGCCAAAATTATGCTGTAAATTTACAGAAATCATTTACAGTGTCTCCTTAATAAGGCCTGGATTGAAATGAAGTTGGATACATTCTAGCAACACTCCTACACAAAAGACCATAATGTTTACGTACTTAAAAAATACTTATAGATGCATTATCAATTCCACAGAAACTTAACAGCATCTGTGAGTCACTCCTCAGTAACATAATGTTTACGTACTTAAAAAATACTTATAGATGCATTATCATTTCCACAGAAACTTAACAGCACCTGTGAGTCACTCCTCAGTAACACTGAGCTATGCAACCACCTACAGATTAGTTAGCGATATGCAACAGTATTTGATTATTCAACAAGCATATGTAGGTGTTATCAAAGGAAGAATTTTACAGGGTTGTATGCTGATGTTGTATGATGTTCTCAGTACTAACATGCTGATGTTTGGCATGTCATGTTTAACATGCTGACCATTTGGCGTGTCAGCATGCTAATACTTGCTCATTAGAACAAAACAAAAAGTACAGCCAAAATAAAGCTAAAAATACACTTATAGCTCATTTACAACATAAATTGCAGTTTTCAATTAGGTCAAGAAGATCAAAAACGAAATTGTAGTGACTGTTTGATTAATTCAAAACAGTCTTTTAGTAGTAATGGGTACTGACCCAAAAAAATCTAAGTAAAAAAATGAAGACATCAGCACTCACACATCACTGTATATTATCACCTTAATGGTGCACAGCAGCATGACCAACACATGCATTTCAGCTCTAGGCTTTCCTTAGTATTATTTGTTTGTTATATAAAAATGTATTTTTCTTTCCACAGACCTTCAGTCAGATGCATTTAGAGATGACACTCCGACACTTCCACCAAGCAGTGCTCCGCCCCTCAACTGACTTAACCTCTGAGACCTATCCACCTCTATGACCCAGTGAAGAAACACTCGGACGTCAAGTATTGGCAACAACTTGAGAAAACATAGCAATCAGGGTATTGCCAGTGACAGATGAAGCAAAATGTGAACTTACAGCCTGTGTTGATAAAAGGGAAAACACAAGCAGGAAAATATGTTTTAGATGCCAAACACTAATATAGTGGGGCAGATAACTGCAAATTACAGGAGGAATCGTTCACTTCTGGAAACAAGCACCAAAATTGGCACACATACTCCTTGGGGATTGCTCTTTTGATAAAACCCGTTAGCCACCTAAAATTTATACATGGCGGCCATTTTTCAAGATGGCCGCCATTGAATATACAGTAATATGGCATTTCGGAATACAATCGCAAAGACTTGTCCTATTTGAATGATCTTGGTGTCAAATATTACATTTTTCACTATGTAGAATCCAAATTTGGACCCATGGACTTACTCACTGGCTTCCTTGTACCATATATCAGTCCTGGAATCCTAATATTTAGCTAAATTCGAGGTTCATGTTACGTCTGACTCGCCTAAAATGCATGGTAGTGGATATCATAGCAGTGTTAGAGGTTTAGTATGTGTAGCATCTTCCTGGGGTGTTTTGTGGTGTAGTGGTTAGAGCAGGCACCCCATGTACAGAGGCACAGTCCTCGCTGTAGTCGGCCCCGGTTCGAATCCCATGTCGGGTGCCATTTATTGCATGTTATTCACCCTCTCTCTGCCCCCTGTTTCCTGTCTCTCTCAACTGTACTATCCATACAGGCATAAATGCCACCACACCCCACCCTCCAAATTTTTTTTTTTCCTATACTAGGTTTCCAAGCTGGACATGACATGATGCAGTGTGTGTAAGCCCCCACATACTCGGTGCACGGTGTAGCCTACTTGACTCAATGCGGACTCAATGCGGACCTGCAAAGCTCAATTTTTACGATCACACGGAAGCTGTAAAAAGTATGAAAAAAAAGAATGCGTACTCGGGTGTCAAACAATAGACTTCTCAGCAGTAAATCTTCACATCAACCTGTTTTCAATGAGACACCGTACACTCAACTATGAAACCTCAAACTTCTGCGAACAGTGCGTGCGGAGTCCGCGGAAGTTTGAGATACATATACAGATCGCACAGGATTTAAAATGATACTGGAAGAACGATCGGACTAGGTGGAAGTTATATATTATTATTTTCCGAACCTACTTCCAAAGCTACTTAACATCACCCCCCCCACCCCCCCCCCCTTTCTTATTCCCTCTTCTGTACTCTATCAACCTCCTCATTCTCTGTTTTTATTTCCCTCGTCTTTACTTTATCAACCTCCTCATTCTCTGTTTTATTTTCAATAAACCTGCTCAACACCCCCTCTTGTAACCCTACCCCCCAATCTCCAGTTTGTTCTGTCCCAGCTTGTGTGTTTGTTTGTTTTGTAACCACCCTTCGTATACTCATACGGTTTTGTAATGTGTGTTTAAATGTGCATTAAAAAAGAAAAATCCGAACCTCGTCGTATCCCATACCTTATTGTACATGATTGTGCAAGGTGGTAAAAGGATAACCCCTCTGCCTTCATTAACTGAATACAGATAATTATCATACTGTGATACCTTGATTACCATTCATCAAGATGGCAAATACAGATCCTGGACCGTCTAAATTCCGGACTGACTGGAGCAAGTGTTGTCTTTGCCAGAAGAAGAATAGTGAAGAGCTCAAGTCACCACGTGCACAACAACCACAACAACATGATGGCTACACTATGATTGCGACTAATATTCCCCTCTTTCACGCAATTAATGAGATGCCTATTGTTCTGGATCCAGCCAGACTTGATGATGGTGGTGGCATTGAAGAAACTCTGAGGAGGAACAAGGCACAGTATCACCACAGTTGTCGCCTTATGTTCAACAACACGAAATTGGAGAGAGCGACAAAAAGAAGAGCAGAGAGTGCTCAGCCAGTGGAAAGCCAGACCAAGCTGCGTAGAACCAGCCCTAAAGGCCAAATGTGTTTCATTTGTGACAAAGAAGCCCCATCCTCTGAACTCACAAGACAAGCTATGACGATGAATATCAATAAGAGAGTTAATGAATGTGCCAAAACTTTAAATGATGGAAAACTTCTTGCGAGACTCAGTGGTGGAGATGCTATTGCACAGGAGTTCCAATACCATATTGCATGCTTGATAGACCTGTACAATAGAGAGAGGTCATACCTCAGAGCCACCAAGAGACTGGAACAGGAACGTGCACCCGAAGAGGATGCCCACCCACAGGCATTCTCAGAGCTAGTCACATATCTAGTAGAGACCACCAGATCTGGTGAGGGTCCTGCAGTCTTCCGACTTGCAGACATAGTTCACCTGTATGCCCAGCGCCTGGAACAGCTGGGTGTTGATGCACCTGCTGTCAACTCCACAAGACTGAAGGAAAAACTGCTGTCAGAAATACCTGAGTTGGAAGCTCACAAGCAGGGAAGGGATGTTCTTCTGGCTTTCCAGAAAGATGTGGGCTTTGTCTTGTCTGAAGCCTCTGACTATTATAGTGAAGCTGTTATCCTTGGAAAAGCAGCTAACATTTTGCGAAGACATATGCTGGACCACAAGTCCACATTTGATGGAACCTTCCATGAGGGGTGCATCGAGGAGTCCATTCCACTCACTCTTCTTCAGTTTGTGGCCATGCTTGAACACGGAGCGGACATCAAATCTCAACTGAGATTTGGCACATCAAAGACAGATCTAGCAATTGCTCAGCTGCTTCAGTACAACTGCTATGCGAGGTACAAAGAAGGAGCTGCAACTCACAGACACTCCAAAGACAGAGAGACCCCATTCCCTGTGTACATGGGGATGTCCATCTACACAAAGACCAGAAAGAGAAAGTTGGTGGAAATGCTTAATGAGCATGGCATCAGCATTTCATACGACAGGGTGCTAGAGATATCTGCACAGCTAGGAGATGCAACAGTCAGCAAGTACGTGGAGGATGGGGTGGTCTGTCCACCAGTTCTGCGAAAAGGGCTGTTCACCACATCAGCCATGGACAACATAGACCACAATCCCACTGCAACAACAGCGACTACTTCTTTCCATGGAACCAGCGTCTCTGTTTTCCAGCACCCAACTAAAGAAAACAAAGGTGAAGAGCGTGGACAGCTGAAGTTCAGAGAGGAGAAAGTGAAGACAGTTCCAGAACTTCCAGACTCCTTCACCAATGTCTGGCCCACCTTCTTCACCAAGAAGAAACCCTCTCCTCCCCAGGGTGGTGTGACACACCCAGACACCAGTCTGCTGAGGCCACAACTGGCAATGGAGTACGAGTGGCTGGAGAAAGTCACTGTGACAGATGGGCCAGTAGATGTCACTTGGTCAGCCAACCATGCTTCACAGAGGAGAGGAAAGCCATTTGAGGTCAGCATTACATCACTTTTGCCTCTGCTTCGAGATCAAGCCCACTCAGTTGCTACAGTCAAGCATGTGATGGATAAAATCAAGGATATAGTGACATTACTGAACCCCGGTCAGGTGCCAGTCATTGCTGCTGACCAGCCAATATATGCGGTAGCCAAGCAGGTCCAGTGGCACTGGCCTGAAATCTATGGTGAGGACAAGTTCGTCATAATGTTCGGAGGCTTGCATATTGAAATGGCAGCACTGAGGTCCATTGGAAGTCTACTCCAGGGCAGTGGTTGGACAGGAGCCCTCTTGGAGGCAGGGATAGCATCTACTGGGACAGCAGATTCATTTCTGACAGCTTCAAACATCACTAGGACACGACAGATGCACCAGATAACAGCATGCAGTCTGTACAAGCTTCTGAAGGAAGCCCACGCGGACTACTTGAAAGAGACAGATGAACAATCCGAAGAGGTACCTAGCTTCGAAGCTTGGTGTGAGCAGCGCAAACTGCAAAGTCCCCAGTTTCATTTCTGGTATATGGTGCTGTCAATGGAACTGGTGATCCTCTTGTTGATCAGATCATTCAGGGAAGCCAACTTCTTCTTGTACTGTCAGTCACTGGCTGAGCTGATACCGTACTTCTTTGCAAACAACAATGTAAACTATGCACGGTGGCTTCCAATCCACTACAGAGACATGATGACCCTGGGACAGAAGCATCCTCAGCTGGCTCAGGAGTTCCAGAGTGGAAACTTTGTTGTACACAAATCGAGCCGACAGTTCTCAGCAATGGCTATTGACCAAGCTCACGAACAGGCCAATGCTGTCATCAAGGCAGACGGGGGTGCAATCGGCGTGACTGAAGACCCATCAGCACTGAGAAGATGGATGATAGCTGGTCCTGAAGTCAGCCACTTGGTTGCACAGTATGAGGCAGCATGTGGGACCAAAGAGGGTACTGAACATACCGGCCACCATGAGGAGACAGAACGAGCACAAAGAGTATTCATTGAGAAAGTAGAAAAGCTCTCACAAGCCATGAGAGATATGGGCAATCCCTTCCAGGAGGAGAGTCAAGACTTGCTTTCACTTGATACAAGGGATATTGCTCACCCCACTAACGCTGAGTTGATTGGCACACACCTTGAGAAAGGCAAGGTCCGTTTCCAGGAGTTTATGAAGGGACTGGAAGGGGAGGAACAATCCACCTTCTATGAACCAATCAAGAAGAATAGGGTTAACTTCTTCCGACAGGTACCAGCCACTGCTGACTCTTCAAAGCAAAAAGTGCTGAAGGAAGACTGTCAGCTGTTCTCCAAGCTGTTCATATCATGCCAGAGCAGAGAGTGTGACTTGAAGGAGTTCTTCCGTCATGAGAACCAGTCACATCCTGCTGCCCTCAGTGATGGTGGAAAGCTCCACACCTGTCTGAAATCCCACCTCACTACCATTCTTGAGAGCCAAGTTACCATCCCTGAGACAGAGCCATACGCCGACACCATCATCATTGATGGTGCTGCGTTAGTGAACAGTCTGCCCCCACGGAGTTCAAAGACGTTTGAAGAGTACGCAATGCTCGATGTCCTTCCTACAATACAAGCATACTCTAACAAGTACAAGAGAACAGACATTGTGTTTGATGTTTACCGGCCATCTAGTCTGAAAGCTGAAACTAGATCAAAGCGAGGGCACGGTGTGAGACGCAGGGTGACAGGTTCGGGCAAAATTCCCTCAAAATGGCAAAACTTCCTGAGAGAAAATGACAACAAAGCCGAACTGTTCAACTTTCTGGCTGATGAGATAGCATGTGTGGCCACGGCAAATGTGGTCATTGTGACCAAGGAAGAAGATGCTGTCAGCAACCACACTATCAATCTGGCTGGGGTGGCACCATGCAGTCATGAAGAAGCTGACACACGGATCTTTGTGCACGCCAGGCATGCAACAGAAGCAGGCAGTAAGGTCATCATGGTCAAAGCCAACGACACAGATGTTGTCGTCATCGCAGTCAGTGTTCTGCAAGCACTTCAGGACCTCGGTCTGGAGCAGTTGTGGATTGCCTTTGGCCAAAGACAGAACCTGAGGTGGGTTCCTGTACATGACTTGTGTTCCACTCTTGCAGAAAAGAGCAAAGGGATGCTCTTCTTTCATGCCTTCACTGGCTGTGATGTCATTTCATCATTCCGTGGCAAAGGGAAGAAGTCTGCATGGCAAACGTGGGATGTTTTTGATGAGGCTTCCAGGGTATTCATCAAACTTAGCCAGTACCCACCGTTGGTGGATGAAGAAGACCTGAAGACCCTGGAGAAGTTTGTGGTCATCATGTATGACAGATCCAGCACTGCTGAAGGTGTAAATGATGCAAGGTTGGACATGTTTGCACGGAAGCAGAGGCCATATGAGGCCATTCCTCCAACCAAATCAGCACTGAAGCAGCATGTGAAGCGTGCTGCCTACCAGGCAGGCTGCATCTGGAGTCAGTCAATAGTACGTCAACCAGAAGACCAGACTCCTGCCAACTGGGGCTGGACCAAGAAAGGAGATCTGTGGCAGATTGTTTGGACAGAGCTCCCACCCATTGCAGAGAGTTGCCGGCAGCTGACCAAGTGCGGATGCAAGTCAGAATGCTGCAGCAGTCGGTGTAAATGCTACTGCTTTGGTCTTACCTGCACAGCACTGTGCAGCTGCAGATGCGAGGTTTAGAAGCATTGTAGTAGGCCTACTAATCCAGGCAGAAAAGCACTAAGTGAAAAACAAGTATAAGCCTACTGCCTACATGTAAAAAAAAAAAAAAAAAAAACAACCCCCCCCCCAAAAAAAAACAAACAAAAAAACCTTAAAAAAAAAATTTAAAAAGGAAAAGACAAAAAAAAAACCCTGCCTCGATGGGATCATCACCTTAACGTGGTGGGGCAGTTTGCACGTCTCCATGACCCCTAGAGCTATGTCGGTGGGAGTCTTGTACTCCTGGTAGGGTTACCCAAGCCGAACAGGTCGAAGAGTAGAGACTAGACAAAGAGTGATCCCCTGTCACTTTTACTACATGTAATCTATAGTAGATGCTAGGCTTACTAGACAGCACTGATAAATGGTACACACACACTGCATTGTGACATGTCCAGTGTGGAAACCTAGTACAGGAAGATGCTACTAAACCTCTAACACTACTATGATATCCACTACCATGCATTTTAGCCGAGTCAGACGTAACATGAACCTCGAATTTAGCAAAATATTAGGATTCCAGGACTGATATATGGTACAAGGAAGCCAGTGAGTAAGTCCATGGGTCCAAATTTGGATTCTACATAGTGAAAAATGTAATATTTGACACCAAGATCATTCAAATAGGACAAGTCTTTGCGATTGTATTCGGAAATGCCATATTACTGTATATTCAATGGCGGCCATCTTGAAAAATGGCCGCCATGTATAAATTTTAGGTGGCTAACGGGTTTTATCAAAAGAGCAATCCCCAAGGAGTATGTGTGCCAATTTTGGTGCTTGTTTCCAGAAGTGAACGATTATTACAGTTATCTGCCCCACTAATAAACAACTGCACAGCAACTGTGGCATGTCATACCTACATCTATATTGATGTTGAAAATATGGCCTCAATGGGGGGGTTTGGAAATATATGCAGGCATGTCTGCGCACATGGGAATGTAAAGAAGAACAGTAACACAAATACAAAAAACCTGTTTTAAGATGCACAAAAGTCAGCTTGCTGAAGTTGGAGACAGATATTTTAAGTAATATGGCGTCATTACTGCTTTTTTTAAACTTTCTGAGGAAACTTTGCTGATGTTGCTTCATATTTCATTTACCTCATGACCACTTTTTAAGGGTTAGTACTAAAAGAGGAAACGGTGGCACAGCAACAGATTTTCTTAAATTTGTGTTTTTTCTTTATACTTAATCTCTGTCACTGATACATCCTGTATCTTACTAAACGTCTTCATCAATCATCATTTTGACTCCACTGATGGCTTCTGTGAACAGTTACCTGGTTACACCTTCAATATGTACAGTATTTATTGAAGCACTGTACAAACTATTCTCTGCGTTGACTGAAGTGTTGTAAGATGTGATTTTTAATTGATTTGATTGATCACATTCAGTAATGACATTATTTGCCTCATCATATGTTACGTGAATGACTAAAACTGTCTTGTCTTTAAAATCAACATTTTCCATGAGGTTATAAAATGTCACTAGTCGAAAGCTATTTTCATTCCTTTTTGCTGGACAGGATTGGACACTTTCTCACACGAGTTGAACCAAAAAAAAAAAAAAAGAGGAAGAAGAAGGCAGCTCTAGTTGCTTTGCTAATAGTTGTAGGTACCACGGAGAACTGTAGTTTTCAATGTAATTTAGTTTTTATTTTCAGTTAAAACATTTGTGTTTAGGCTGATTTGTGAATAATGTGTATATATGCAAATGTTGTGTTACTGTAAAAATTATTATTATTAAATTGACAATAAAGTTTTTTGTCCCAATAATGGAGGTAACAATTTCATGGCTGCTGTTTAAACTTTAAAAGCAAATAGTATGTAATAAATCTACTTCTTATATAATTGGATCAAAACTAATATAATGCAAAATATTGAAGTCCATCTACAAACTCTGTCAGACTGAATCATTTTTGCTTTTGTGTCATGGACAGTTTTTTTTAAACCTACATATTGTGAAATTCTTCCTATATGACTATCAGTGTATGACTAATACTAAGAACTGGACCTACATTTCTCAGCAGCTTAAGAGAAACTGCACTGAAAAAACAGAAAACATAATACAAAATATAAACAACAACAAAAAAACATTTGTTCAAATCAGAACGAATGTAGTGTTGAAGAAAAATCACTCAAGTCCTTGTTCAAAGTTTGCTGTGGTGTTGGATGTTTATTGATATCCCAGGATATCGGTGAGCACACTGACACAGAGTGGGTTTGAGACAGTAGACTGAACCAGAGCAAATGAAATAGAGGCATTTTATACAGTGAGACCAAGGCAGTGATCAGCAAAGAAACAAAAGGCAGGAAGGGAGAGCATTTGCATTCAGACCTTACAGTGTGACACACATGCAAGATAAACGGATAACTTGGTGGGGGGAGGTGGTTCTTCAGTGGTCAGTTAACAATGTTAATTGCAAAGCGTCACAACAGGAGGAGGGTCTATATTCATCACCTGGGGGCAGTAATGATCACTCAATCAAGGTGTTGTTCTCATGGATAAAGTGTACAGTATATATTGTGGAAGTATCATAAAAATCGGAAAGTAATGCAAGTAAAATGTTTGAGAGGTTTTTTCTGAAACTATTTGTATTTGTATTTATTTTAGCTTTACTCTCATTTAAAAAAGACACTATGGAGTGTTACATTATAGCCTTTGTATCGGTGAATACAGCCTTCTCTACAGTGAAGAACTTAAAGGCAAATTACTTTGTTTAATACCCCTGCTGAACTTTGGCTTCTTAAAAAAAAGAAAAAACTGGGTGGGTGTGTGTGTGTGTGGTTGTGTGCGTACATTGGGTGGATACAAAGCATGCTTAAAAGCAGAACAGCTCCATAACTTCCTTCAAACAGTGGGGGTGCAACATCAACAGGACACTGAAGCTGTAAGTTGAAATTTGTTATCACAATCAAATCCGAAATTGCCATGTAATTACATATTTACTGTATTTAATTTAATCTGAAATGAGGCATAACTGTTTAAATTTAATCAAAAACTGAATTTTTATTTTAGATTAAACATTTTTCCTAATATCAAAGCTGTCTATTGTGTTGTCCATCTTTTTATAGTGTTAATTTAAGCATGCCACTAAATATTTCAGCATTTCTGACACATTTTACATCTACAGCTTAAACCAGTCATGGATTCCATGGATGACAACTTGACTTATCCTGACTACAATCTTATACTGCCTGACATTGTTGACAATTTGGTGCCTACAATTCAGCCAATCCAGATTGCAGCTCTGGTCTTCTACGGCCTTGTGGTTCTGTTGGGTGTCCCTGGAAATGCCCTGGTGGTGTGGGTGACTGGGTTTTGCATGCCCAGGTCTGTCACCTCTATCTGGTTCCTCAACCTTGCCTTGGCTGATCTTCTGTGCTGCCTGTCTCTCCCTCTGCTCATGGTCCCTCTGGCCCATGATGACCACTGGCACTTTGGCACACTGGCCTGCACACTGGTTAAAGGTGTCTTTTACCTGGTGATGTATTGCAGCATCTTGCAGCTGGTTTTGATCAGTCTGGATCGCTGGATGCTGGTCAGCAGACCTGTGTGGTGCCAGAACAACAGGCGACCTAAACTGGCTGGCTACCTGTGTGCTGCTGTCTGGTGCCTGGCCCTGATAGGCAGCATCCCCCAGTTTGTCTACACTAAGGAGATCACAGCAGGTGAGCACAAGCGAGAGTGCGTGACGGTATACACCACAGTCAGTGCCTGGCTCGTCACGTCCTTCCGCTTCCTGATGGGATTCTTCCTCCCTTTCCTGGTGATTGTGGTCTCTCACTGTGTGGTGTACAGAAGAGCAGAGAGTGGACTGTCACGTGGTCGAACCCGTTCCAAGCGCACACTGAGGGTCATCATCGCTGTGGTACTGAGTTTCTTCTTGTGCTGGCTCCCACTGCACATTGTGGACTTCCTCTTATTGGTTACCCCTCGAAGTTCCATTCACAGCCCAAATCTGTACCTGACACAAGTGCTAGCGCTCTGCCTGGCATATTTCAACAGCTGCATCAACCCATTCCTCTATGTGTGTCTTGGCCAAAGCTTCAAGGACAGCATGACACGCTCCCTGCGCAACATGCTCAACTTCATCAGCGAGGATCCTACAAACAAGATGAGCGTCGTCACTGCTGACACCAGGAGCACGAGCAATGGAAAGGAGATGACTCAAATCTGAGGGTGTACTGACTGATTTATTGCAAATTGGGACTGATCTCTATCTCTATTCTATGTTTATAGATAGCTTACTGTTTTGGGCTGAATATTTGCAGTGGCAGTTTACATGAAGTGTTCAGATGTAATCTTGACTGAAGATTACTGTTCAAGAACTATTGGCCAACTTCCTGTGTACATTCATTCCTGTGTTATGCAACACAACTCTTAAGACTTCTGTTTTTTGACTACGCAGGGATGATCTCAGACCTGACTAAGTATTTGTGGTATTAGTGGTTTTATTTGATGTATTACTTTATATGTTTGTTGTAATGTGTTGTGTTGTTTGATAATGTGATTACATTAATATAAATTTATATAATAAACAATTAATATATAGTTTTTGTAATGCATATATACATTTGATTAACCTCATGCAACAGCAGATTTTCCATTGTGGTAACAGAAAGACAGTCACATCCTCTTGTAGAATAGTTACACCAGGACCACAAGAGGGAGCTACACTATAGATATTTGAACCCATTGAAGCCAAGTTTTGACACATATGACCTGGACTTTAAACCCCCCAATGGAGGCAAAGTTTCCACATCCCACTAGTGTTGGACGCATAGACCTGTGTAGGCTCCAAACTATTTATGATGTCATAGATCATGCTTGTAGGTCCAACCTTTAAACATTTTTTTTCAATGAGCAAAGAGAAACTTTCCATTTTCATTAGATGAATGTGAAAGCAGCCTTAAGTGTAAAACTCTTGACATTCATTCTGCACAGTAAAGTTTAAACATTTAGCTGTAGAAACAAGAAGAAAAATATATTTTTGAGTGGAGAACAGCTTTAACAAACTCTCAATTTGTTTCTTTTTTTGTTACACCTCCAAGTTAAGAATGTACTTTCAGACAATAGAAACCAGCTTCTTGGTGAATACAAACTACAAATTTGACAAAAACATTCTTCTTTTTTTTATTTCAAGATGCCCTCCATGTATTAAGACATACCCACACACTTTGCTTGGAACGTGTGTCCAATATGGTTTTTCCAAATGTAGTTTTGTGCATTCAAGAATACACAAATTAATTAAAAAAAACATGTTTAAGTACCATAATTAAGAGCAAAATTTATTTACAAACTACATTCATTCCAAACAAGGCCACATGATGGTATATACAGGTTGTCACATATTTACAAGTGTAAGTCGGTGTCCCTGTGCACATATACATACAGTATGTGCATCCATGCATCTAAACTAGTCCCTTATTAAAACCCCATTCCTGACTCATACACATCTGTTTATGCTGATTGGTCCCTCAAGCAGCTGGGAGAGAAAAAGAGGTAGTGGAGAGTTCACTTTAGTGTGAATCCACGGTGAACAAAGAAGCAGAGCTAAACATAACATGAGATATAAACACCGATTCCCTGCTTACAAATTCAGGCCATGGATTTTGAGAATTTTGTAGTTGAGAGAGCCAAATGTAAACATATACTCACAGGCAACTAATTCTACTTTTAAACTGGAGTGCATTATATTGAAAGGTGTTCCTCATATTTTGTCCAGCCCATTAACATATATGAGGTGAACAAAATATTAAGAACACTTTTCAATATAATGCAGTCCAGCACACCACCACCACCCACTCTGACCTCAATAATAAATAGAAGTAGAATTATCACCTTTCTGACAATGTCAACAAAAACTGAAAATACATTAGCTTTGTAATGGTCACATGGTTAGCACAGAGCTGTTGTATTGGATTGCATTCAATTGCTCTGGTGATCCTAATGAAGTGACCAGTGAGTGTATGTTTGTGTCATTAAAGATTTCACTTGTCTCACATTTTTTCTGTAGGGTGCTAGTTTACAGCAGGACAAATCGCTGCTGCAAAGTTCAGGAGTCACTACACACCAACTCGCTAGATTTTTTTTAGACATGTTAGTGCCAAAAAACACTTGAATCTGATTTCAAGAGATGTGGTCAAGTAGACTTGTATTTGGCAAACTCTACACTGTAGGAATTCATTAGCCATAAACCTATGGTTAATTAACTAAAAGTCCAACAGACATCAAGAAAAACAGCAGCATATCCAACCACTTAACTTTAGCGTGGTCCATGTCAACACAGTGTAACTTGGCAGCACATCATTTATCATCAATTAGAAGACGGTAATGCTTTTTAGTCTGGTGTCTGACGGTTGTCAACTACAAGATACATTCAATCAGATACTACTGACAGAAAATCTTTAATGATGTCCATCAATGGCAATATCTCTCTCTAACATGTTGAAATCAGAAGTAGGTAGAGTAGAAAGACTGGATCCATTATTTAACATATAAGTGGTGACCAAAACATGATGATGGCTTTACACAGTAGTCATGACTTTCAGGGATCCAGAGCGGAATCTGAGGATCTTCTTTTTGAGAGCATGGGAGGCTTTAATCTTGACAAAGGCCTTTGGCTGAGAGGGGGCATTGGCAGTAGCCTGTGGTGAAGGTGAGGATGAGGAGGAGGTAGAAGCAAGGCGAGGTGGCAGCTGCTGGGGCCACACCAACCCCCCACTCTCATCTGAGTCACTGGACAGAGAGCTGGAGGCTGGGGAATACACCTCACTCATGCTGGATTCAGACTCAGCAGGGGTGGCACCGGTATAGCCCTCTTCTCCCTGACAAAGTGGGGCTCTCTCCTGAACGTTTGAGTGCCAGCGCTGGGTGTGCTGCTGTTGCTGATGGTAATGATTCTGAGGTTGGGAGTGATTATAAGAATGACCATGGCGAGCTTTTCGAGGTGGCTGTCTATGTGTTTGCCCTGCATGCGTCTCCCCTTCGTCCTGGCTGAGCTCTAGGTTGGAGCACCAGCGTCGACTCCCATTATTGGAGTCGTTGCCCCCCTGGAGCCCAGTGACTTGACCTTGGTTCTGAGCTGGATCCCCTCTACCTTGGTGCCTCTCAGTGGTGCTGTACCTGCGCTCAGGCAGCACCCGTTGAGCTAGGAGGCTATTCTCAGACTGGGATCGACTGGTTTTACTGCTTGATTTCTTGGATCTCTGCCGTTCATTGTGGCTTTTCTTAGAGGTTCTGGACTTGGGATTGGGATGGTCAGGAGAGGCGGCTGCTTGGTGGGGCTTAAGCTGCTCTGGGTTGTAGTGTCTGGGGGAGCACACAGGGGCATGACAGGCTTGTCCAGGGATATATTGAGCGCTTACTAGATTGTGCTTCTGATGAATCAGGGTTTGTGGATGTAGATAATGCTGGGGGGATGAGGGTTCACAACAAAGGTTTAGAGCCCCAACACAGTCCAGGGAGGGCAAAGGTGATGGTAGCCTCCTAGCCAGAGAGTGTGGCCTGGATTGGGGGTAGGGCAGAGCCAGATAACAGTCCTCCTCCAAAGATGGGGCCTCTCCTTCTAGCAGGTCACAACCCCAGCCCTGGCACTTAAGGTTTGCCGAGAGGTCAACCTGGGGCTGAAGATGGGGGTCAGGAAAGCGTTGCTCTGTGGTAAAAGAAGGAGTTCTTCTGTGTAGGGAGCTGTGTCCAGAGACACTGCTGTATTGGGGGTCGGGGCTCAGCGTGGTGCGAGGCTGACAACGCCGTGATAAGAGGGTGTGACGCTGGATGAGATTTAGGATGTAACCCTCCACCCTCAATGCCTGCTGGTAGTCCTCCTTGGTGAACTGGTCCTCTGCAGGCTGTTGTTGATGCTGCCAGGTTTGGTCGCCTCTGCTGGTGTCCCACTCCCAGGAGTCCACTACTGTTCCCTCCTCAGCAATGCCCTCCAGTGGTGGGTATGGGGAAGAGAAAGAGTGGGGCAGGGTGGTGTGTAGGACTGGCATATCTACCTCTCCATTCACCACGAGGGGATCTCCTAAGTACAGACAATGATACTGTAGGTCAAGCTGGAGTAACATAATAATAATCATACAACAAACATGATTACAAATATATAAATAAGATGTGAGCAGTAATGCAGTGTCCGTATATAAGAAAATAATGGACAGGGCAGAAACATCTTTATTTAAGAGTCCTTTTTGATTGGCACACCTCAAAATGGGCTAGGAAGTAAGGAAAAGAAAGGCATCATTTTATAAATTATGAATCAGAATCAGAATACTTTATTAGTCCCAAAAGGCAATTTCTACAGTCAGCCCATTCATAATAAATAGAATAAGATATAGTAAAAGACAACAACTATAGATACAGCAGCTGTCATCCACAATCAAACTTCTTAACAGCATCATCATCCTCAGAACAACATCAGCACCAACCAGTGACACACAGTGAAAAGCCAGATGCAAAGAACCAAGCTCAGTGGGTTATGCTTGTTATGCATTTTGAGCATTTAACAGTCTCATGGCCGAAGGAATACAAGTGAATATAGTCAGTTTAATTAATTTACTTTTACATCTGAGTTCTTCATTTGTTGTCTTGTTTTTCTTACCCACAGACTTTGGTCTGTCATTGGTGTAAGCCCAGGAAGAGGCCATCTCTGTGGTCTCAGCGGAACAAGATCTTCCTTTCGGTGACTGACCCTCACTTGACTCATAGAAACCTGGGACAAAAAAGTACATTTAGTAGGGCAGAAGAGATGACTATATAGCTATATATTTTTCATAGCTCACTGACCATTCCGGCTCTCTAAAAATATGTTGACAGAAGCATGCAATGTCTCAGCATGCATCACATAATAGGCCACATAATGAAATTACAAGCAACTGGAGCATGAAGTAACAACAAAAGCAAATTCTTTACACACATATTTCAGAGAGAAAAGTTATGTTTTGTTGTATATAGAATATGTTTTATGCAAAAAAAGTATTCCATTATTGGATATAAGTAAATTAAATAGTGCACATTTAGAGTCTTTTTTAAAAACATAACAGATTTGTGATGAAGTCTGTGGAAATACCAGAACTTGGCCGACTGTCGCACATATCTCCTTGAACTCCATCATAGCAGCCATCATCAATGTCGATCCTCAGCTCTCCCACCTGCTGCTCCAGTGCCTGCATCAGGCCCCATGGGGAATTCTGAAAAGCACTCTGAAACACAAGCACACACACTCAGGCTGTTTGATTGCGCTGTTGAAGTAATTTTTTAAGTAGATGGTAAGAAGCAACAATCAGTGATTTCAACAACAAAGCAAAAAGTTCAAATGGTCCTCTCATTTAAATGACTGGTTTGCAGAAATGCTAATGAATGAAGCACAGCTGTGAATCCTTTCAGACTTGCTTCTCCATCTGCACACTGGCTCTCATTTTATTTTACAGCCAGATAATCATCAGTCACCTGTTGAGATAATCTCTGCAATTTGTATTCCAGTGCATAGATGGATTGAATTTGAGTTTAGAACACAAGCTATTCATTTTAATAATAAAAAGCTCCTCTACAAGTTCATAATTTGATATATGTAAAGTGGAAAAGAATGCAGCTTGTAAAAAGGGTGTCATGTTTTCAGTTAATGACTTAATTATAATAATTTGTAAGTGTAGGTGTAGGTGTGGCTTAATGCTTCAATTTAAAGAAAGAAATGCTCATTATCATCATTATTATCGCAGACAATATGCAAGAAGTTGTTTTTTCTAAATTTCTTTGAGCTAACAGGGATAAAAATGGCCCAAATGAATGAACACAAAATGTCAAAACAGATAAACAGATACTCCACCACTACTAAAACACAACTGTGACCTGAACTACATCTCTGTACAGCATCCATATCTGTCAGTGGGACCTCTTATGTAAGTAAGTTTATAGAGGAAGCAGTCAGTTGGAAGATTAATAATTCAAAGGTCGGTGAAGGGTGGGGGATGTTCTTTCATGTTGGTGGGGGATACATACACTTAGACACTCACACATGTGGACTCATGCTTTCCAGATGTACTGACAAACATGCTTTAAAAAAACCAAACATTTCAAAACAGATAAACACAGATTCATTTTTTATCTTTAAAAAATGAATCTGTCCCCCCAGTGAATATATTAATTCAGCTAAACCTGAACTTAACAATCAGCACTGCATGTGATAACAGACCTTGTAGACTTGGTTCTCATAAAGACAGAACATGTTGAAATTGCATTTGCGCCGCCCTCATGTTGAGATCATGACATGCTTACTAAAAGCAGCAGACACTTGCACTGAAGCTTGTCTGCACGGTTTAACACATGCACACACACACACAAGGCGTGTCATTTTGTCGGATGTGATACTGCTGACACTGTAAGCTCATTAAGACACCTCATTACCAGAAGACTGAGCATGTCCTCACAACGAGGTGACACTTTTTACATTACAAACCTTCTATGACGGAGAGCCTGTCAGACAACTGTTACAATGCTCTCCACTACCCAAGCACCATCTGTGTAAATCAGTGCTGATGCTGCTTGTAGAAAGCAATGTAGGCAAGTCCTGGGGTGTGCACATGTGCAGAATAACCTACAAGACAATGTCGGAAAACATAGTTTGTCATACTGGAGAGCCTTTTTTAAAAGCATGGTATTCCTTCAAACAATGTTGAACTAATGAGGAACAAATAATCAATCCTGGATGATTCCTTAAACTTATCCAGGATGTGATAGCTCCATAAGCGAAGGAATAGTCACAGAGTTAATCATATATGACACAAACAGGTTCTCTCGAAGTCTATAAATGTTTTGAGTCATTTTTTCACATTAAAGTCAGTTCTCCTGGGCCAAGTAACATTTCCATACCTATTTCTCAAGCATCTCTGTATGTGTTCTACCTACAAAGGATAAAAATTCCAATAAAAAACAGTAAAATATGTCTGGGTGACGATCCCTTGGAGGGTTCTTTTGGTCAGTGCGCCAATCGGTGCTTGAGCTCTAACTCCTTTGTTCTGCAGACTGATAATGTGCTCACAATGCAAATGCTGTTGAGCGGCAATTGACCCAAGTTAACCTATGCTTGTAACACAACCTCTTCACCCCAAACACTGTTATCCCTATTGTCTCGACAAGGGTGCTTATTGTCTTGCTATAAACAAAGCATTAGCATCCCTACATCAGCATGGTTTTGTGTGGCAGAAATGAGGAGTGAGGACCTTTGTTTCGGCTACTGACGTGAAGTGAAGAAAAAGCAGGGAGGAGGGGAAACTATTGGAAATCAATTAAATCAATGACGCAGCTTCACACAATTGATTGCTTGCTGCCTCTTTCTGCACATACCCACATAATGAGGCTGAACACAAACAAACCTTTTGTGGACAACCAAACACAATACAATATCTAGTTGCGTGGCTTTGGAGCAGGTTCATTGCAGAGACCATATTCCTGGATGGTCTTTGATTGTACTCTGTTATTAATGGCCTCACACTGGTACCCTGACACTCTGCACACTGTATCATTACTGTTTTACTGCATCCTCTGCCTCAGGCTGGTGGGGGATGGGGTCGACAGAGGACACAGTGCAGCCAGCCTCACCTACCCATAAAGCTGTTCCACACTGGGTATACCTGCTTTTTGTGTGTGAAGCAGACTGACCAGCAGGTGAATCTAGTACAATGCATTGACTCATTCCTGATTTATTTCACCTGTTACATTCTCATCAGCTACTGAGGGACTTAACAACAAGAGATTTTCAAAAGGAGACAGGAGAAAAAAAGGCATGCAGTGGAGATTGGCTGTGATCTGTACAATAGACCTCTAATCAGTCACTGGCTCAAGGGTTTTGAAACATCACCAGGATATAGAAATCTATGGAACAGGGCACAATGCTGGACTCTCTATAATTAAAGCAATGTTGTGACTGGCTCTAAACAGAGAAGGCGGTGGGAGACTGGAAACACACACACACATACATGCCCACACACACACACCCTACCCCCAATTCAACTGTTTGATTAAACCACTGATCCCTTCTTTCTTTAAGCACACACACATATTTTAAATGCTTTATTTTAATAAAGCAGATTATATTTTAATGACGCATTCTGAATTCACACACATACACACACCAACCACACACACACACACACACACACGCACACACACACACACTGCTTACATAACCTTAGTGAATAGCTCTCATTAGCATGCTCCGACTCCCCTATGTGCAGGAAGGGCAGCAGGATACAATGGCTGTGAATGGAGTCTCTCTTAAGAGCGACATGCATCAGGCTGTGCTCATGTGACTGACAACTGTAGCACCAGCTCAGAGTGCAGCTCTAAGTATCTGTGTGAAGATAACGTTTGCAAAATATGTGATGGATAACCTGGATTGTCTGTATGCATGTGTGTTTGCATGTTTCAGAAGCTCGTTTGGCCCAATTTAAAAGAAACCAAAGAACACAAAGACAAGTTTTATGCTTGTGTGCCAGAACAAAGTGGTAGAAAACCACCCAGTGATCCATTCAAGTGATCAGTCACTGTCAAGTAGAATACTCTATACTCTAACTAATGATATGCTGCTGTCTTAACACAAGGACACACACGATCTGATCGATGTTGAGCTGTTCCATGACGATAATTCACACAACATCCTTCATTTAAAATCCACTGAGTCAATCTATAATTTAAAGAGAAAACATTTCAGTTTTCTTAAAGCAAACACTCCTCCACACAGTATGTATTCCACACGCTCATGCACAATTCATATATTCTCCTCCACTCTCTCCAAACACACACAGCAGGGTAGTTGAGAGGGAGGTCAGAGCTTCATGCTTTCCCAGCTGCTGTCTGGCGTCCCACAGCTGTCAACACCTTCAACCCCACACACTGTATCCAGAAGAAAAGGCCTCTCTCAGCCTGTCTGGGGCCACATTCACGTTCAAGGCACAGACAGCACACACTGGCAGTCTCATGGGTCAGTTGTTTCCGTGTCACACCGTGAACTATACATTTTGGCGACTTTAACCTACATGGGAGATGAGATTGGGGATTTGGCTCGGACACAGATGGTGACCTGATGTTATTAAGACTCAATTTAAGACTTCAATTAGAGTCCTGTCGGGCAAAAAGAAAAAAATATCTGGGGAATTCCCTGTGTAATTACTCACACGCTTGGATGGACATAACAGTTAATAAACATCGACCCACAGACGCGTTGCTCACAAAATGAAAACGGGAAAATATGCGGGCCTGGGGGGAAACGCGTGTCAATCCTTCATTGGCTTTGGAAATGGCTGTTTCCCGTCAGTGTATGGATGAGCAGCCAGACTGAAACGGGCTGACAGCTCCACCAGCACCAGAGGACAGTCGTTTACTAGACTGGTGCGTGTGGATAATTTGACATGTGTGGCCCTTATATTATAGATCGTTGGAATTCCCCCTTTACTTGATTTTTGTTTCACATCACATGATAAAGAAAGCCCTCAAGCTGGGATGTGCACTCACTAAGGCAATGATAAAGCACAGTGCCCACATCAAGCCACAACCAACCGACGCCAGTGCACGAGGCCACCTATAGGCTACGCCTTATCCTCTCATTTAGGCCTGAGGGCTTCATTAGTATTCTGCTCCATATGCGGCTATTGTTAGGCTCCTGGCAGAGGAGAAGGAGGAGGGAGGGAGGAGAGAAGGAGGTGTGAAGAGGAGGCGGCTGATTTAATTTCTTTTTCACCCTCTTTAATAATGGCTTCCTATTGTAGCAATGTTGAGACAGCTTTCGGGCTGAACAAGAGCAGCAGCCAGAAAGAAACACAACTCTCAGTGATCCAAAAACATTGAATTTAAAACGAATGTAAAAAACAATGACACCACAGATAACAACAATCACACTGAGGGTGATGCTCAGTGGTGCGTACAACTTTCTCAGGCAGATGCTCTTACAGTAATGCCTTTACTGAAACTCTTATTAGTTACAATTAATCCAGTTTTTAATTCTTTCTCGTTTTATTAATCCTGACATCATGCATCACTTTTGTCCTGAAGACTATCTCATCAATTATGTGGGGGGTAATTATGAACATAAAACTGTTAGCCACAAAAAATATACAATCTAAAGGAATAATTCACCCCTTTATGATCTGGAAAGAGCACAAATAAGAGCTTGTTAAGTAGTAAAAACTACAAAAGTCCATGATGAGGGAACAATGGGCCATTAAATAGTCGGTTTGTGCCACAAACGGCGGGTGCTCCACCCCCTGATTTCGTTACCCACAAGCATAAATCTCAGCCGAAACCACAGAAAGCATTACATCCTTTCAAACAGAGCCTATTAATCAAGTTGAGTAACTTTTTTTTTTGCAGAGAGGTCACCTCTACACAAAAGGCGCACCCTTAACCAAGAGTCCATCCAACGGTCAAGCGAATTACAATGAGGATCCGCTGTTTGGGCTGTTAGATATTCAAAACTATGTATGACTATGGCACATAAAGGCTAAAGTGCAAGCATCTAAACATACTGAAAAATTCACACAAAACTTCTTACCAGCTGACGCCTTAGTGTCAGGTTTTCCTGTCCCCAGCTGCTGAAACACGGCATCTCTCCTCTGGATGTGTCCTGGGGCAGGGGGTCTCCCAAAGCCAGCGCCCCGAGCACCAGGCATTCCTGCCGCTGCTTGCGGAGCTCCAGCTCACACAGACCGGCTAGACTCGCCTCCAGACGCTCCTTGGTCCGAGTGCGCTCCACCGTCACCGGGAACGAGAACGCACGGTGCATCCCCCAAAATGCCCAGGCTTATGTGCTCAATGCAATCTAATTATTTGCCCTATTTTTATATCTCGTATTCTGCAAGAGGGGGGATTTATGAGGGCTTTCGCAGGCTATAAAGAGCCATGCTGTGTCTCATTCCTTGTGATAGTATGGTTGTCTCGGAGCGGCATGGTTTCCCAGACCATCTATGCGCTATGCATTTTCTATTTCGCAGCTGTCAAACGCCGTCAAGGAGCTCCACCCTCTGCGACCAGCCACGGTGTGTGAAAGTTGGATCACCCGCCCCCTTCGCAAATCCAATGTCATCCTTCAGTGGACGTGAGAGGCTGGTAGGGCGCTCCGCGTAGCACGCTGTCCCATCCCCCTTAATTTATTACAGTGACGCGTAGACCTCACCCATCTTCCCATCTTGGTCTGGGACTAATGGACTACTTCAGGGAACAGGTTTACTGTGAGTATTCTGAGGCAATTTAATGGTTTCATGTAAAAATAAATCATGTAGACTGACTGAAATACTGGTGGAGGACAAAATTAAATGTATCTAGCCTTGTAGGCATAATACAATAAGCCATGATGTCAGGGCATGGTGCAAAATGCAATAATAGCGATGTTGCAATTTTGAAGAAATTGTAGATTTACTCTTGTTAATTACAAATGGGGCAGGGAGATAGAATAACACAGGACATAATAATTGCAAATGCTATCAAAGCTTGAGCTGCCCTGTATTCATCCATAGCCTATAAGCCATTTGTGTTTTAGTATTTTTTGCACAATTATTATTTCTACTACATGATTTAAGAAAAAAAGGGGTTAAGTCTTGATCTTGCTCCCTCTAACCTTGCTGCTGAATGTTGACCACATTGAGTTTTTGTAAAATATCAGAAAAAGCAGAAAATCTTGACACGACTTAAAGAAAAAATCAGGGATTTATTGTATTTCAGATTTCATCCTGACATCTGTTGAATCTCCAGCAGTTTCCTGTCAAAATTCAGAGACTGACATATTATCACCAAAAATAAAAAAAACCTGTAACGAAAGTGTTGCTCATCCTTTGCCAACCACCTGTTACGACTGTAAAGAATAATAGTAGGCTACAAATGCCTGTCATTTCTTTATGAAACTAACATGACTGACAATGGACAGCAGTGATAAAATTGTCAAAATACTATATGTTTCAATAATCAAATTAGAAACACTGAAAAACAGAAAAAAATAGAAAATGTAACACTAAAATGTATTTAAGTATGTTTTTGGCAATATAATGATACAATTCAGAATATACTTTATGCAATGTTAGTAAATGTCTTTTTTGTTTCTCCATACATCTACATGCAATCTTCTCTTGTTTCAGGACCTGAAAAGCTGATTTAAATTGTCTCATTCTCCTCACACTCACTGACATAGACTAATATAGTAGCTTGCACTAAAAATGTCCGGGATGATGGTAATTAATAGACAATACATGCAAAGTGAGACAAAAGGGAAGCATAGGAATTGTACAGACTGTACACATACAGTAGCTCATGAGATGCACGTGCTGCACGTACATATCCAAAAATAACAATGCTTTCAATGTGTGACATCAATATTTTAAAGTTTTGGATTTGCTTTTTTTTTTTTTTTTTTAAAGTGCAGTAACAGATAAATATTTCATCTTGGTGCCTCATGCAATCTTACCATGTAATACTGTACTGCAAAGTCTCCTGAGGTCATAGATACTGGGTCTAGGATAACAACTGTGTTTGATGTCAGGAATAAGAGTCCACATAATATGTTATTGAGACACAAGAAAAACCTATATGAGAGTTAAAAAAGTCCATAAAATGAGTGTCACTTTGAGTTTGTAATGGTTATAAGTAGACATCATAAAATAGCAGCAGCTCAAAGAATCTCATCAAGGGTTTCCAGCTCAGTTGTGACATGTGTGATAGAAGTATGGGCCTAGTTTGGAAAGGAGTTTTAGTAGTATTCTTATGTTTTTGGTGTGTTTGGTAATTAATGATGACTGGTCTTTCTTAGCAGTATTCATGGGATAACAAAGTATCAACCAATCAGTCAATCCAAAAATAGCAACACTATTTGTTCAGTAGTTTTTTTTTATTCATACTTCCAATCTCTACTTCATATGAACCAGAAAGCCACTTTTCTCTTCAGTCTCTATGAGGCAAAGTCATCGGCAAGTCGAAACCTACGCGCAGCGCAGGTTGGATTCTTTTGTCAGTGTGTGCGTCCATGTGCACACTGCAGATATACACAACATATACTTACAGTATATTTATCTCTTGTAGAAATTTCACTAAAAGTCTCTCTAGGGATCAAAACATTTTCTAAAAAAAACAAAACAACAAAAGAAACATACAATAGACCTCTTTTTGAACAGAACTACACCAGTACATATTTCACCAAAACACACTTGAAGAAGAGCATTTGCTATGAGTTTGATCAGTGGTCGTTTCCAGGAGGTTGTGTGTGATTCCTATAATGCGTTCACCAAGGATGGTGGTTAGTACTGTGTTGAGTGGGTGGCACTGTTGTCTCACTAGCTCTGTGACAGCAATTCAAATGCCAATTAATACAGTCAATGAAGTGCACAATTCATTAGTTGTCAGTGACAGAATGGTGGCATCCAGAACTCTCGGGCCATCTCGGTTCCACAGCGGTACAGCCATAGCAATCATACAATCGTTTGCATTAATGCAGATAAATGTGAGGTTGCCCACTAGAGAAAAAAAAAAGACTGAAAATAAAATAACTGCTGTTACCTGTGAGAGATCATACATTACATCTGTGGATATCAAATGTGTAGGAAACAATGAGAAGCAAGGAGTTTTTAAGGGAGTGATGAAGACGGAAATCCATCATTTGCATTACTGTGGAGATTGAAAATTGGATTTAGGTCTGCTGTGACAGATCCTTGGAGCCCCGAGTCAATATGTAATTCTGACTGAGAAGGATGTTTAATTTACAGCAATTCAATCTTACACTTTGCTCTATAAAGTGAACATCTGGAAAGTGACAAAAAACAGAGTTGCCTCAAGCATAAAAATCAGATATCAATAAAACCAGAGTTGTTCAAAACTGTTGAAAATGTTTGCAACAAAATAATATAAATCAAACGTCTGGAAAAAAAAATCTACTCCTTCATACACTGAAAAACAATCTCTTTAAAGCATTTCAATCACATTTTCATATATATGACATTCTGTACCATCATTATGCATGAAGCTTCACTGTCATCTTTCAGTGTCATCAAGATTGTTAAAGTGATTTCTATAAAACAGAAAACATTTCCAACCAGTCACATTCAGATCTCAAGGTTGTTATGTGTTATCATTACTCAGTGCCTTCTTCAAATGTAACACACACACACACACGCACACGCACACGCACACACACTCACACGCACACATACACACACACACACACACACACACACACACACACACACACACACACACACACACAGCAGGAACACACCTGAAGCTGCTCTCGTTTTCAGTCAGTAACACGCCATGCAGGCACACGGTAAAGATACTTTTTCCCCTCACACAAATCACTCACTGTTGCCTTGCCGTGAAATAAGACAAGAAAGGGTGTCAGTCTTTCACTGGAGATGCTTTGTTTGGGAGGTGAGATTGGCAGAGCTGCATGTAATCATTTTCAGACAATAAATATTCTAGATGGGCAAAAGTAATACAAATTTTGAGCCATAATAAAATATAACAGCAAAATTCCACCACCAGTTATGACTTTGGAAGCTGATAATTACCAGCGTGGTTGTCAAATGAACTGAAACATTCACCTCCATCCTAAATCTATAATTCTTTACCCAAAAGGTCTTAAAGTGCTTCACTTAGTCTCTTTTTTTTTCACAAGGAAGTTTCTAGTTTTTGGAAGTGCGTTTATCGCTGAAGGTCATTAGCTGTAAGGGGGTTTCTTTTACTCACTCCTAATCCAGTACACATATAATACATGATAAATACTTCATTTAAAACAACATGATAACTCGTGAAGGTACATTTCTACTTCTTTCTTTTGGTTCATTTAGTTGCGTTAAGTTCATTCTCATGCTTTCTTTGCATCCAGAAGAGTATAGACACTTGAAATGGGGAGGGGAGAGAACAAATTGGGTTTGAAATGTTTTTAAAGAAACAGTTGGACATTCTGGGAAATGTTTTTATTCGCTATATTTCAGAAGACTGATACCACTCTCATAACGGTATGCTAAATATGATGCTATAGCCAGGAGGCAACTCTAGCTAGCTGCAAAGGTAAGCTAACCTGCTGCTAGCTAAAACTACATATTTAGCATACAGGCATGACAATGGTATCAATCGTCTTATTTAACTGTAAGTTAATAAGTGTATTAGCCAAAATGTTGAACTATTTCTTTCACCAAAGAGTAGTCACTAATGTGGTGACATGGACAAAGAGTTGCTCACAGAGGGCAGATGAAAACTTCATCTCCAAAATGTTTTTCATCCTTTTACAAGAGAAACATCTATTTTTCATTCAGTCTAAAAAATGTAGACGAGCAAGTCTAAAGACTCCATCTTCCTTTTGTCAACCATGGATTTATGCTACGTATTATCTGCTGAAAAGTGGCATTTATTGATACTTTAAGCGATTAATCGTTTCGTAAAAGCATGTTTAACTTTTTTCCCCCTCAAATATTGGATACATCATTTTGGAACAAAACTCTTCAATTGTAAACTGTACCCAGGTGGTGCTAATGCAAGGCGGCATCCAAATGCAATAGCATTAAAAAAGGCAGTCTGGCTGCAGGAGCCAGAAAAGAAAAAATTAAGAAACATACAAGTGTGGAATGGTAAAAATGTCACACTTTACAGCACACACTTGTGCGCTTTCACACACACGCGCACACACTCACACACTCACACACTCATGCGCGAATATAATCGCGCAAATGCAGACTCATACTTGCACACTGGACATGTCACAGACATATCTGGCATGCATTTTTTTTTTTAGAAGAAAACAGATTTTGTTAGAAATTCTTTAACAGGTCTAGAGCTCTGATAATTTCTTTATGTACATAAATTAATAATAAATATAGGTAATGTTTATATATTTTGAAATATATATATATTAAATAATGAAATATCCATATATATTTCAAATATATTCATAGAATTCTTTCTAATTTGAAACATTTTTAAAGAGATATAGTCACAGTTTAGTAATAAAACAAGTAAGAACACAGGTCTCCCTACTAGTCTGGCTGCAGTGTCCCTTTTTCAAAGATTAATAACTTGTGATCAAAGTCTGGCCTTTTAGTCCAGGCTAATACATTCTACTTCATCAGGAGGAGTGGGAATAATGCAGTGGGAGGAGGTTAATTAACTCTATGTGTAGAAACAAATTGGGGCAAGTAACACAGTGAATCCATATTTCTTCTTTTCTGTAATGTTAAAAATACTGCTTCAGATCTTATCAATCTTTAGATTCTACGTATAAATATCTCAACACACCGGTCTGACAGGGAACCAGCCCCGACAAAGACCATACTGGCCAGGTTGAAACAAGGCAAAAGGGACTGATCAGTGAATCCGATCTCCTGGCTACAATACTCAGTTTTTGGTTGGAGGGCGATACTGCAGTCTGATCACCTGGAGGCTTATTAAAGGGACGCTGCAGCGAGGACCTCTAGGGGACGATTGGTTTAGAACAGTCGAGAGGCGTAGAAAGCCACAATGACTTGAAAGGACCCCTCCCCCCTCCTTTACTGGATCTCTCTTCTTATGTTCTTTTTTTTTGACACACGTAGACTGGAACTGGACCACATTAACACTGAGGGGAGTTAAGTTGTCTAAATGCATGCAGTAGTTTTCCTTCTTTTTCTCTGCCGCTCTCCTGGTTGACATGGCTTACAATAGGATGCACTCAGTAAATAAAAGAGAGGAGAAGGAAATGGTTATCCCACAGGTATAGAGAAGGTACAGGTCTTGCACCTTCCAGCAATGCCTTAGTGATGTTGGGACACCTAAGTTCCCGTCTGTGCACAGGGGAACTTCCTTCCAGGGTTTTGTAACATCTGTGCACTGGAGACAATTGTTCCTCTCTTTGTCTTTACTGGACCAGCTCACTGTTGGTCCCTCCTTCCCCTCAGTCCCTGTCCCTCTGTCATGCTGCTGCCCACATACTGGTCCATAAACAAAACAGGTCCTATATTGCACAGCATGCCCTCATGGCCTTGTGGTGGTGTATCAGTGATAGCGACTTCTCTTTTCTTCAGCCTCAGAGCTATAGTCCCTTAATCCAATACCCCGCTGTAGGTTCAATAAAGAGTCTTTCATCTAATGAAGAGAAAAAAAATATGTTAGCATGCTTAATAAAAATAGAGTTACACTAATCTACAGTATATTAAGGTGTAGAAAATGTGACAGTTCCCTTGTTTCTTTTATGATTCACTTGACAATGTTTCCTCTGATGCTTCAGATTTGCTACTTTTGGCTACGAGTTACACATTTACGTCATTCCCTTGTGGATTTGAGATGGGATGGTCCTTCTATGTCTTCCTTTAAGTTCACTCAGTTATGATACATATTAGTTGCCTAGAGTTCGGAAATGTAGCATAAGATTATCTTACATGGGCTTTGACTGATCAAGAATACTGGGCCAGCGATGACCCTGAAGT
The DNA here is from genome assembly GCF_027409825.1 of Scomber japonicus. Taxonomy (NCBI): domain Eukaryota; kingdom Metazoa; phylum Chordata; class Actinopteri; order Scombriformes; family Scombridae; genus Scomber; species Scomber japonicus. The sequence goes on from NC_070583.1 coordinate 14,905,956, forward strand.
TAACAAGAGGATTTTGTTTATTTAGCTTTTCTCTAGTGAAAATACTCATGTTTTAGACATTCTGAAGATAGATTATGAAGATGTTTTTGTTTTTTGTGAATTTCCCCTCTAGGGATCAATCTAATGTTAGATGTTTCAATATTGTTTTCCCAGAAAGATGGCTTTCCAGGTTGTAAGAGGTGAGTATTGAAACTGATGCAAAAATGTCCAGCAAATGTTTAGCTTGAAATTAATTTCTGACTCCTTGAAGAAAAAGTAGAATAGCCTGACAAAGATTTAGGGCTGCTACTAACAATTAATTTAGTTATTGATTAATCCGAAGATCATTTTATTGATTAATTGTTTCTTCTATAAAATATCAAAAATACTGAAAATGCCCACAGTCAAAGGTGGCATCTACAGATGTCAGATTAATGTCAAATATGACAAAGAAAATCATCACATTTAAAAAGCTAAAAGAAGCAATCATTTTTAGAGTTTGAAAAAAAAAGATTTAATATATGTATTAATATATTAATATAAATAGTTGCTGATATATTTTCTGTAGGTTGACTGCATGATTAATTGACTAATTGCTGCAGATCCTCGAAGGTCCATGACTGAAACATATCTATTATAACATTAGTGCTGTCACTGTGCAGGAGTCTAACTTGCCTAATGTCTTATGCATCCATCTACAGACAACATTTACTTTCATGATTTTCGAGCATAGCTAAACAAATGTTGATAGTATTACAATGGAGAAGTTTGATTCAATGTTTGGTATAGAAATTCCAAAATGTACAACTGCTAGAAGAGCCAGTTTTTCTACTGACTGTAGACATACAACCATAACCACTGAATTTACATTGCAATGTACATACATAATTTAACTGCAATGTAAATGCAGTAACATTTTGGTAACGTCCCATTCCAATATGATTTTGAGAATGTCTCTAAGCCTAGCAGTGTCTAGTACCTGGTCTAGCAGCACTACTGACGACTTGATAATCTCCCTCCACTTCTGTAGCTCAGCGTCATGGTAACGCTGCTGCGCCTCCAGTAACTGGGCCCACTCCGACTGTGTCTGAGGCAGTTTACTGGAAAACACACACACACACACACACACACACACACACACACACACACACACACACACACACACACACACACACACACACACACACACACACATTAGTAACATCAGGGTGCAGCCACTGAAGCATAACTTCCAGCACACAATTTAGTAAATTGTTTCAGTAAGCCCAGAGCTATTGAGGGGTCATTTTAGAAACTCATGTGTTGTTTCTGTCACACATGTCAAGGAACATATTGATATAGTTTAGTGTGTATGTCTAACAGAGTGTGTGTGTGCATTTGTATGTAATTTATTGTTTCATTTGTATGTGACCTCTTTTTCGGGGACAAACAGCCAAATAAATATAGCAGAACTCCATTCAGTTTCATCTCATCAAGTTTTTGGCTACTTTCCTGTCAACCTATCTACTTGCCTATCTGTGCACACTGCCTGTGCACTCATTGCACATAACTTGAGTCTTTCACAAGGTTAGGCAGACAAAACATGAAGTTTGGCGGTCTGGCGATCGGAGGGATACTAATGGATAGGAAATGACGGGACTGCATGAATTGCAGTACAACAGAAAAAAGACAGGAATATCTACAGAAACCAGAATAAAAAGCAATGTGCAATCATCTGACTATTGTCTATACTGTCAGGTAAACTGAACCGAACCGAGTCCCAGAGTGACTAAGCAGAATCAGGGTGCAGAATCTAATCATAATCTTATCAACAACGCTGGAATGAGACTTTCAGTGGAAGTGACCTCAACTCCAAGAAGTGCAAAACAGCAATATATTTGTGGCTTCAGGTTGGATACTGCTTCCTGCTCTGGGACTCAGTTTGGAGATGGTGACTGAGGAGGTCTTGGAGGTGAACAATAAAAGAAACACAATACCACTTGAATTCAAGCAGACAGATGGGAGACTCATGATTTTTGCACAGGCAAGAAGTGTGCCTGTTTGCCGTTTACTGTTTATTAATGCATGATAGGGTCTGTATTTTCAAATTCTGGCTGTTTTTTTCTGTCTTTTCCACAACACTACAGACCCCATTTTTCAACATGTTAAACGTCTGTAATAAAGGAGTTTTGTCGATGATTGTGTAAAAATGTGCATTTGTGCCCATACCTCTCATGAAGCCGCAGCCCTTGCCAGGTTGTTAAGGACTGTGCAGAGTACTCCAGCATCCACAGCTTGTAGAAGAGCATCATATTGAGGAACACCAACAGGACCAGGCTGAAGGAGGGCAGAAAAGAAAGAACCCAATAAATCAACCAAGGCTTCCACTTAGCATTTTATGCATTCATAATGCCTATAATTAGCTGTTCTGTGAATGGAAGTGATATTCAAATTGTAATTGGATCATTTCTTCATCTCGCTCATCATATCATCTACTGTATGTACCTTAGACAGATCCTATGGATGGCAATGAAAGGAGAGGAGAGAGGGGTTACACTCAGAGAACAACAACAATGGGATATTTACAAGAAAAGATAAAAAACTTGAAACTGCAAATTAGACAAAAACTCCACAGAGAATACTGGGAAAATGAAATCATGGAAGTGAAATTTCTGTTTTAACAGATATGAGATGAGCATGTGTGTGTTTTTGTGTCAGAATGTGACAAAATTGGATTTCTGTATTTCTATATGTTTCTATATCTGCATGGCCAGATGTGTAGGTTTCTCTGTGTGTGTGTTGGGATCATACACAAAGCTGATGATGAGCAGCAGTTTGGAGACGCTGTACAGAGCAAGGCCGCCGGTCAGGTGAGTGTGCTCTGGACTCTGGTGTCTGGTTTGCGTGGAGCCTGCCACTTGTTTGATCCGCTGAATCACTTCCTCATCTGTTGGCGTGGTAACGGGGCTGAGTGCCTCGTCCAGATGCTGACTGCGCAAGTGTGGGAGTGGCCTCTTCTTCCGCCTCACTGTGGCATTCTTCACCACTTTAGCCTTTGGGGAGAGCTGATGGGACTCAGTCATTATCTCCTCCAGCTTGGCCAGCTCCAACTCTGAGAGGGAAGAAGACCCACAAATATCACATTTTTAGACACCGTAATATAAAATGTGGTTCTTCCATTTTTTGGAAAATGATGCATGTATCGAATATATAACAAATGCCAATGTAAATGCTTTGTGATCAAACAGCTTATGAGACGTTTGATATATATATTTTTTAGACATCTCCTTCATCATCACACCAAGCAGGACTAACAGTTAAGAGTCTGACCAACCCAAACACATGTAAAAATACTCAAGTTTACCAAGATGGCGAAAATTCTCCTCTAGCCCGCTCCAGAAGTTTTTCTCTATGAAGCCTTTCACCAGCCCCCACGGCTGCTTTCTGAAGCGTAGCTCTGTTGATACCCTAAGAGACAGGCAGAAATGCATCTATATAGATAGACACTCTTTCTCACACAAAGCATAACATTTTTAAAACTTGTAAAATATCAAATGGCACATTCAGAAGCAAACTTGTCACACACAGCAATATATAATTTAAAAAAGATGCATATTACAACATCTCATTTTCTAGATATATCCTCTGCGTATCTGATCAATTCTTACTCACCGTAACCGACACTTGTTCTTCGCCACCCGGGTGAGCATGTAGCGGTTGAGGGTGTAGAAGTAATCATGGTAGGGCACATCATGTGTGACGACCTCAGCATCGATGATGTAACACTCACTCTCCTGACTGGCCTTGTACAGAGTCTGAAAGACGAGAAATGTGGTGTTCTTTCAATTGTTTGTAAATTACACTATACTTAAATATTTCTGTTCATTGATGATGTTAGTTTACTGTACCTGAGTCTCAGTGACAGTGGCTGTTTTGGGAGCCAAGGGGTTGGACAGAGAGATGGTGTACAGGATCTCTCTTGTCTGGTTCCCAGCACCCTCTTTCTTCCATGGGTGGTAAACCACATCTGAACAGTAAAGAGGATTTATTGATTAATACATCCTAGAGTATAGCACATTTTTGGTTTGCCCTTGTACTGGGGAGATTAGAGGACAGGGTCAGCTGCGGAAACATCAGAAACAATGACCTGAAAATCGCCTCTGTTCCATGAACTCGCTCATGAATTGTGATTCTGTGAAGAGGATGTCATAGAGCTTGTCTACGCTGAACTTGTAGATCTCATTGATGTGCTGTCTGCCATTCAGATCCTCGTGGAAGGCCTGCACCTCACCTGCACATCAGGGAGACACACAGACAAAGTCACATATTTTACCAAGGTTGACTTCATGTGTTCAGTAATGCATGAAAATAGTTGATTATGTATTTTGTCGGAACTGGAACTCTGGTTCCTGTGCACTCACCCTCGTCGTGTGTTTCTGATGAATCGCTAAGCTCAGTGGGAATGTCCTCATTGTCGTTGAAGTCCAATGAGGGAGAGGGGACGGGACCTCCAGGCCCGCTGGTCTCATTGTTCTCTTCCACCACCAGTGGCAGAGCCAGCAACTCACCATCTGGTAGACAGTCTGTATTCTCGTCTGCTGGGAGGTCAAACTGGGGGAGAGAACAAGGAAATGGGTGTAAAGCAAATACATTTATTTAAATCCTTAATGTTTATCTCACCAACATATATATATATATAGACACACACACACACACACACACACACACACACACACACACACACACACACACACACACACATACACACACACACACACACACACACACACACACACGTATATAACTCACTGTGATGGGTGTGTCATGGTTCCCTGGGCTGGGGATGGTGCTGTTTGTGATGACCTTCTTGTGTAGCAGGGGAGGGCTCCCCTCAGGCTTGGCCTCTGCGCTGCTCTTAGACAAGTTGTCATTGTTGATCTCATTCTCTTCATTGGGAATCTCTTCACTGAACCTGGTCGTACCGGAAAACAGTGAGAAGCCAGAAATTCTTATCTCTCATCTTGGCTGAGCAAGAGGAAACTTAGCTCAAGAAGTGTTTGCATAGACTTATCAGATGAGTTGGATTTGACATGTGGTGAATTGCTATTATCAGGATGTTTGGACAAGGATCAGCTTAGTATATACAGAACATCTTTAGTGCCGAACTTCAGAGCAATTTATTCTGCAGTTCACAATAATGTTCAGCACACACATAAAAACAGTATACACACTTGATGATCACATTTCAGCACTGACACTGACTGCTTTATAGCTTCAACCTTACAACATCTATTTAAATTAGTAATGTTTGAAAGCATTTATGTGCATTTACTTCTTGATAAAGAAGAAATGTCCACTTTAGACAGGAAGGGAAAATAAATGAAGAGAACAAGATGCTGTAAAGAAGCAGAGAGCTGAGAGGGATGGTAAGTGTTTGGTTGTGAGAGAGCTGGAATGAGTGTGTATGCTCGTAAACATATGAGTAGTGCTTGTTACAGCTCATATCGAGGCCCTCTAATCATCGTGCAATTTGGGTAATTAGGCAATAAACTGAAAAATGTTTATTGTGGCAACCATAGCAACTGATTTTGCAGCGCAACCAGACTCACCCCATGGTGTTGAAATCGTCATCGGGGGGAACATAGTCCTCATCATCACTGGTTAGTCCGAGCTCGTTGCCATAGCACTGATGAACAAAGTGCCATAGTTCTTTAGGGCACAGAGGCTGCATGAGGCATAAAGCAATCAGAAAGAGGAATAAGAATACTCCACAGTCACATTTACGAGAGAAATGAAAAACAAAAGAGTGGTTGGCAACATTTTCTTTGGGTGCAAATGTACAAAAATTCTGTTTCCAGATATATAAACAAGAGAAATGCTGTAAATCAGTTGGACCTACCTTGTCGAGCAGCGCATTCTGCCACAGTCTGAACATCATCATGTACGTCCTGTCCCTGGCCCCAAACGAGGTGAAAAAGTGCTGTGCAGAACACAAGGTAATTATGAGTGTGTGAGTCTTGTCAATACATTGTGAAAATTAAAAGGTCTATTTCTGAGGACCTTTTAGTTTGGAATTATTTTAACTTGCAGTGAAATATTTTGAGGAGAAAACCTTAGCTTTGTTAAATATATCAATTTCATGAAAGAGCAGGGCATGAAACATTAAGATAATTTCTAAAGTGATGGTGGGGAGAACTATTTTGCCAACCATTCTCCAGTCACCAATTTGTAAATAGGAACCGGCCCTGCTTGTTGGCTCCCTGCTTGTTCTTTAGGCAAATATAATTCATATGAATACATATTCACAGTTAAGTCTGAGGCATGTCCACAAATTATAACCTTCGTCTCATGTAAGTGCCTGTATTTTCTAATTGTGTGTCCCTTACCTTCTCATTGTCTGTGCAGACCTGGATGGCGTTGGGAATGAGGCGGGCAGTCTTCTCTTTCGTCATTGAGCAGATGTCCTTTAGCCGCACTGTCAGCTACACACAGCAAATTCACATTATAGGGCCTAGTATGACACAATACTTTCAATGTAACAAACTGCGCAAAGGTGCAAAGGGTTAACACACGCATACCAGTGTTTCCCAGCGGAAGATGTTGCTATAGAAACAGATCCAATTCTCAGAGAGGTAGAGTCGTCCCTGCAAGAGGATGTCCCGCTGCAGAGCACAGGAGTAGTCTGAAATGTGAAGGGAGACACACAATCAGCAGGTCTTAGAGGGGACAATTCTACACACACACACACACACACATGTAATAATGTCAGCCATTTGAAATTTCCAGTTTTGTCTGTTTGCTGTCAGGATGGATCATTTTCTAGACATTGACAAGTTAGCTGCCCCCCGTCAGTCCTCAGATGGCCGTTGTGTGTCTCTGCCATCCACTCACCCACAATGAGTCTCTCTGTGTCAGGGAGCTGCTTGAAGAGTTTCCTAAAGTCTTCATTGCGCTGCTTGTATGTCGGGCTCAGCACCTGCAGTGACAGACAGAGTCAGGAACACTGCCACAGACATACACTGCCACACATACACACACAAACACACGCACACACATATGCTTTACAGTCATTTGCTCACAAGTGTCGTCTCTGTCACGCAGCCCGGGTTATTTGTTTCAAAGAGCATGTGAGATAACCTTGTTAAAACCACCCACAGGTTTGCCTGTTGATGTTTGATTTGTTCTCTGATTATACCAAAGCTTTTTTTCCTGTGGGGGATTTTGACAAGTGCTGGAAATGGATGTACAGTGAATGGCAAGCAGAGGTGTGTCTGTAAGACCTCATTATTAATGATGCGCAAAACCAGAGTGATTAGAAGCACAGTTCTCAAACATCAGCCCTGCAGCAGATCATTCAATAAACATGCTTCCATGACTGTAAGCGTTTTTAATATGAGTCACATTCTCAGATTACAGAGCATCACTGAGCAGCATGTTTCTGACAATGAGGCTTTTGTTGTGACAAAAAGCAAGACATCCAATGGAAGCTCAAACAGTAAACACCACCATGTATGGTGGTCAAACATGAACTTTTCAGCATTTGGGGGAAAATCCTCTTCAGTATGATCATTCTCTCCTTTTCTTGGCTTCAGCAGACTTGATTATTTGTAGAGTGAGTCTGTGACATATAAAATCTCTCAATATCTGTGCCAGATGCTTTCCTTTAACAGGAAAACTTTAGGAAGCAATAACTGCCGGTACAGTAAAAAGAATTATACTGAAACAAAAGAAAAATATACTTCTTTGGATCTGGACTGGTGGGAAAAAGAACAGCTTGTTGATATTAAAAGTCACTACATGTGCCACTATTGTCCAATGAAGGAGTTGGAATTCTAAGATAACACTTTCTACAACACCCATGTCTATAGTGCATTATAATCATATAACTGGTATGTTATAATATACTTATAGCACTGTATAATAATAGCTATGAGCACTAATACAGATTTATAATGCTCTATAAAAATAAGCATTACACATTATACCATTTTATAAAGAATTATAGGCTCAAGTATCATAATAGTTGACTATTGCTGGTCACTCATTCACACACATTATAATAATTTCATAAGTTTTATTTTGAATTTTTTAAAAAGGAGTCACTTTTGTTGATCAAGAGTTTTTTGGGGGAAACATTACATTCATGAAATGTAAATGTTAATTATTCAGTTGTGCCAGTTTATTATGTTATGACCCTTTATACACAGCTAAGGGTATCGTAGAAATTGCTTGCTATTATCTATAATTTGAGTCAACTTTAGCCTTTACAGTTTTTTGGGGAAACATTGTGTCAAACTGGAGTACTCAATCCATTATCTGTTCCAACCCATTAACAAATAAACTCATTTTATAATGTTTTATGTTGTTCTGTCATTGTAAAATGCTTTATAGTGTGTTATTGTTATAAAGCATTATGAATATTTATGAGGGTTTATAACTATAATTATAATGCTATAAGCAAATTTGAACATATACGGCCATTCAGTGATGTCACTCACATGCTTTTAGAGCTTTCTTCTAATCACCGTACCTCCCTCAACGGCCAGAATACAGATACTGCCAGACAGTATTTCAGAATTCAGTAACACTTTCTATGAAGTTTATTTCTATAATTTATCATAATATATAATCAATTTCCTGCAATGTAACTGATTTGACTGCACCTGCCATCCTCATGCTTCTTTTAAAGATCCACAATCACAGACGACCAAACACCTACAATGCTGATACATCAAGTCATGTCAGCACGGTAACCCCACAATCGCTCCAAACAACAGGCCTCTATGAGCTCTGGAAGAATTCAAATAGCTATGACTCATAACCAAACCAGTTGTTTACTTTAGTAGGGGGAATTACCACAGGTCTGTGCTGACAGTACATCAACATAAAGTAAAGACAAAGCTTGCTGCAAAGCCTTTTTGCTGTCCCCAGTCTCGTGACTTCACTTCGTCCTATGAAGAGAGAAACGAATCTCACAGAAACTACACATTTTTCTAACTTTTAAATATCACTTCACTTTGCTTCTCTTCATGTTTTTAAGCTTACAAGTGGAGGACAACTTACAGCAGGGATCTCCTCAGTGTCCCACTCAGGGTTCTGAAGGTTGGAGGTAGACCAGCCCCATTCCCAACCCCACTCCCCTCTAGCTGGACCCTGCAGAAGCCACCCTGCCAACGCCTCATCCAGTTCCAGCACGGCCTCCCAGTCCGACATTGAACAATCCTCATCCAGTTCCATGTTCCATATATTGGTGCGTGGATGGAAACTAATTTTCCAAAACGGCCCCCCCGGAGTGGGCTCCACTGAAGTCGGAGGACTTGTCAGTTGGGTGGGTATGGTTGGAAAATAAGAGAAGACAAGAGCTAGGAGGTGTGCAGGCAGCAGTATCCGCCCCCTGTTTTGGGTGTTGCTCCCTTTCAGTGTAGAGCAGTGGACGAGGCACACTCCAGCCACATGATCCTTGTCTCGCTCTGTCGTTCTGTGTCTCTCTCTCTCTTCCTTTCACACACACAGGGAGAGGAGTTACGGCCGTTGCCCTCTAGTAACCCCGGTCAACAAGTCCTTTATTATCATGCCAGAAGCCTTTTCCTTTTTTTGTCCTCCCCTTACTCCTCCTAGTAATTGCATGTTTAGTGTGTTGTGCTGTCCAGGTCTGAGTGCCTTGTAATTACTCTGTTTATGACCAGCAAAGAATGAAGCTAGTTTACTTTGTGGAATGGGCTAATACAAACAAAGACAAAGCTGGGAACACAGAGGGTAAGGTTGAAGGAAACAGGATTGGTTATAATAAAAGAGAAAATGTGTGTTTTCAGTCCGTTGAAGTAGGAGTCCGTCTTGAGCACTGAGCAAGTGACTGAGTTACAGAGAACAGATGTGAACATAACCTCCAGTTACCTCCGTCTGCAAAACAACATCATCAATCTTGACAGGCTCTGCATAGGGTCGCAGGGTGAAGCGGTCAGACCAACATGCTGTTAATATTCCTTTGTTTGTCTCTTTCATGTGATCATCTCATGTACTGACTGGAATCCAAACCTGAGGTACTAAAATGGATGCTCAAAGACAATTTGAAGGTACTGAGGGCTTGATGATCTCCATCCTTGAACGGTATTGAGGTCATTCATGCCTGCCTGATACTTGATCCACCTCTGTTGCACTCAGCAGGCAAGAAAGATGCAAAGCTCGCAGCTTCTATTTTAGACACGCTTAAAAAAACCAATCAATGTGCACGTCCTCCCATGATTCTTGACTAAAAATATTTTCAAGAGTCAAGATGCTGGGCATACTAATGGTGGTTGCAGCAATGATGAAAAGCCCCTTGTACTACTACTCGCATTTCATTGACTCCCACTACAAGAAACAAATGTGTCACCCTCATTTCTGCCATCCACCTTCCCTCTGCTGCTGTTTCCCAATCCTCCCTTTAACCAGACACAGAGGAGACAAATTTGAAGTGAGAAATATATAAAAAAATATTGGAAAATAATTTGCAGCAGCAGGCCTCTTGGAAAACAGTGCAGATCATTTACATCATGCGGTTAACATTTCTGCGGAATTGCCGCCAGAACAAATTGTCTTTCTGAAAAAACGTATGGTGAGTGATCTTCTCTGATAAATCAAGAGAAGAAAGGGACCATTGTTGCACTGATGCAAACAAGTCTAGTGTTCAGGTGACAGTTTGAGACTTGGGATGAGATGGGACTGTGGATACACAGCATTTATGAATTTGGTTAATTATTAACACCCTGGACAAACAGTAGGGGACAGTGGAGACTGGTACTGTAAAGCAGGGTGGGGTTTCATTGGTTTATGGGGGGGAGGTGTGTATGTTCGTCCTGAAAATAACAGTCCCATCCTTTTGCTGTGGCTGTTCGGTATTGGATGTAAAGTCAGACAAGGTATTGGGGTATTGATCCATATGAAGTAATGTGAAAGGCCTTTTCTATTCTGCATCTATTCATATCGATCTAGACAAATTCAATCATTCACTATGTTAACGATTAATTTCACTCATCCATGCACTGTTTGTTCATCAGTTTCCCTCTTGTTGCTAACTTCCTGGTGTCTGAGTAGATGAGCGCTGCAGAGGAACCTTGGTGACAAACATGTGTGGATACAAATCAAATGAACAGGGGCTTTCAGATGGCTGTAGACGAAGGGCTGCCACTGTGTGGATCTCTAACAGGCTCAGAACTCACATTGGGACGGATGGATTTGTAATCACTGTGGTTTCAGTGCCATGGGAGGTCATCATCGCCATGTAGAGGCACACATGTATGCACATGCACAAACCTTTTGACATGCAGGTGCCTCATAGGTATGACACCTACATATACAGACAGAGTTGAGTGAAGTCAAAGTACTTAATGGACATATTTCACTGATTGAACTTCAGTATTAATTGAATGATTAGGATGAGTGTACAAGATGTCAGGAACACAACCTAAGTTAAATTCACCATTGTGAATCATCTGTGATGGTAAATGGTGCACAATACCAACTCTAAACAGCATCTACCTATCAGGATAAGCTGGAAACCGAAAATTAATTCTTGTTTTAAATCAAGAAATGTTACTGTCGTTGTTTGACAATTGCATTTGTTCCCAGTGATGATTACGAGCAGGTGTAATACTCTGATGTAGTTAGTTTTTTTTATTTTAAAGAATAAGGTTGGTATTATTTTATATGTATGATATTGCTAGCAAATTTATTGAAATGACCAAAACAAACGGATCCACCTCTCAGTGTGACTCTCGACTCCAAGCAAATTGGTTCCCACTCAAGATGTAAAACTTTAAAAATATGTAATGCATATAAAGTTAAAATGATTTTCTGAAATGATTTTCTCAAAATGATGCTGAAAAACTAGTCCATGCATTTGTTACTTCTAGGCTGGACTACTGTAATTCATTATTATCAGGCTGTCCTAACAAGTCTCTAAAGACTCTCCAGCTGGTCCAGAATGCAGCTGCTCGTGTTCTGACAAAAACTAGAAAGAGAGATCATATTACTCCCATTTTGGCTTCACTGCATTGGCTTCCCGTAAAATCCAGAATAGAATTCAAAATCCTTCTCCTCATCTTCTTGCCATTGTTGTCAAGTGCTTACTCATGTGGGAATGTTGGGTCTCTTTAAAATTAAACCTGAAGACTTCGGTTTAGAACCTGCTCTATGTGTAAAGTGCTTTGAGATAACTTTGTTGTGATTTGGAGCTATACAAATACGGATTGATTGATTGATTGATTGATTGATTGATTGACTGAAACAGCTGAGTACTGTATTTTTTAGCTGCAGATTTGCTTTGGTAGTGATAATTTAAAACACCAGGACGCTGCATGTGGGATTGACTCTAAATAAATGACAATGTTAATAGATGTGTTTTTAATAGCTTTTGGTCAATATTGGAGATCCATGGCAAAATGAATACACTTTACTAAGCTAAATACTTGTTAATAAGATCATCATTTTAGCTTTGGTCATTTAATAGGAGGATATGATGACATTGAAAAATATAGAATAGCACCAGCATTATCCTTTTTGGACTCTAGTAGACAGAATTAGAATTATATTATCAGATTATCTTTTTTAGGCAGTGTATTTAAAGACAAAAGCAGATGGTCCTGGTATCATGCACACTTGATGTATACTGTGCTGGCAATCAGCTGTATGTCATCTGCAAACATAACATTTACATCTTTTAAGACATTAACGGGGAACAAATCAGAGCAACATCAACCCCTAAATTGTTACTTGTTATGCTCCTCTCTTATTAGTAGAGGAAATGTGAGTGCTTTACTACAGCTGAGTGCATTATTAGAGAAATATTTAAGACACTGTGTGGACTTTTTGGACCAAGCCTCATTTGAACATAGCACTCTCTCCAGGGAGGTCTCTGTGGAGTCTTCTGTCATACCCCCACCCTGAAGCCAAAAGGTCCCAATGTCCATGTTTATCCGGACATGAAAGAAACAGTTGGGCAGGAAGAAAACATGCCATGACCTAAAGCACCATGCTCCATTCCCCTGTTGTTCAAAAGGCATTCAAGGCTCGTCCAGAGGCCCTTTCGATGGTTTGTTGATTTGTTTTAGTACAGTGAAAAACTCAAGTGCGCTTGTTACCACCTGTTGCGTACCAGAATTAGATGCTTGAGTGGCGACAAGCCTCAACCACATCTGACAGACTCGTGACATACAAATCCAAACAGCCTTACATTTTGTAGGAATTTCGATTCAGCAAATGCACCCATTAGCAAATAATTTGAAGCTTTAGAGCTTCAGGCTGACAAATGTTTAAGATATGTCTTTAAAATGTGTGGCTTTGCTATCAGGTGGTAAGAACACTGAGTAAAGTCAATGGAATGAGTAACAGATAGGAGGGAGGGATATTTTCCTCCCACCAGTCTGACAACCAGAAAGAGAGGGAGATAGAGAGAGAGAGAGAGAGAGACAGAAAGAGAGCGAGAGAGAGAAAGCAAGATCCAGGGTTGCACAAGAATACAAGTCATGCTTACTCTCAGGATGTGTTGTCTTTCATGCTGGGGAGAGAGGGGAAGAGTGTACACAAAGGGAATAATAATAATAAAAAGAAATAAAACAATATAAGATGGGAATAAATCCAGTAGACACTTCAGGAGAAACTAAAGCTGCGTGGAATCAAGTCCAACACCATACTTGCTCACTATGTGGGCTTGTCCAGAAACTGACCATTTCTGAAAGAATTATGATGGTGTCAGAAATAGGGTTAGCACACCATCTGGTGGTATAATGTAAAACTGCAATACTCTTGTTCTGTCGAAGAAAATTCTCAAGATAGTCCTGCTCTACTCTTCTCATTCCTTTGATTCCCTGCATCAGAAGGGTCCACCTCTGTTAAGATCAAGCTAATCCTACCCTGGAGGACCAATAACCCACACAAGTGATTTGATGCTATGGTAAACAGGGTCAAGGACAGTGACCTTTCCAAGCAACACTTTTCACTAAAGCAAAGAGACTTCCAGGAGTTACCCACATGACGTGAGTACATACACCAGAACATAGACTACACGCACTCTCACACACATAAGCACACCTTTAAAAATGAACTGCACAATTACAAACACATGTTGGTAATATAGGGAAAAAAGGCATTACTTACATTGTACCAGCTTTGGCTCTTCTGTGGAGAGAGAGAGAGAGAGAAAGAGAGAGGGAGATTTGTTTTTAAGTCATAAGTTGTACATACTGCAGCAGACTTGTGGACACATACACGTACAGATCATAACACGTTACAGCAAGCGTGAAAGTCAAACTGTACCTCGCACTCCTCCCTGCCAGGAATTACAGGAAGCTCTCAACTCTATTTAAAAGCTGGAAGCATTTCAATTGTCTTGAACACTCAGTTGTCTTGAATACTCAGTTGTTGTTACAGTGTTGATTTATACACTGGACATCAGGGTGAAATTCTCTTTCAGTTCACTAACATCAACATTGAAATTATACTGATGTTAACAGAATGGCACAAAGACCTTTAAATCATTTATTAATTCATGAAGACAAAATCTTTTTCATTTCTGACGAGAACTGCAAGTAATCTCACCCCAAAACTGTGTGGCTATATATTTCATTTTGAAATGCAAATTGTCTATCTCTCTGTCTTAAGAAACCATTTAGTCCTGCATACGTATCTGAGGAGATTTCCTTCCATATCTCAAGTTCTGTGATACTTTCTATCAATGTATAATATACTATCACATAACCTAATTTAAGAAATTGATTTGTACACTTGTGAAATATTCTTAAAGAAAAACTAAACTGTGAATGAAAGACAGGATTTTATTCCTTAACCTCCATTATGTGACTTAAAATGTGTATTTCTTGCTACACGTGATTCAAACACTTCATCCATTGGTCACTTACAGTCATTTATGAATCTGTGTGCTCTTCATAAACAACCCATACATTTGGTTGCAGTTTTATAACAGCAGAGGGCAGCAGAGATACACAGCATCTTAATAAACATTTTCCAGCCACATGTAACACAGTTTTGCCTCTAACAGTGTAGGAGCAAAAGTCCCGGAGGGGAAACATGCAGGTGATCATTCAGAGGAAACAAAGGGAAGGGTATTCAGGTGGAGAAGAGTGGGAAGAGATGGGGTAAGAAGTGATATCCAGTGTCTGATTACAGTAGTACCATAAATAAAAGGAGCATATTTTAAGTTGAAGCAACACTCACTGTAATAACTACATTCACCAGAGACAAAATGTTGTTTCTAATGTTCTGAAACCATTTAGTTACATCTAATTACATTAAAGAATTTCCTGAGCAAGACACAGTTAAACTTTACTGTATTTATTATGTATTTGTTATAAACTTGATAATAGCCTGTGATTGGAAAATGATTATCATAGCTTAAGTGACGGTTGAGTGAGAATATGTTTTGAATATGTCTTACACTTACTTGACAAGCAGCCTTACAAATGGCCACATCACCGCATCACAACATAAATATAACAATGCTATATGTATGTCTCTTTTTCAAAAACCTGAAATATTTTGAATTTTCTTCAGTGCTTGCACTCATCTGAGTTTGCTCTGCCTGACAGTGTTTGGTGGTTATCTACTGAGTTTGTGGTGTTAGTGAGCAGTGAGCTGCAGGACTGTGGCAGGCCTGGGGCCTGGCTGTGACGATAGCTGGGCTAATGTGGGCTAATCTGATATGAAGGTGACAGAGACATGAGGGAGGAATTACTTTGAGGCTACTGTCTGGATAAGATGGTGTGTATGCATGTGCCACTGTGTTTGACTTTGTGTGACTGCATGCTAGTGAGTGTGTGGGATTTATGACAGCATTGTTTACATGCAGAGAGACTTTTTACTGTGATTGTATGTGTGGTCTGTTTAACAGACAGACACACTGAGACAGAAAGAAAGAGAGAGACTAACCAGCAGTAACATAAACTTTTGCCTGGGACTTCTGTGCGATTTGAGTCTGTCTGTTAAACTTTAAACTATATTATTTATTTCAAATATCACCATATATGGGGCTCTGGGTTAGCACTGGATATACACAGCCTGAAATTGCATTCATAAGGGCCTTGTTTCCAGTAGTATCTTTGTTGTTTTATATTTGACAATAAAATTAAAAAGTTTAGGTGGTAAACTGGAGGAAAAAAAATCTCTCAGCTTCAAGGAGGCTTTCAAATGTGTTCATGGCTTTTACAACACAACTGTTCGACTGTAAAATGTGAAAGTGATGGCTGTCACTACAAACACATAGTACAGTGCTGTCAATTTGTCAGAATCAGAAAAAACAGCTGTCACATTACAACAGACTTAACATAATGCAGAGCTCTTGATGTAGACCTTTTTTAAAAAAAAAAATCCTTTCACAATCATTTGGGGGATGGAAAGCATTGGAGAGGACACAAGGGACTGAATATATCAAAAGGGATCCTACAGTCGCACATCTACAGAGGAGGTGGAAGGCCAGGGGTTTAATGGGGGCCAGCAGGGGGGAGGGGGTTGTCAATGGGTCAAATGAAAACAAGAAGAAATGCTTACTTTAATCAGGTTTAGTCTGTCATACTGAAAGAAAATTAAAGAGAAAACAAAATGTTAACCAAAGCAGTGAGCAACATGAACACAGAAAGAAAGAGAAAATGAGAGAGAGGGTCCAATGATTTTGTACTCTTACATCACTGCCTTACAATGCAACAGTTCCAGAGGTCTGACGTAAAAATATGTTACTGTGCCTCTAAATGACCCTTCACTTTGCTTGCATGTAAGCCAGATTGATTATTGTTGAAACCTCGTCCCTGCCGCCTTCATATGGCTCTTTCTGCGGAAAGGCAGGGTGCCCCCCTTTTGTTGAATGCACTCTTTTATTTGGATTGCATTAGGGTTAGGGTGATCAAACTCACGTTGCTGGGATGACCTCACGTCATGTGACCATCGCTGACCACAGAAGCTCACGTGGGGGGGAGAGGGGGGGGTGTGTGGGGGCTGGGGTGGTGTTGCAATAGGGAAGGGGAGGGGGGTGGTGAGGGCTTGGCACAGAAATAAAGGGTGATGTAATTGATTGGGGTATGTGTGTATGTATGTATGTTAAACGGATTGTGCATCATTTAGCTAGTTATTGTCTCCCATTTCTGTCTGTGTCGATGACATTTTGACCCTATATAATCAGCAAAAATTTTAATGAGTGTGGTGACGGTGGAAAAAAAAAAGTGAGATGAAGTCTGACAAGAAACAACTTGAATTGATGAGGCAGCAGTATGGGCGATACACTAAAATGTGACACCAGTCTGCAGTACATTTACACGACAGGGAGAGGGGGATGGGGGGGTTGGGCACGCTGTGTGAGAAAAAGAGCAAGAGAGAGAGGCTGCTCAAATAATGATGAAGTCCTGGAGCTCTAAGCTGCGATGCTGGCAGGATTCTTAAGAGTTTATCTGCAGTATATCTGTAGCGGGGCAGTTACTCAGCATGACAGATATAAAGCTCTCATTACCGAAATGTAAACGTTTCTAAGGAGAAGGACAGCACACAGGCATCTTGTAATCTAAGATGATGGTTCTTCGTGACATGTATATTTGCTCATTATTATTATTTTTTTCTCTATATTTACATTGTAAAAAAAAGCGCATCATATATTTAGAGGTCCATAAAATATTTGGAAATGTAATCAGGAATTTGCTACATTGCATATCACTGGAAAGGAAAGAAAAGGGAAGGTAAAGGAAAGGAAGGGAAGTGAGTGAGGTTGGCTGTTGGTTTGTAAGATGTTTTTTCCCCCATCTGCTATGATCATGGGTGCAGATGGTGGTTGTAATGGTTGCAGTGTGCACAGGGGCAAGCTGGGATCAGAGTGAAGCATTGCAAACAGGGTTGGAACATTTTCCACAGAGCAGCTCACAAGACAAGAGTTGGGGCACAGGGAAAGTGAGGAGAGGTAAGGAGGGGAGGGGGGACAGAAATATTTTGAAGAACAGAAAAAAGAGTAATGCTTACTTTGGAAAGTCGCTTGTGAGACTAGCATGCAATCAGGAGAAGAACAAAGAAAAATTCAGATAGAAAAAAAAGAAATAAAACAAAATAAACTGCAAGAAGAAAACAGCTGAAAGTACCAACAGAAGAGCTGAACAGTCATTATCAGATGGCACACATTATCATATGGCATGTAGCAACAGCAGCAGCATAAAGAGAAGACGTGCACACTGTGTTGTGGAGACGAAGAAATGAATGAATGGATGAAAAAAAAAAGACTGACGGGTGAGTTAAAATCAGTAGACGGATGAGGACAGAGTGAGTAGGTAAATGAAAGAGGGGGTGAGATGGCTTCATAACATCTAGGGAGGATTCAAAACATTAGAGTCACATGCTCTTTCTGTGATATAACCTCAACTGGTGAAAAATATAATTCGTCATTGACTTTCCAACTGTAGAGGGGAGATACAAATGAGAAGGAGCATACAGGTTAAATAAAGATCTACAACACCTAAAAAGTAAAGATTGGGCTGAATTAAAAAAAAAGACTGAAGACTTGTCTTTCGTGTTATCTAATTTGAATTTAATCTAAAGACTTTCTTTCCTGTTCTTTTTTTCAACTTCTCCAACTCTGCAGTCACTGTTCAGAACTAAACCATGTCTGACTTCTAGTGCCATCCCATACACTTTTATAATGCATACAACTACTGTAAAAGCATGGTGTCTTTAACCAGTAATCAGAAAACACACATAACATAACAGCCAGTTCTTTAAGCCTCACTATCTTGCTGCTACACCTTAAGACCTAATTCCTGCCATTTGATTTTTAGGTATGATTCATTTCTTAAAGGTACAAATATATTCTTTGGATTACAGTAAAATTATAAATCATTGGAAATATCTGATGGCTTGGCTCATGACTTGCCTATGTGCAGTGCCTCATGGAAATCTGCTGATAAGGTGTGGGCAAAAACGAACTTTCTTGGCCAAGGTGAAAAAAACCAAAACATGGCTAGTTTTTGGAATAGGAAAATGGATATTGAGCATATGAATATGGCATGGACCACATAGCTTTAGTTAAAGCTTTAGTCAAAATTTTAGTTATCAAAAGCTCCAACTAAAACTGCGTGCCTTAGACCTAACTGCATCTGTCCAGATCCTGTCTCAAGTTTGGTTCAATCATTATAAAAAAAACCCAAGAGTGAGTGAACCTAAGTTTGGTCAAACAAACAAATGGAGACATGACTCCTTACCTACACTTGATTTGATAGTATGTGACATCTCAAATAAAACCAAGTTAAGCTAAAACCAACTCACTCAACTAAAGTACTCTATTAATGCTCTGATGGTAGCATTGGGTGACAGCATTTCAGCACTAGACTGTCTTTTCTTATCATCACGTTGTAGTTATTTGGAAGAGAAATAAAGAGGCTAAGGAGTATATGAGATGTAAAAATGAAAGGCTGGGATGGAGAGGAAGGGTGCAATCTCTCCTGAGGGGGGAGAGTGATAGTTACATCTCACTAGTAACACAGCAGTACGCACAAGTAAATAACCGATCATAACGGACACATCAATCTGAATAAAGCTGGGCCGACTCTGACTGACTGCTCATGTGACAGCAATAGTTGCCAGAGCATCATAGACTCAAGAAGACAATATAAAATCTAATGCAAAATGATCAGCTGTAGTCAGTAGGCTATGTATGAAAGCAATAAAATCACTATAAAAAGCACACAGCTGCTGAGCATATTTCACTGTTATTGATTTGATTCTGCTTTGCACAAGAGAAAGCATATCTATATGTTGTGTGACTGTTTCATGTTTCATACTGAATTTGCATTAAAGTGAATGTGACTTTGTGTGGTTATGAGCTCAGGTGTCAAATGTTGGCATATGTGTAACGTTGATGTATACTTCAGGTCAACGGAAGTGGACTTGTAAGAGATAATGCATAGTTTCTAAAAAAGTGTCTTGATCCTGATCTTGACCTGTTCAACTTTAATCCATGCTTGTAAAATTGGCACCTTATGTCTCACAGTGAAACCTTTCATGACATTCATTTTGCGTAAAAAAATGTGCTGTATGGTGAATCTCACATCTTCACATCGCCAACTCTATTCAGTAGAGAGGACTCACGTTGAACATTCTCAAAAGAGCTGGGAGCTTCATGTAGTTTCAGTGCTCCAAATGCTGAGCAATAGATGTTAAATATGCTTTAAATATAATATCTCTATCAAGCAGGTACTGAGTGAACAAGCCGAGGAAACGGGTAAAGAAGGAGCGTCTCACAGTGCCTCACCTTTGAGTTCTTTCCCCCGCTGCGTGCTGACTGCAAGGAATAAGTTCTCTGGACAACCTGCTCGGGCGTAGAGGGAGACTTGTCAGAGGAGTGGTCTGAACCCTTCTCTACCATGTTCTCACCCTCCTGGCTCTGTGGTGTAGGAGAGCGCGAGCGTTTACGCAGGACTGGTGAGCAAGCGGGTGTGCTCTTGTTTGAGTTACTGGCAGTGCTGAAAGAAAAGAGAGCGAGAAAGAGGGATGAGAAAAATGGCTGACTAATGTCAAGAGTTAATAAAGTTTTTAACATTATAAAGTACATCATATAATCCAATATTCCCTTGGATACATAAATGTAGACATGGTGAAAGTTAGTGTCAGTACTTTAAAAATATACACCAGTGTGGCAGCAGAACAGCACATACAGTCTCTCCTCAGACTTACATCACTTGAGGCTTAACAGGCTTGAAGTACAATGTGCTAACCTGGCTAATAACAGCTACCATAATACTGGAAACTAACAACAACAACAACACAACAGCAGCAGAGAGGGAAACAGACCGCTACATATGACCAGAGGATTTTCTCACTAATGCTACACACGTTGGAAGCAACAAAAAAATCTATATGTATTTTTGGGCAACATCAATTAGATTAAGAACTGTACTGCATGTGGAAAAACATCCAACTTTTCAAACTCAACTCTGACCATTATTGAACTGTTTATTTAAGATTCTGTGAAATATGAGGCTGTACAATAATATTTCAGCCTCTTTTTCTCGATAAACTGAAACAGTTTCCATGGCTGTAGCAAAACAACTGTACCAGACAAAACAAGGATTGAATGATCAGAGATACGGTGTCATGTGGAAAGCATCATTCTGGCTATTAAAGTAGATGATTCTGTTATCTGAAATTGAGGAGCATGTTGACTTTAACATGGGGATTTGCTTTAATACAGTTAATAGCTCTGCAGCCAAGTGGACAGACTGTTGTCTTAAGACAGGTAGTCCCTGTCCTTCCATTGTATACAAAGCTATCAGGTAACCTCTGTGATTCAGCCTTAGACACCCTCTTTTACAAACACACACACACAGGCACATACACACACATCAGTGGCTCAGAGAAGCCGCCTCCTCACAATGACAGAAGCTAACAAAAGGCTCTGTAAGTGATCTGTGTAGCAGTGTGCCCGCCAGGCTCGGTTACTTGAAGCATAGCATTATGCAAGCCTTTACGTCACTGCAAGCCAATGTCTGCTGTTAGTGGCCATGAATTACTGATCTACTGTTACATTCAGGACTTCAGCGCGGCTTAGAGCACCGAATCATAGAGAGTAGCGTTGACAGCTTCTGTCCGACTGTCAGGGTGTGCTCTACCAGTAGCTGGCTCAATGCAAGGACATTACAGCGGTTTAATGGAAGAGGATAGATCATGTAGGCCTGGTGTATGATGGTACCTCTGACATCAATTTATATGATTACCAAATGGTCTGCTGTTCAGTGGATGGTCATTTAGACTGTACTGTACATTGTGTACTCTGTGCTGTCTACTGACTAGTCGCTACTGATCTGATTACGAGTGAATTTCAGGGACATTTCTCTTTGACAGCTGTTTATTATTGAACATCTATTATTTGAAGTACGTATATACAACCACCACAGCTCAATGAATGCCACAGGCCTCCTTAGTGCAGAGCTGTAGTTTACATTTATAATCCACCAGGTTTCTATTTAACCTTTGTTTTCACATTTTCATAAAAAAATATTATATGAAGAAATGGTTTATCAGCTGGTTTATGTCAGTGTATATCTTGGTACTAACAAATGCACACTAAGATGGCAGGAAGCAGAATACATTGATATTCAGCCTGCATAATAATCTCTGTCTGAGCCAGGAGACTGTCTGGGTTACACACACACAGTGTGTGTGAGATTGCAGCCATGCTAGTGGCTCAGTCAGGCTGTATGTAGGCATAATGGACATGCTCATAACGACAAAGCTAAGATTTTTAGCTGACATATACCATGTTTGCAAATTAACACTGAATACAAAGTACTTGCAGGTATTTGGTCATAAACAACAATTCAAATTTGACCTGATGACAGTATGACATGAGATGACAAGAGATCACCTAATTCATCCTGAGGGGACATGAATTTGTGCATATTATAACATATTATATGGCAATGCATCATTTCATTCTAAATGTCTAAATAGCACCAAAGTCATAAGGATTCATCTTTTTGGGGACATGAATGTCTGTACAAAGGTTCATGGCAATCCATCTGACAGTTAAGACATTTCAGTTTGGACCAAAGTGGTTGTTGGATCAACATTGTCTTCCAGAGAACATATCAATTTCCCCTTCTGCACATGTTGGTGTAAACCTTTTTGTGTGCTTGGTTTGGGGCAGACACATGAACCATGACAACATTTCCACCCATGAAATGATTTAGCAATCAAATGAGCCAACCACATGTTGATGCATCTCGTCTTCATAGTAGTTCACAGATGACAGCCTTTACATGGGTCACGCTGACCTCTGCTGTTCCCCTGAAGGTTGATGTTTTATTACATAAGTGTATTAATCTTTTATGATGTGAGCAGAGGTGGTTTTTATGTTAGGCAAAGTGGCCTGTCTCCACTATAAAGCACTTAAGGGGACAGTATGGTGGATGCTCTGTAGTGTGAGACCAGACCAGTGTCAGAGATGTAACTTCAGTTTGAGAAGTTGGGGGGCACGATAAGCAGGGTTTTTGGGGGTCCTTGATTTGAATCCCATTTCCTGCATTTTGACATACACTTAGGGACTAAGGTAACCAATATAATATTCAATGAATAATTGGTCATTATGCTAAATTCTGCTAAAATAATAATAAATATGGCTAAGAAAAAGCTGTCTTTACTTTCTGCATTGTTGTTCTTGTAAATAAATTTCCAGATTTAATGACAAATGTAAACGAAAATAATTGTTTGACTGGTTGGAATGTATCTCTATCTATTATATTAATAATGATATATTTACTGTTATTTAACAAATCATTGGCAATAGCTTATATGACAGCTAAGCATGAGTTTTGAATATATCATCTAACCATTTATGCAGCACATATAACTCAGCGCTGCTTCTCCCTGCCTCGCCCTCCCTGTCTCCCATAGGCACCTCCACTTCCTCTCATATGAGAGCAGAGTTGAGTTATCCCTTTGAGCTTGTGGTGTGTGAGTCTAAGATTAAAGTAGACTGGCAGCAGGTGAGACTTGTGCTGTTTTTGTTGTTTTCACACTAATTATACACACAGTGCTTAGCTGTAATGCGGATGACTGCCAATCAATAGTCATCATTATGCGGCAAGAGAGGGATGCCCTCCGGTTCTGTTTGTCTAATATCACTGAATCATTTCTAACACTGGGCCACAGTTCTCCTCACTCAGAGCAACACAGTGATGAAATGTGTCTCTTCCCAGGATAATTTCAGCATCATCTGCAGTGGGCTGCTTATTAAACATGTTGTATATTTGCTTGTGGCCATTCTCTCTTGTCTAAGGTCACCAGTATACTTGTGGGAGCCTCTTTTGTGGTTGTTCCTGTCCATCTACAATTGTCTGTATATTCTTAAAAAATAAGAGCCTCAGGATGAGACTGTTGGGCTCAGATTAACAGGAAAATCTATTTAAAAAAAGGGAATGCAAAGATGTAATTGAATTGATCATGAGTGAAGCAAGGCACTTCACACCGACTGATTACAGAGCCCTAACTATGTTTCTCAGGTCAAAAACGACTAAAACTAAAAATAGTTGTTTCAGCCTGTGTACGTGCAGCATGTGCAAAGGTGACTACATATGATGTGGTGATTAAGCTGAAAGCTGATCATCAGTAACTTTTGGCACGTTGTTGACGATTGGCTTTGTTAAGCAGGACAGGTGCAGCTTGACAAGCGGATCAGCATTTCTCAGCAGCAGAGTATCCCCAACTATTGTAAAAGGGCCAGATTGTTGTATTTTATGCCAATAAAAGCAGTTCCAGTTGAGTTCGTATTTGAACCTTGAACCACTGCATCTCATGGTGAAAGTTCTCCACCAGCCACCTAATTGAGAATATTTGACTCAAAATACATTATCAATCACTATGTTTCTTTCAATGACCTGGCAGAATGACATCATAGTTGGAAAACACACCACCCTAATCCCAGATCACGAGTAAACAAACTTCTCTTCCTTACACAGACAAACAGTCAGTGCTGCAGTGGTGCTCTGTGAGCCACAAGATCATCCATGTCCATTGCAGCTTGGTTACAGCTTGGTTCATATGCTCAGATGCACTGATATTCACACCAGTTACATAAACCAAAACATTCATCCTCTATCATGGTTTCACTCCATGTAGAAGCTGACAGGATCTTCCTGGTAGAGGAACCCCACACAGAAGAGGAATTCACGGATCACCTCGCCTTTCCAGATACACGACAGAGAAGAATGAGGGCATGCATCCATCATCAGCATATGAATGACTAAGCCTGATCAGTCATTCTCACAACAGTTTGCTCTTTGAACTGGCGTGGTAGTGTGGATGGAGTGAACATGCAGCTGAGACCAGCCTGCAGAGGAGAAAAACAAAAGCATCTATCATAGATGCCTTTGTTAGTGAATACTCAAGGAAACAAAACACTACGAGTTTGACATAATGCAAGAGTACCTGCTGGTGCATTATCCCTGGGCTGTGATGAACAATGAGTTCTTCAGCTGTAGAATAATAGACACAGCTGTTGCTACCTGTCTAACAACTGTACACACTCAGTGATGTACAAGCCATTGCTAATGCCATGGAGATCCCATGCCATGGGGTGTAATGATGACAAAAAAGTGTGCTTAACATACTGAAATTGGTGCTCAGTCCATTTGGATCAGCGACTGATATATGGAGTTGATGATCTGATACTAAGACTGTAGTTCATATTTACCTTCAATGATATATAGCGAGAGCAGACAAACAATTTATAAATTAAAATGCCATATCACTTAGAGCACCGCCCACACAACTACAGAGCTCAAACAAAGCTCAGCTCAGAATGAATATCACTATAGCAACAGTGAACAGAGAGAGTGGTTTAAATATTCAGAGCGTGTGACTAAATATACTCCACAGGCTCTGATGCTGCTGAGCGGGAAATACAGTGGGGAGACAATGTGACAGACAGTGCATCATGGTCCACTCAGTCTCCATTTGTACACATTTATTGACTGATTTCTTTGTACGTGCAACATATTGTGATGTACTAAAGTAATTACACTATGTCTCCATAGAAATTACTATAGTTACAAAATCTAAACGTAATAAGTAAATTCATGAATATATAAGTATACTTGATAGTAAATGTTAAAACATACTAACTACGATGATTTGTGGTATATAGCAGTAATTTCAAATGCTTTGAAAATTAAATTGATACAAAACAATAAAATGCAAAACATTCCTGCAATGTATTCCAGCTGATTTGGATCCACACATGCTGCATCTAGCATGGCTAACATCTTACTTGATCATTAAAAACACTAAAATCTCTAATTTTGCACAGCACAGCCTGTTCATTTGCATAGTGTGTGAGAAGGATGGGACCCTCAGGCTCCAACACAGAATTCATCTGCATTACAGAGCTCTGCACAGACAGACAGTAGACTGACTTCAAGGTGTTGATCAGACCAGATCCCTGCATGTCACAGTCATTCAAAGTAGGTCAAGTTCTTACGCATAAAGAGAAATAAAATAAAAATAAAAAAGGAAAATAAACATGCTGCTTGTGCCACTTTTGTTACAGTCTTTTCTTTAAATAAGCTCTAAAGCTCTAAATCCAACCGGCTCAAGCTGTCCAAACGTTCAGTTTGACAATAGCCCAGAGTTCCGGGCCTTTCTGAGGGCCCCACTTGTTTTCACAGTTTTGCTGACCCTGGAAAATACCCATCTGGCAGTGGCCCTTCAGCTCTGCTCGCTATGAAAAGGCCATGAGGAACACTATGCTCACCAGCAACCATTGCGCATGCACGCACAGGAATGCGCTACAGTACACAGAAGCAGACATAAACATGGGCATGCGCGAGGACATAAGCCCATAGATCTCAGAAATACATTACAGCTCACACCTTTTTGACTGAAACTGAACTGAACTGATAAACTTAGCAACATTACACACCTAATCTATAACATACTACCATTTTAACCACTTCTACATTTAAATGCACCCACATAACCTAACCCATCCTACTCCACCCATCTAGTCTTCTCCTCACACGCACACCGGCAATTGCACAAACACACACCCACAATAAAATGCATTACACCCTCATA